>NC_088793.1:159309612-159628852 GCF_011386835.1 Chrysemys picta bellii | reverse complement strand
GTGGGATTGGAAGGATACAGGTCAGGAGTGGACAGGTAGAGATTTGTGTGTAATTGGTGTGGAGATGGTACTTAAGTCCAAAAAGTGTAATCAGATAAATGTTGTTGTAAAGCACTCTTGCCAGTTCGCCTAGATGCTAAAATGGATGTCTACCTATTGATCAGAAAATAGAATATCCCAGCAGATAATAAAACATCAGAAAATTAAGAATAAGATCTGATAATGAGCATTTGTGGCATTAATAGTAGTAAAAACAGCCAAAGCATGCAGTCATGAGAGTTGCATTGAAACAGTTTTGACAAATAACGCATGGAGTAATTGCAAAACAAGAGAATTCTCTGATTTCCCCGCCCCTCCCCCCCCCAAAAATCATTCTTAAAATCTCCTGATATGTGTGGTTCTAGAAAACACACTCTGAATATAGGATACATGCAAAAAGCACATGTAGCAGTGGATTCCTTAGTGCAGAAAGACCTATATCACTCCTTCAAGGTCGTTTCTTTTGCCTTGGTTATCGGGATCATATGGAAAATTAACTTTTACTTTTATAGTCTCTGTTCTCTAATCTCTTCTTCTGAACAATTCTCATAGTCAGTTTAGTAAAATAGGACAACTCTGAGTTTGACTGGGATTTGGCCTTCTGCTAAGTTTACTCCTAAGTGCATTGTATAAATTATGTAGGTTGTAAATGATACATACCTAAATATTATCTTTCAAGTCCAGGAGCACAGCAATAAAACTTTCAATAAATATTGTCTGCTAAGGATCTTAATCCATAGGCATGCCAAGAATATGGGTATTTTTGCTCTGGACCTCGCTTGAATAGCACTTTCCTTCTGTCACTACCTGGCAGTAGCTACAGTTAATTCTTCAAAGGCATTTTAAGTGTAGTGAGGCCTACAGAAATGGGACTGCAGAAAAAAAGAGAAAATTTGCCTCATGAAGCACTCCAAGAAAACGTCTATCGTAGATTCCTACCTTCGCCAAATGAGGAGAAATTCTTATGTAGAAAACTAAATTAGTTTGATATCCTGTGGCACTCATTGCACTTCTTCATAGAAGAAAGTGCTTGTGTTTGCCAACAGAGCACTTTGATTTACATCAGCTCCTTCTGAAGAACTGTATTGCGGTAACCTCTCCTTGAACAGAGGAAGGCTGGGCCCATATGCTTATCTGACTGTTCACAACTAGTTTAATTGAATAAAACTTGCCAAATAGTAAAAGATTTTAACAAATGTATACTTGATAATCCTTAATCTTTCCTCTGCAATATGCTCCATTTTTTGATTTAGTAGGGTATTTTTCCTTTTACATTCTCAACAGTCCCTAGCTGTCAGGAAATAGCTGTGAAACTCCCTGGCAAAATGTGATCTCGCTTTAGAGGATGGCCCCCATCCCACATATAAGATGGGAACCTACTGCCATCAGTTGCTCTGTTGGCACAAGAGGCAGAGATCTGTGGTATAGATCTAAAGGTTTCAACTGTGCTGATGACTGACGTGGGGATCAATATGTTCAAAGAACTTTACTGTTGCAAAATCAAGAACTCAAACTAGGAAGTGCTAGAATTAAGACTGCATCCCCTTATGCATATGCACAAGGGGATTAATTAAGGTCCACCCCCTTGTGCATATGCAGTATGATATATGCTCCGCCCCTTCCCCCCCACAAGACACTCTGACACTCTGCCTTATTCAGTACACAGGATGGATAGTGCTCAGGGAATAAATTAGGGTTGTGTATGATTCTAGGAAAGTCACTGAAACCAAACTTTTTTTTTTACAGGGACCTACTAATTGTGTGTTTCTCTCTTTCTGGGTGCCCACCTTCAGATGCTGGGGCCAGTTTACAGAAGTGCTGAACACTCATAAGGGTAACTGAAGTCAATGGGACCTGTGCTCTGAACCTAAAAAGTGCCAACTGCAAAATATTGTGAAGAATCAGGGCGTAAGTCTGATTGGTAGATGCATTCCAGCTACTGGACACTCACGTCAGTCACCCAAAATTAAAGCTCATGTTTGATCTTAGTCTCTCTCTGCCTCAGTTACCCATCCTTAAAATGGGGATATTAATACCACAATACCTCATGGGGGAATTGTGAAGCTAAATTCATTAGTGTTTGTGAAACACTCAGATCCTATGGTGATGAACACCATAAATAAGCCCATGAGGAAATCAGCAGTTCAGTCTTTAGAGCAGTGTCTGAAGAGAGTGCTGTAAATATGACAAGAGGGCGCACATTGAATGATAAAGATAAAAATAAATATTAGATAGCAACCCATTCATTGAGCACTGTCCATCCTGTGAAATGAATGAGGCAAGGGTCCTGTGGCAAACATGCTAGTGATCATTTAACTAAAGACTGTATCGTAATGCACATGCAAAAGAGGCTCAAATTAAGGTTGCATTGGCAACCTCAATTCTTCATTTCCTAGCTTGGCTTTGAAATCTTAATGTGTGTGTTCATTTTTTCAAATGCAATTTGTGATTACATTGATTGTCAAGAGTTTGTTACACCGAGTCAGTCTCTTGCATCTCAGCGTGGTTTTGGTTGAGGAAGCTTGGTGAGTTTTTTTTGCATCCCAAGTTCACAAGTAACTTCAGCCTTCTCAGGTGTCCAGTAACTGGCATTTTTCACATGATGGTAAAGCAGGGAAGTGTAGAAAAGTATGTATTGCTTCAACACTGTGTGTCCCTGTCATGCTGCTGCTTAATTTCAACCATTGAATCATGACCATGTCACAGGTGCAGACTATATAGGAATCAGATGTCTGGCTGCATTTCACAGCCCTTAATCCTGTGGGTTTTTTTTTTTTAAATCAGAAATAACTGCTTGTCTTTAGTCTTGGCAAATACAATGTGTAGGAATTGCAACAAAATGGTGAGTCTGCAGAAATGTCAGTGTTATCAAGAAGACACCGAATTAAATTAAAAGAAAACACATTTCAAGGGACATTGTCTTAATCACAGTTCTACTTGAAATGTTTGCCTACTAGTGTTTAAAGTAATAATATCAAAGATTATAATACCTAAAAACTTTTTTACTTTGTATACTTAACGAACTATATACAGAGGGATGCTTTCATTGCTCTCCCTCTATATAATCATTTAGCGCCTAAATACCCAAATATACAGTTGCATCACTTTACCTGTATTTATTTATTTATTTTTCACTTTAACTGTAGTTTTTGTTTAATCATAAAAACAACTCATTGGCCTTATTATTCTGTTGCAGGCATTTAGCATGGTATTGTTAACATTTTTAGTTACATTTGCATCACATGGCTTATTTACATGGAGTTGCGCTGGATTTGTGTGTAGAAAATCTAGGCCTTTGTAGCACCTCTGAACGGAGTTATATTTCTGTGGCAGATAGAGACCTTTGTAGACAAAGGGGGTCTGTTGTCCCATCAACGTGTGTGGGTTTTAACTGCATATAATGCTGACAAGAGTTTTATGCCTATAAATGCTTAGCTTGTTAATGGGAGAATAGTCTCCAGGGTAAACTAATTATCCAACCTGTTTAGACACCTGAATATGAATGCAACCTTACAGTTAAATGGTCACAAACTCCAAACAAAACATTCTGAATAAGAAGTCATGTTTATAAGTTTTATGAGCTGTGATCATTGCAATGTTAGTAAATGTATTTCTTTCAATGTTTGCAGAAATGTTTAGATCAGATTTGTTAGTGCTCTGAATTTTTATAGTTCCTTGCCATTAACTTCCTTGCTTTGATATTTTAAGTGCAAGGTCTGAAGAGAAGTAGTTCGTAATTTCTGTAAACTTAAACGATAGATTCTTTCACAGTAGCATTTTTTACTTTCATGTTCAGAAATAAAACAGGAAAAATATTTGCTGGAAATACCCTGTTATGCATATATCTTGAGATGGAAGGGAGATATCAGATGTACAGTAAAAGTGCTTTGCTACTGACCTAACCAAATCAGCATTTCTATTTTGTATCCCTGTCCTGTCCTACTTTATCAGTTGCCACTTTAAAAAACGAGGGCAGCTGCCTAGGTTATGAGAGCTAAATTTTAAAAACAGACTTAAATTAGTGGGGAAATATTTCCATATCGTAATAAAGTTGTTTAATTTGTAAAGACATGCTGTTTTCAGAGATTTGAGATTTACAGCTTGAAAATTAAGTTTCATGAATTAAAATCAGGACACTCCAACTACTTTCACGTAGTCTTTGGTACTAGAGTTTTTAGTCCTTGTATGAGTAGCAGTCTCTACTAATAATAGATTTAAGGAGAGTGGATCGACTAATGCACCTTTTATAAGCTCTCTTGGCATGTGTAGCTACTGTGCCTCTAAAGGGGATTCTGTGGTAGTTATCTTTTTTTCAGTCATTTTGTTTTGTTTCCCAAATATTCCTCATCACTATCCTATTGTATTTTCCTCTACTTCACACGTCTAGCACTAGAGTGTTTTATACTCCACATGTTTTTTTAAAAATCCATATTTTATTCAAATATTTGCAGCACTGATACAACTTTTCCCCTCCTGAATACTATGTTGCAGTGATCAGCACAGACAGCTTACACTTTATAGTGGGACAATGTTTAATTGTCTTGTTGAAAACAGCTCCAGCTAGAAATTTCTACACTGAGATTCCTTCCTGCCCAGATGAAACTAATAGTTTCAGGCTGTGTTTCTGTCTGTCATTACTAATCCAGATACAGGTACTGCTTTTAATGTTCTTTTTCTAAATTTCAAGAAACAGTTTGTACCTTGAGATCCAAAGAGTAATGCTTGAAAATTTTAGACCGCTTGAGGCACGATTTTCTGACACACTTCTAATTAAAAACTTTTGTCTGGAGGGAGCTTCATAAAATGTTCTGTGCAAAAAAGGTGTGGTCTTGGGTAACAAGCAAAAATGTGCTTTCAGCTGAATTATTTACCCCCTCGAGTAAAGAATCTGTAGATTTGAGATTATATTCCTGACATAAAGCAGTTGTTTAAGAATACTAGATGTCTGCCGCTAAAGCACATTAATATACTTGCATCTCCTTTTATTGTTTAAGATAATACATTTAGTTATATTTTTGAGGATGGCTGGGGAATTTTTCTGTTCGTATGGTAGATGAGATTAGCAGGGTAATCAAGTTAACAGACTAAAGAATTGTACATCTAGGTGCTTAATGCAGGGTATGCTCCTCAGAGTGTCCTTGACTCTAAAATCTGCATGTTCCACGTCCACCCTGAGTCCAGTGGAGCTCCAGTGCAGCCTTCAAGGTACTCTGCAAAGCAAGATTTATCTGTTTTCTCAGGCATTCCTCTAAGGAGAAGAAATCTTTTTGCTTTGGAGAGATGAGATTGCTGTTTAAAAATAAATAAATAAATAAATAAAAATCATCACCCTAAACTTCAACAGTAGTGAGGAAAAAGCTTGATGGTTGCCCAAGAATTCATAGATTCTAGGACTGGAAGGGACCTTGAGAGATCATTGAATCCAGTCCCCTGCCCTCATACAGGACCAAATACTGTCTAGACCATCCTGATAAACATTTATCTAATTCATTCAACCCTTTGCTAAGACTAAGAATTGTACTGTAAACAGAGATCACAGATTCATTTTACATAAGCAACTAAAAAACTGTTTGATTATTTTTGATCCTTATTGACCTGTGCTGGACATAAACTAGTGGTTTAGAGCTAAAAAAAAAACTTTATTGCTAATCCCTGTACTACTTAGTTATTTTCTGGACCATTCAGCATGCAAGGAATTGAAACTAGTGTTCTGGTATCTTACTGGTTCTCAGTGCTTATATTCAGTGTGACAGACCCAGACCAGTGGGGTACAGGAGTCTGGTAGAGGGCAAATATACTGGTCATTGGATGAGTAGTTTTCTGTTCCCTGAGTGACCAGAGAAGGGGCTGCACTAGAGTAATCAGGAACCTGCTAGAACCAGTTAAGGCAGGCTAATGAGGACTCCTGGAGCCAATTAAGAAGAAGCTGCTAGAATCAATTAAGGCAGGCTAATCAGGGCACCTGGGTTTTAAAAAGGAGCTCACTTCAGTTTGTGGTGCGGGTGTGAGGAGCTGGGAGCAAGAGGGTGTGCTGCTGGAGGACTGAGGAGCACAAGCGTTATCAGACACAAGGAGGAAGGTCCTGTGGTGAGAATAAGGAAGGGGTTTGGAGGAGGCCATGGGGAAGTAGCCCAGGGAGTTGTAGCTGTCATGCAGCTGTTACAGGAGGCGCTATAGACAGCTGTAGTCCACAGGGCCCTGGGCTGGAACCCGGAGTAGAGGGCGGGCCCGGGTTCCCCCCAAACCTCCCAATTGACCTGGGCTGTGGGTCCTTCCAGAGGGGAAGGTCTCTGGGCTGTTCCCCAACCCACATGGTGAATCTCTGAGGCAAGAAAATCCGCCAATAAGCGCAGGACCCAGCAAGATAGAGGAGGAAGTTTGTCACATCAGTTAAAAAGAACTGTCAGGATAAAAAAAAAAAAAATCCTCACCTGTCTCATTTATAACTCCTGAGATTATAAATGTTTTTCATTTCACTTCTGGCCGGTTTTGCTCTTTGTTAATGCCTGAACTAAGCAAAATAATGTAGGCAAAAAAGAAGTAAACAGACTGGCCATCTTCATTTTCTGGTTCTTATGCCCTAGAAATGCTGCACTTTTTTAGGTTGTAAATGCTGCAGAATAAATCCAAACCAACTGTATTCAATGGAATTTTGTAAAGCCTAATAGCATTTATTTTAATATTGTGCTTTGTAAAACCTTATTTTACAAAATCTACATTTGGGGGGCAGTAATGTCCCTGTTAAATATATTTTGGTTCTCATTTGCAAATCATCTACAGTGAGGAAGGAAAAAATTATTGAATTGGATGTATCACCAAGGCATGGAGACAGCTCAGACAAAAACTTCTGTGTGCCAAAACATCACCTGTAAAAGACTGATGCTGTTAAATCTAGTCACACGTCCAGCACTAGTCAGCTCACATTAACTGGCAGAGAGAGAAGTTAATTGCTAATTAGACTTTTTTTTAATGGATTAGTTTTGTCCTAGTAGTTGAGGAGAAAACTTAGTCCTTGTATGAGTAGCAGTCTCTACTAATAATAGATCTAAGGACAGTGGATCCACTAATGCACTTTTTATGAGCTCTCTTGGCATGTGTAGCTACTGTGCCTCTGAAGGGGATTCTGTGGTAGTTATCTTTTTTTTCAGTCATTTTGTCTTGTTTCCCAAATATACCTCTACCTCGATATAACGTGACCCGATATAACATGAATTCGGATATAACGCGGTAAAGCAGTGCTCTGGTGGGGGCGGGGATGCGCACTCCGGCGGATCAAAGCAAGTACAATATAACGCGGTTTCACCTATAATGTGGTAAGATTTTTTTGGCTCCCGAGGACAGGGTTCTATCGGGGTAGAGGTGTATTCCTGATCACCATCATGTTGTATTTTCCTCTACTTCACACATCTAGCACTTTGAGATTCTTCATCACACTCCATCTATCAGCTAGAAGGATGGCGGGTCTGGTTTATTTATGATATATCTTAACTGCAGAATTTACCTGGGTGTGAGAACCTGCAGGGGTGACAGGTTTGTATAATTTTTGGTGGTGCCCAGAACAGGTCCAAGTCTCCCCTCTCTCTCTCTCCTCCCTCCCCCACACACCTGCCTTGTAAGCTGATATATATTTTTTAAAATAATGTAAAAATGGACTGGAAACAGTAAGTGTTTCACAGTTTCCCTATATTGCACAATGTGGGGTGGGGAGTGAGGGCTGTGGGGTGGGGCTGTGGATGAGAGGTAAAGGGTGCAGGAGGGGGCTCAGGGCTAGGCAGAGGGTTGGGGTGCGGTGGGGGGTGAGGGCTCTGGCTGGGCATGCAGGCTCTGGGGTGGGGCTGTGATGAGGAGTTTGGGGCACAGGCAGGCTGCCCCGGGGCTGGGGCCGGGGCCAGAGAGGAGGAGGACTCCACAGTCCCCCGCAGCCCTCTCCCCCCCGGCAGCATACTCACCCGGCACAGTCACTGCACATGCTCCTAGGGGCCGGGCTGCTTTCATGTCCAGGAATCCCCTTCGCCTCCCCTGTGGTAGGTGCCGGGTCGGGGGGAGGGCTGCCATCACGTGTGCGCCTCCTCCCTCCGCAGGTGGTGGCTCCCTGCCCACTGCCCAGGACAAGCAGGAACACTCTGGGGCAGGCACGCAGTGGCAGCAGGTGGGGCTCGGGGAGAGACCCGGCCCTGAACGTTGGTGGAGCCGGGCCCCTGGGCCCTGAATTTCATGGCTCACAGGCACCATGGGCCCATATAACTCGCCGCCCCTGGGAACCTGAGCTAACCAAGCCCAGCTCCGAGCATGTGTGCTGCAAAGCCACACTCAAGTCATACCCATGGAGCAGCATCCACACTGCTGCTGCAGTAACCTGGGTTAGGTGCTAGGGTTTCAGGGGGCATGTTCCATGATTCTGAGCACTGCAGTAAGCTATGCTGCTCTACGAATTGTTTCACAGTATTGTCTGTCCTTCCTGGGCCCCTGTACTGAAATGATCTTAGCTTATCAACACAGTTAACTACTGAACTTCTGGCTTGGCACACTTCTGATTTCTGCCTGCAACCTCCATTCTAGATGGTGCCCAGGCATGGATCCAGCTCAGGACTTTTGGCATAGTTAATGCAATGCCCATTTCTGCAAGTAGAAGCAGAGTGTTTGAGACACAATGGATGACATTTTGGCAGCATCTTGTCACCACTTCTGAGGGTGACATGCCTTGATGAGGAGGGCTGCATGAAAATGTGATGAAGTGGAGACAGCTGATTCAGGTTGTAATAGCTGTGGAATCTCCTCTTTGCTGACCGGTTGGTCTGGAGCAGGGCCACGAGCACAGAGTAGTGTGATTGCATCGTCCTGCAGACCTTGGGATGACCAGCACTGGCTCCAGAACTATTGCATGAGGAAGGAGAGCTTCATGGTCTTATGTGAGGGGCTTGCCCTGACCCTCCAGCACCAGGACACATTGATGAGGGAGGCTATGTCAGTCCAGAAGTAGGCTGCTATTGCCATCTGGAAGCTTGCTACCCCAGACTGCTCGCAGTAAGTGACTAACCAGTTCGGTGTTGTCAAGTCAGCTGTAGGTGCTGTGGCGGTTGAGGTTTGGGAGGCAGCTATTGTTGTGGTTTACCCATGTGTAGGGCCCTACCAAATTCAGGGTCCGTTTTGATCAATTTCACGGTCATAGGATTTTTAAAATTGTAAATTTCATGATTTCAGCTGTTTAAATCTGAAATTTCACAGTGTTGTAATTGTAGGGCTCTAGATTCAAAAAGGAGTTGTGGGGTGGTCACAAGGTCAGGGGCAGATTTACCATGAAACAAACAGTGCGGTGGCACGGGGCCCCCAATGACAGGGGCCCCCCAAAATGCAAGACAAATCTAATCTGACAACCTGCCCCTGAATCCCGGCTGGCGGCGCAGTAGAGCTCCGGCAGGCGACTGCCTGCATTCCGTGGCCGGGGACCCCACGCTGCTCCCGGAAGCGGCTGGCTGCTGGCATGTCTCTGTGTGCTCCTGATGCGGGGGAAGCGGCTCCGTGTACTGCCCCTGCCCCAGGCAGTGCACAGAGACCCACAGCCCCCCTCCCCCCAAGGGGTGCGCAGAGACATGCCAGCAGCAGCACAGCAGGGCTAAGGCGGCTCCCTGTCTGTGCTGCCTCCCTCCCTCCGCGCCGTGCCGCTCCCGGAAATAGCCGGCATGTCCCTGCAGCCCCGGGGGGAATGGGGGGAGAGTGTCTCTGCGCATTGCCCCCACCCCAAGCGCCGACTCTGCAGCTCCCATTGGCTGGGAACTGCAACCAGTGAGAGCTGTGGGGGCGGCACCTGCGGGCAGCGGTGCACAGAGACCCCCTGCCCCCCTCCTTGCCTAGGAGCTGCTGCCAGAGGGGTGTGCCGGTCGCTTTGGGAGCTGCGCCGCCCAAGGTAAGCGCTGGCCACCTGACCCTTCTCACACCCCAACCCCCTGCCCCAGCCCAGAGCCCGCACCCAAACTCCCTCCCAGAGACTGACCACTGCACATTCTCCTGCACCCCAACTCCCACCCCAATCAAGGTACCTCATTTTATTTTCATTTACTTCCTTTTACTTATAATATAGGAGGAGGATGAAGAAAAAAAGAATGTTCTTTTTCTTGGCTGGGTCCTGAAGAGGGGCTCCCGAAAATGAAGCTGTGCACAGGGCCCCACTAACTCTAAATTCACCACTGCACAAGGTTATTGTAGAGGCGGGTTACGGTACTGCTACCCTTACTTATGCGCTGCGGTGGGTGGCAGCGCTGCCTTCAGAGCTGGGCAGCTGGAGAACAGTGGCTGCTGGCTAGGAGCCCAGCTCTGAAAGCAGAGCCTCTGCCAACAGCAGCACAGAAATAAGGGTGGCATGGTATAGTATTGCCACTCCTGTGCTGTTGCTGCTGGGGCACCGCCTTCAGAGCTGGGCATCTGGCCAACAGCCACCACTCTTCGTCTGTCCAGCTCTGAAGGCAGCAGCACAGAAGTAAGGGTGACAATACCGTCACCCTCCTAAAATAACCTTGTGACCCCCCTGCAACTCCATTTTGGGTCAGGATCCCCGATTTGAGAAACGCTGGTCTCCCCCATAATACCTGTATAGTATAGGCTAAAAGCACACAAAAGACCAGATTTCACGGGGGGAGACCAGATTTCACAGTTCGTGGCATGTTTTTCATGGCTGTGAATTTGGTAGGGCCCTACCCAGGTGTGATGACAATTGCTAATGTCCCCAGAATAATAGCTGGCTTTGGGAGATGGGGTTCCTGAACTGTGCTGGGGCCATTAATGACACGTGGCCATTGTCTGTGTCCCCATCAGGTCACCCCACAAGTGCACATGAATATGTCACCCAGAAAAGATGCTACTCCCTCATTATGGACAACCATAGAGGGAGGTTCATGAACCCCAAAAGGGGATGCACTTACAGAGTGTATGACGCTAGGGTGCTCAGGAGATCGGGTGTTCACCTGTTTGGACAAGAAGGCACTGCCTGCAGATCTGTTTGGATGTCAGTGTGTCCAGTGCCATTCATGTTATTGGGGTGTGCAGTGCACTGCACAGTGTATGTGTAAATAAGGGGGAGAACTTTTACCAGGACTTGGTGGAAGACAGTGCTGGTTTACAAGCATGGTACAGACAACCAGAAAGTGCCCTTCTGATAATTGGGCTGGGTCTAGAAGAGCAATGGCTACGCTGTGTGACCACCTCCTGGCTTTCCATGGGGAAATGTGGAGCAAGGTGATTCGCCATCAGTTATTTGAGACTTTATTGAAAGGATATTTCCTGTCTCTTTTTTGTTTCCCAAGCACTCGCACACTGATTAATTGTGCCAAGAAATAGCTAAAAACACAAGCATTTCAGCTGCCATGACATAGTATAAATGTTAATAAAAATGAAGAGCGCAGCATGCAAATTAAACCAACAGTATCTCCAGTCGTTGCAGTGTCACTGGTAATAGAATTGCAAACCCCAGTGTAGCCGTTGCATGTCAGGTAGAGTGAACAGGTTACATCTGCCCAGGTACACTTCCATTCCACTAATGCATCAGTTGGCTTAGTCCATACATCTCCTCCAGAATTTTCTAGTGACTGTGCTGGCTTCAGAACGTGGTAACATAGAGGAAAGTCCATACGTTCAGGTGCTGGGGGTCTGTTGCCTTCTGGCTAACAGGCAGAGATGCTCAGTTCCCTCTGCTGCTGTCAGTTCTGCTCCCACAACACCCTGTTGTGCTTGAAGTACTCTGCCACCATTATCGCCTCCCTCTTCCTGTGTTCCATCATTTGCCTCTGGATCTCTAGGTGCTGGTCCAACCTGCAGTCAGTATCCTTCTGCATGTGCTGCAGTTGATTGTCCCTGATCCTTTTTCTTTTCCTCTACTGGTTGAGGGTCCTCTCCCAAGAGGCCTGGGTGGGTGCCTTGGTCCAAACAAGGTAGAATGCCTGCAAAGGCAATGAAAGAGTTGTTTTGGGGTTTTGTTTGTTTGTCCGGAGAAGAAAAAAAGGACATCAGTTTGCAACTTTTTTCTGTTTGGGTAGTATGCCTTTATTGTCTCTCTCCAGTCACCTGGTCAGAAGCCCCGCATCTCGGGTCACCAGCGTGCCAAGACAGTGGTAAATATTTCATATGTTTTATTAAATAATAAATGCAAGACATGTTTTGGCCTGCGGTACAAGCCAGGGATCTTTTACCAATGATGGTTTTAACCTTGTTTCAAGCAGTGGTGGCTTTGGAAGATGTTAATTGGATGGAGATTACAAAACTGGAAGAGGGAACAATTTTTCAAGACCTCTGGTAGAAGACCATGTATATATGTTAGGAGATGTTTTGTTGACTGGTGACTGACCAGAAAATTGATGTCTGGAGAGGACTAGTAAGATTGGAGGGTGCAGGAGGCATGGATTACATTGCCCAGGAATCTCATGGACTGTCTTGTATTTCCCGTGTTCTAAGAGTTCTCAAGCCTAATCAGTCAATGGATAAAAATGTGGGCCAACATAAACAAGATGCTGAATTAGGATGCAGAAGCTTGTTTACAACAGATGTCCTCTCAGCTCTCACTTCCACTCCCCCAGACAGCGGATTTGTCAGTACTAGGAGACTTGGAAGTGCTTTGCACTTAATGCAGCCCCAGGTTATACAATGGGATTTATAATCTAGGATGATTGTGTTTTAGTGCTAGTTCCCATATAAGAAAAAGAGTGAAGCTTGATTCGTACACATCCATGCATTTTCAAGCATTGTTTACTTTGTAATCCTATTTTTGAAGAAATTGTTAGCAATAATCCATTAAATCCCAGCTAGAATAAATCACTAGTTGCATGTTTAAATTTTCTTAGAATCCATCTTTGATTGTTTGTGGTCCTGAAGGGAAGGAGGGCCCAGGAAATGGCATGGCTTCAGTGCTCAATTGAAGTAAAGGCTGTCCCGCAGCACATAATATCTTCCATAACAACAATTGCATTGGTCATAGCACAGCAAAACCTTCCCACACGTGCTTCAATTTCCCCCAAACAATAGCAAAGATGGCAGTGGCCTCTGACCCAGCTGTGGCTATACTGCTGTTTCTTCGCTGGTCTGTTCCCTGGCCCCTTCTGCAAACCAGGTCTGTGGATTCCAGGCAGAGGATGCCTATCTGCTGCCATGGGTCTCTGGCTGCAGTCCAAAAATAAACATCATCAGTCTCTAAAGCCCGTCAGGCACAACAGTGAGTTGTGTGGTGCTGAGCACTTGGTCCTACTCCTTGTAGCAGGAGCAGGTTGACAGTGAGTTTCCAGACTTGCTGTTGTCTTTTGCCTTGTGGTATGTGGATTTCAAGTTTTTTCTCTTCCTCTACTGAATCACCATTAGCTTAATCCCTTTCTTTGACAGGCTGTTGGTGATGTTATCAGACAGGTGGTGATTTCAGGCACTGTGAGGTTTGGGGGATCACCCAGACCAGTAAGGTACATCACTCCAAATTGTGGACCCTACTGACCTCATACCAGTAGTCCACCAGAACACTGGTGTGAGCCTCTGCCAGCTAACCTCCCAGTGGGACGATGGTCTCCCGGGTGTCATCTCTGTTCAAGCAGTGTCTGAGTGCTGAGCACATATGGAGCAGGCTGCGTGGAACGAGATGTTCAAATGTCAACTAAGTGTATGTCAAGTGGCAAGTGACTTCTGGTTCAAAGGAAGTGAGTAGTAGGTAGAAGGGCAGCAAAGTAGAGTCCTTGGAATTATGGTAAAGTATTGGAGGACTATTGGAGCCTGAGTTTTCTAACTTGCGATTTAGCTGGTGTCCATGCTGCAGAGCAGGCAGGTTAGAGACTACTTTAGGGCCTGGGTTTCACTTTAACCTATACCCACTGCTGATTAAGCAAGTCTGGGCTTAAAGCACATATTAACCAAGGTAAACATTTTTATATATGCGTATAGTAGGGGGAGCCCCAGCTAAGAGCCCAGGTTAACTATGCAGTGAAGGTATACACTTAGGTGGTCCTCAGTATGATTCCTTAATTGGCAGAAGTTGTTGTTGAGCAACATAAGATTGTCTCCTGCCCTTCCTTCCTGAGGACTTCCGCAGCACTTCCAGCCTTTGTCAAATACTCCCAAGGGACTTCTGCGGAGGGTTCAGGTGGGGGCGTGAGGCTCAGTGGGGGGGGTCTGGATTCACTTGGGTTGATCGGACGGGGGTGCAGCTCCCTGTACCATGACACCTTCCGCCCCCCCCCCCCCCCTGTGGCTGAGTAATGATGAGGGCAGGAAGTGTGGTGTGGGGGGGAATGAGGAGCTTGCTGCAGCCGGGGGAGATTTCTGAGGGTGGATCTGACCTGGCCCCAGCCATTCCTTGCAGGGGAAGAGGAAGTCCCATCCTCCCCAGCCCAGGGTAGGAGCCACTGGCTGGGGTGTCCCTAGCCCCACTCCCTCCTCCTGCAGTGATTTATCTTTTCGCCCGCTGCTCTGAGCGCATGAAATGACGTGCCTGCATGTGATCATTCTTGTGGTTTCCCTTTGCTTCTCCACCAGAAAGTCACTTTTTTCGTGGGGAAGCTAAGAAATCTGGGGGGGCCGCGCATTCTGCGTGCGTGCAATGGCTCAGAATTCCCCCAGAATTAGTCAAAGCAGCAACTTCTAATGTAATTAAGCTTACACAGTTTGTTCATTCAGTTTGAATTATCTCTGCCTACATGAAACTTTATTCTCTGCAAATAATCAAAAAGATATCAGTGTTGTTATAGCCAGGTTGGTCCTGGAATATTAGAGAGACAAGGTGGGTGAGGTAATATCTTTTGTGAGAGAGACCAGCTTTTGAGCTTACACAGAGCTCTTCTTCAGCTCTTGGGAACTTACTCGCTTTGTCTCTTTAAAAAGATATGTCATTTTAAGACCATGTTTAATGTTTAGATGTATGTATGTGTGTATTTTTCTCATTGTAGTATTACAGTACTAGCATAGAAACTATTTTTGTGGTTAACAAATTTCTATAGAAACATTTTAAGATCATTGTAAAACTTGAGTTCAGTGAACAAGTTTCTAAATTATTGTTCACTTCATTTCTCTGATTTTGCATTTGGAGATGTGAAATACATAGTTATCCAAATTACCTTCCAACGCCACCTATTAGGTAAAAGGATTTCTGCTTCACTGCTGCTGATCATTAAGATGCAGAAATGCTGCAAAATATATTATGGGCAAGTAACTAGAAATTTCTGATAACCTTAAGGCTGGTTCCCAAATGATCTTAATGGTGTGAGTAATCAGGGAAAAATCAGTGAGGTTGCTTTGCCCTTTGCCCTCAGAGGTTGCGATTTTTACAGCTTGGAGCAGCCATTAGTAACAATAGCTCTTGAAGTGCAATTAACCGCCCCCTCCCCCCCCCCCCCCCGGGAATGTGTTCTTGTTTGTCTTTTTATGCAGTTAAAGCTGGCAATAACTCTTTCTTTAGACCCTAATTCAATGTGTCCCTGTTTCTGGAAACCTGTTTGGTATGCTGTTCTAAGTCAGTTGTTTCTCATCCGTCAGGCTATCAGTTCAGTCAGACAGGACTGGGGGAATATTTTATTTTTTTACTTAGATAAAATTGCTTGACAGAGCTGTCTGACTAGTAAACAACCATGGTTGTGGTCAGTTTCTTTCCTGCTTGACCATTTCCTTAGCTATTTGCTTAGGTAGTTAGTACTAGGCTGTATCGCTGTAAGGTCTCCTGTGTAGCTGCTCTATGCTGGCAGGAGAGAGGTCTCCTGCTGGCGTAATTAAATCACTCCCAACGAGCGGCGGTAGCTATGTCAGTGGGAGATGTTCTCCCGCCGATATAGCGCTGTCCACACTGTGCTTTTGTTGGTGAAACTTTTGTCAGTCGGGGGTGTTTTTTCACAGTCGTGACTGACAAAAATTTTACCAACAAAAGTGCTAGTGTAGACATAACCATAGTGTAAGCTTTTCTAGGCATTAGTAACAGGTAAAACATCCATAATCTTCACAAAATGTCTGAAATTCAAATCCCTCATAATCAAGTCTGTGCTGACGAATGTAAAGACAAGCTGCAAAAAGATAAGCCATGTTGTCTTTAGAGATTTTAAATTTTCTTTTCTTGGGAACTGTAGTGTATGTAAGTTGGCTTGCAATTACTCTATTTTTGTGCCTCTCTTTTAAATGTTTTTTTTTAAATTTTCCTCCATAACAATAAAAAAAAAGTATTTCTTAGAGAGGGAAAAATTAAAGAGAGTGTGGATCCAACTTGCTGTGTCTTTATATAGCAGCTTTCAATGTGGTGGCATCCTTTTTGGAACCATTTTATTATTTTCATTACACCCACTAGGCTCTGCTTTTACCTCATTCTCTTGCTCCCTGTTACCTCAGTCCTATCTTGCAATTAACATCATACCAACTGAGCAGGGCTGGACAAAATTCCCTGAAGTGCCATGAAGCACCACAGCATAACGATATGGAGAGCATCATAGAAGCACATGTATATGTTCTCATGTGGCCAGGTCCCTTGACTTGATTTTTTTATAGTATACACCAGGCTAATATTTGTTTAAACACCTTCTAGTTTAAACTCATTTCTAATACAATTTGACCAGTCCATGTGGATGGGCTGTTCTGTGGCTTTTAAAACTACTGTTTTTAACTTAAGTAGGCACTCTGACTTGCTATTCCATATTGCAAACTTGCTTAACCATGTTTCTTTAGCTCACTTCATAGCCTAATGTGGATATGGCCTTAGTCTTCCATATCTGTTAGCTGCTAAGGAATAAAGATGTTCCCTGTACAGTTTTAGGGTCTCAGTCAGACTTTTAGTTTGTCTAGGACAAAGCCCATCTTTTAGCAGTGTAGCTCTTCAATAAGATGAATGGGAAAGCTTGTAACTTATTTGGTAAAACAAAGGTTTCTAAGAAGACTGATTCAGACTTCAATTGTACTTGAGCCTTTGGTTCCTGCATTTAAAATATAATGAAAAGTTAACTTTGATATATTTTCTTTAGCTTCTTTGTTTTGTTTTACTTACTAGTTTTGAAGTTCCATTCCAAGCCAACAGCTGTGTTAGCTAATACATCAAACAAGGAGATAATAGTATTGTGGTAAAATTTTAATTTTGGAAATCTTTCTCTTTGATCAGCCTCCATTGTAAAATCTCACCAGCACCTGAGGCACTGCACAACCTTGGAAAGTGATAATAGAATTAATACACAATGACCTGAAGATTTTAAAAATTATTTATTACTTTAGAAAGGTCACAAATTCTAAAATCTTAATTAAAAAAAGCATAATTGTTATCCGCAAGTAGTTTTGACAAGAGAGCGTAGCACAGATCTGGTTCTTAAACTAGAAGAAATGAATGGTCAAGTTTTGTTTGTCTAGTAACTTGTCTTCAGCTACTTTTTACTTTTTCATGAACTGAAAGACAACCTTAACATCATCCTTCCAAATTTCAAGGATCTTTTTCTGCAAGGCAAACAGTATTGCTTATAGGGAGTGGGAGGCAGGAGGCCTATTGCTTACTCAGCTACATTCAATGTGGCCTTTGGGAGCGTTCAACTTTTGGTTCCCCAGTTTTGCTGTCTGTAAAATGAGGTTACTTACCCATCTTTGTAAGGGACTTTCAGATCCTTGGATAAAAGATGTTCTCTAGTCTAGGGCCTTGTATAGGTGAGCATTTTTCTTTAAATTGCCTTCCATAGTACTCTTGGTGGGGCAGCTCCACAGAAGAACCACTAGATTCTGGCTATGACCTCTGGAGTTGTTCTAGACCTGCTCTGAGCAGGATTGACAACACAGTGATTAAAATGCTGGCAATAAGTCTGTTCTAGTCTCAGGGCCACCGAGAGGATTCAGGGGGTCTGGGGCAAAGCAATTTCAGGGGCCCCTTCCATAAAAAAAGTTGCAATACTATAGAATACTATATTCTTGTGGGAGCCCCTGTGGGGCCTGGGGCAAATTGTCCCACTTGCTACCCTCGCCCCCTCCCCCCCGGGCGGCCCTGTCTAGTCTTAACACAAGGGAGATACAGCTCAAGTTTCTATCATGGCTGTACTCACCACCAGGGTTCATAGACCCCTGCATTGATAAAAAAAATGTGTATCCGCATCCAATCCACAATCCGCAAAAATTGTCTGCTGATTTGCAGGGTTTTAAACAGCTCCACAGGTCACCGCACAGCATTGATGCAGGGCTGTGCCAAGCCCCCGACTCCCAACCACCCCTCACTTCTCCCCAAAGACCCCCTGCCCCACACCTGCTCCACCCTTGCCGTACCTCCTTCCCCACCCCCAGTAGGAGGGCTACACTCCTGGGCCCTCATGTTCAGCACCGCCCTCCTGTGGGGAGGGGAGGGCGGCTCAGACACCCCTATGTAGCTGCGGTGGTTATAATCCTGCAGACCCGGCCTGGACAGACAGCAGTAACAACTACTCTCTTCATAGCATGTGCCCTTGCCGCCCGCTAGTTTAAATTACAACCACACCTCTTTCAAAATGGCGCTTGGCTCACTCCCTTCTGGGAGTTGTAGTTTACCTCCTCCATCCAAGCAAGCTGAGGACTACAACTCCAGAATGCTCAGCAGGCTATCCCTGCTACTGTGTGATTCAGAGAGCCGAGCTGGAGCCTGCAGGCTGCATGCAGGAGCCTGCAGCCGCTCTATTCTGGTGAGTCTGTGCTGCGGAGCCCTGTGCGGATATAAAATTTGTATCCGCATCCAAGCTGTGATCCGCAAATATGGTCCACAGATATAAAGTGGATACCTGCGGATTTGCAAAGCTCTATTCATAGAGTAGGTATTTTCTCATACATGTATGTCTGCCAATGTTGCCTTTTCTAAAGGATGTTTATAAATATCTGGCGTACTGTATATTCTGCTTTCTGTCTCTGACTATCATGGAATATGGAGTAAACTTATGACCATACTTGTGACAGTTCCTGTGGAGCATGGGTTCTCTAGCTTTTCTAGTTTCCAAACTGCTATTGGAGACCATGGTTTCACTTGCAAGTGAAGTATTTTCAGATTATACAAAAGCCCAATGGAAGTTAAATGGCATATAGCTTATTTTGGTTTAGCTTTATTGCAAAGCAATTCCTAGAAAATTGCAGAGTTTTGGTAATTGCTGTTTCTTATCTTAAGTATTTTTAGGCTGTCAATCACTAAATTCTGTAGCATTTACAAACTATAAATACATTTTTAATGTATCTGGGTGCATGCACAGATGTTGGGAGTCCTGCAGAATCAATGGTCTCAACTCTGGGGCAGCAGCAGCAAGAGAATACCTTATGTTAATTGAAGAACCCCTTGGAAGGTATATCTACAGTACAATTAAAAACCCGTGACTGGCCCATGCCAGCTGACTTGGGCTTGGAGGGCTCCGGCTGTTTAACTGTGGTGCAGAAGTTCATTTGGGCTCAGATTGCAGAACGAGATCTTGTACCTTCCCACCTTCCAGGGTCTTAGAACCCAGCCTGAATGTCTACACCACAATTAAATAGCCCCGTGAGCCTGAGTCAGCTAGCATGGGCCAGCCATGGGTTTTTAATTGCAATGTAGACATACCATCCTTGTGGCTAATACTCTGAACACTCAGGGTAATTGGGATAAAGACTCTGAAGGTGGCATTTAAATGAGGGGGAAATGATTTGCCTTTAGGGGTCCTTAAGGAATGTAGATAAAATTGAAAGCAAAAGCAGTCAAACTGCCTAAGTCTTCAGATTTGTCTATTCTTTTAAAGAAACTCATAAGTTTCATGCATCTGAGACCAAGGAAGATGAAATATCTGAAGTGAAACAAGTTGGTTACTGTAGGGCCTATTTGTGATGGAAAATAGGAAAGACTTCTAAGCTTTTTTTTATCACTTTTGAATTTTAATGACTAACAGTAAGAACATCAATTTGATCCTGTAACTTTTTCTTTAAAGCTTTATCTAGTACTAAAGAAAGGTGCTTTAAACAAGACAAATGAGCTTCTGAAATAGTTACGTAGCAACGAAAAAACCTCACCCCACCTGTTTTAATATTTTTAAACTTCTATGTGAAAAGGGCTTAAATATTAGAAACCTATTTCAGGAGTTTAAACAAAGGCAGGGGCTTTGATAATTAACAGATGAGGTTTACTCAGCAACTTAGCTCTTTTAACAGTTTTGTGTATTTAACTGGTCTGGTTTGAAACTGATTTAGGGCTGTAACCATTTCTGTTCCATATTGTTGGCATTGTTGTAGCCAGGATATTAGTGAGACAAGATGAGTGAGGTAATATCTTTTATTGGACCAATTTCTGAAAGAGATGAGCTGCACAGGGCTCTTCAGGTCTGCGAAAAGTATTCAAGAGTGTCACAGCCAAATACAAGGTGGAACAGATTGTTTAGTACAAGTAGTTAACGCTTATTGTAAGAGACCATTCAAAGTGAAGTGGCCTGTTAACACCTTTGCAGTCATAGGACAAAAAAGGGGGGCTATCAGGTTACAGATTGTTGTAATAAGCTTTAAATCAAGTGTCTTTAGTAAGAGCATGATTTTTAGTGTCTAGCAAACTTAGAATTTAAGCTCCCACATTTATCATTTGAAGGTGTTGTACAAGTTTCTTTTGAGGATAAGGACTGAGAGGTCAGATACAGAGTGATTGTTTGTGGAAAGTGTTCACCCATAGGTGATATGGTGGGGTTGGGTTTTTATCATCATTTTTCTTTGAGTTCATTCTGTTAGTCTTAACGGTGCCACAGGGGAGTCCCATCGTAGTTCTCAACTGTGATGATTACAATTCTGACACCACCTACTATAAAGAACTCAAAGATCCCACACCACAGTTCACCCAGGAATTTAAGAATATCCTCAGATCCTTTCCCAAACAGCTCCAAGAGAGAGTCTACAACCTCATCTTCCATGAACCCATCCCAGAGATGTTCTATATGCTTCCCAAGATATATAAACAAGGGAACCCAGAGAGACCATTCATGTCTCTCCACAGAACTCTTACTGAAGGAATATCAGGACTCAGAAACCATCCTCAAATCACTCACTGTACAAAGAACCAGCTTCCTCCAGGGCACAACTGACCTCCTTCAGAACGACCCCAACATTAATCACCTCCCTCAGAACA
Source organism: Chrysemys picta bellii (assembly GCF_011386835.1). Classification (NCBI taxonomy): domain Eukaryota; kingdom Metazoa; phylum Chordata; order Testudines; family Emydidae; genus Chrysemys; species Chrysemys picta. Next base: position 159,607,764 of record NC_088793.1, on the reverse strand, counting down.
CCATCCTTGCCACCATGGATGTCACTTCCCCATACACTAACATTCCTCAAAATGATGGCATCAATGCCTGCCTCAAATATCTACAAGACAATGGACAGTGCTCATAAATTCACCAGAAACATATCACCAAACTCATCCATTTCATCCTCAACCATAACAGTTTTACGTTCAACAATAGTTTTGTCTAAACCGTGGGAACTGAGACATGGGTACTGAGATGGCTCCCCAATATGCCAAGCTTGTCATGGTCCACCTCAAGGAAGAATTTCTGGACAAATACACTACAAAACCAATGATATACCTGAGATGCATGGATATTATTTTCCTCCTCTGGACAGACAACCTAAACTCCCTCATAATTTCCACCACAACTTCAATAACCACTACCCATCCATCAAACTCTCTCTAGAACTCTCCCACACCAGCATCAACTTCCTGGACACCACAGTCAGTTTCAACAATGTGACCATACAGACAGCTAGATACGGGAAGCCCACAGATCACCACACTTACCCTCACAGATCCAGTAATTACTCCAAACACACCAAGAAATCTGTTATCTACAGCCAGGCACTCAGATACCATAGAATATGGTCTAAGGAGAAAGGCTGGGATACACACCTCACCACACTTAAAATCACCGTTGCCAAACAAGGACACTTCACCGGGGAAGTAGATCACATCATGGAACAAGCCACACAAATATGCATCCCAAGAAGTGGGTTGTAGTCCACGAAAACTTATGCTCTAATAAATTTGTTAGACTCTAAGGTGCCACAAGTACTCCTGTTCTTTTTGCAGATACAGACTAACACGGCTGCTACTCTGAAACAAATACCCCAAGAGAACTAGCTTCAGTATTGGAGGAAAAACCCTCTGACCACACCCCTTTAGCTGTAATCTACCACCCCACATTTTGAAAGATCTGACTAACATATTTTCCTGATGGTCACATTTGTAAAACAGTGGACACCCATTTAATGCCTCCTTTAAAAGTTAGTTTGTCACTGATATAGTCATTTAAAGCAGGTTTCAGAGTAGCAGCCTTGTTAGTCTGTATCCGCAAAAAGAACAGGAGTACTTGTGGCACCTTAGAGACTAACAAATTTATGCATCCGAAGAAGTGGGATCTAGCCCACGAAAGCTCTGAGGTGCCACAAGTACTCCTGTTCTTCATTTAAAGCAGAGGTTCTCAAACTGGAGGGGTGAAGGGCGTGAGATGCTTTGGGGGCGGGGGGAGAATGCACACATTTTCCCCACCACAATGAATAACCAGCAAAGCTGTAAAAAGCGACAGAGTCCTGTGGCACCTTATAGATTAACAGACATTTTGGAGCAGAGCTGATTCCTCCAGACATATCAGGTCCTCAAATGGCACTATGCATTTGACTCTAGCTGGCGCTGTGCATTATGGGTTTCTGTTAAGCTTGCATAGTATTACAAAAAGGCGTTGCCATCTGTACGTTAATCCGTTTGCTGTGACGCGGTGTGCACATTTAATTGTAAGCATTGACCACAATCACAGTTCTTCTTTTACTCTTATTACAATGGATCATTGGCTCATTCGTGGAATTTGTGGAATTGCTCCACTCCAGAAAACAGGCACACCCATCACACTCGTAACAACAGTGTGATGCCAGTAAGCATATCTCACTTACTATATATTTAAATGGCTCTGTTTGAATTCAATGCCTTACTGTTTTTAATATTTAGTGAGAGTTGCATGTTGATTTTTTTTATTGGTATGTGTACTTGTGTGGCAGGAGGGAGGGTGTAAACTACTACAGACACAAAGAAGAGGGGTGCGATCAAATACGTTTGAGAACCACTAATTTAAAGCACAGAAAAATTCCTATTTTCTGTTTCTCCTCCTTCTTACCAGTTTAGGCCATGTCTACGCTAGCAAGCTTACAGCGGCAAAGCTGTACCAATGTAAGATTGCTTGTGTAGTCCCTCTGTGCTGACAGGAGAGAGCTCTCCGGTTGATGTAATAAAACCATCTAAATGAGCAGAGGTAGCTTTGTCGGTGGGAGAGTGTCTCTCCCGCCAACATAGCGCTGTGCCCATAAGTGCTTATGCCAGCAAAATGTATGTCGCACAGGGGTGTGGTTTTCACACCCCTGAGCGACATACGTTTTGCAGACATAAGGGGTAGCGTAGCCATGATCTTAGATTGCTTTGTGACTATTATAGCCTAAACATGGAGAACTTGACATATATCTCATAAATGAGCTGTATGGTGGCTGACATTTCAGCGTTGTAGCAAATACAAGTGCAGTGAAGCTCACTGTAATGATAAAAAGGCGACTGGTGAATGGGACGGTGTTATGGGTATGTGGAATCAGCATGCATACGGAAATAGTTTAGTGATTTGTTCGAACTGTCTCCTGATTCTAAATATTATGAAATGATAAATAGTGTTTATCCTGCTAGATTTACTGTATACTGAGCTTGCCTATGAGGACAGATACAGGGATTTCTCCTCCCTCATTTTGAAAGACAATGCAAGAAACTGCTGCTTCTAGAAAATCTGTCCACAGCATGAAATAAACCTTTTGAACTGCCAGTCTGACTCAGTGGTATGATCCAAGGGCACTAGGGAAAGTAAGGCGGAATGGAAATAACTGATCAGGGACAGGAGAAAGAAAAGCAGAAGAAGGAAAGAGTGAGGGAGATGGTGCCATGTTTTGGAGAGTGGGGAGAGATGGCTGTTGGTAGACAAGCAGTGCTGTGTGAAATGGTTTTGGTACACAGAGCCACACCTATAAAACTACTTTTCTGGTTTTGCTGAAAGTATGGCTTGTGACACTTGTATCATTGTTCTGAAAAACAGAATTTAGCAACTGCCTTCTTCCTTCCCCCATCTCTAGTTTTTTCCAAGTAAAAATTAAAGGCCCCACAATGCACACTGGAATGCACTCATGAGCCAGTAACACACCCTGTTGTGTGTTACTGCTGGATTATAGCCTGTCTTGTGAAAAGGTCTTTATATTCACTTAATTTTTTTATATTCCTTTATCAATTACTGTCCTTATCTTAACAGGTGTCTATAAAAATACAGGATATTTGGGGGCAGTGGACTGACTGACTTTTCCCACCACAGTTTGGAGCAACCATGGAAAAGATTCTAGCTGGATAGTGACTGTGGCATGAGAGCAAAGAAATACAGTGCAATGGAAATCGTCACCTCGGTGAGAGTGGAAACTCACTAATAGATTTGCTGGAAAGTGTCTCTTAGCAGTGTTCCTTCTAATTTTTCCCACCCATGTGCAGAATGAATTTTATGATGTGCACCAATATGGAGGTGATGTTATGGAGGTGATGTACACATCACATCCATATTGGTACATATAACAAAAATCATATGGTGGGGGTGGGGTCGAGGGGTTTGGAGTGTGGGAGGGAGCTCAGGGCTGGGGCAGAGGGTTGGGGTGCAGGGATGTGAGGGCTCCAGCTGTGGGTAGGGTGGGGCCAGAATGAGGGGCTCAGGGATGGAGCATAGTGTTAGGGTGGGGGGGGATGGCTTTGGCTGGGGGTGCAGGCTCTGGGGTGGGGCTGGGGATGCAGGGTTTGGGGGTGCAGGAGGGTGTTCTGGGGCTACGGTGGGGAGAGAGGACTCTCCCCAGGTCTATCTCTCCACAGCAGCACCTGGGCTGGGGGGGAGAGGCGGAGGAGGGGTACCACAGGGTACTGAAAGGGGTACAGGAGTCTGGAAAGTCTGAGAGCCACTGGTCTAGACCTACCACAGAAAGAAACTGTGAGGTTTTGAGGTCAGGCCTTTTTCTGCTACTGATGGCAGAATCCCCTTGTAGCCACAGTCTTAATTTGGTGATTAAGCCTAAGCACAAAAATCATCCACTATCCAAAAGGATTAACATCAGGGGGCCTGTCATTGCCAGGTATCTACATCAAAGGCATCATCATAGCTGTGCTCCTTGTTAGTATGAAGTGAAGAGGCCAAGTCTGAACTATTTTCTGTCACTGTTCAGGTCAGGCAAGTCACTGAAGTGGGGAGGAAAGTTGGTACTACTGTTATACTAGTAGAATAAAAACCAGCAGGATCTTATTAAGAGGGATAAGGCAAAGATGCCACATTTACTGTAAATATAATGATAAAGCAAAAGATAAAAGTAAACAACGTTGTTTGACTACCTATTCCTATCACTACTTATTCCTTACACACACACACACACACTCTCTCTCATTCAAGTTCTGTATAGGTGTTATAGTTACCAGCCTAGAAGTTGCTCATGCCAAGTTACTGGCCAGGTATCTTGGTTATGAGGATGGAGCCGAGTCCGTGTCAGGTGCACCTGATGCTCCTCGAGGCTGGCAGCAGAACCAGAGACTCAAAGTCCTCAATCTTTAGAGTCCATTCTTATAGGAATTAATTCCTATGTTACTCTTTGGGAGCAGTTTCATCCTGCTGTTGCTGACTCAATCAGCAGATGGCACATTTCTGTCCAAAGTGGCACATTCCTGGTGGCTCCACACTGTCCAAAGTTTGTGTTTCTCATCCTTCCAGGTGATGGGGTGGATCCCAGTTTACCCTCCGGAGGGGTGGGGGGGTGTTGTCTCGTGGTCCTACTTGACACATTCTTCGGCCGATGGATACCCCTTTCTAGGCTGGCACCTCCCTAACCATTCATGTACATCAAGCATTCATCAACATACATTCCATATCTTAACCGTGTTTTAATTTACTGTCTCCACCACTTTTGGGGTGTGTGCTAATTCATTTGAGACTCCCGGCCCTTTAATCACAGAGGGTGGGGGTCTGTTCCTAGGAGCCCTTGCTGTTACAATGAAGTGAAAGTCACTTAACGGCTTATAGCGTTTGTTTACATTGTATTAATTACTTCAAGAACAAAGTCAATTAACTTGTTTGTAAGTTTTACATAGTGATAAAGTATCTTTCACAGGACAGATATAATCAATGGTTTCTACAGACAGTAGCTTACAAGTTTTAACAGAAGACCCAAGAGATGTTTGTACTTGGTGAAACTGTTGGATTTTAAAGTGTGGGGGACAAATTATGGGGGAATGACTGTTAGTACCTTCTTTAATATCCCTACACTACTGTTACCCATACTGTACCTGTTTATGTTGACAAAAGGAAAATGCATGTTTCCAAGCAGGACTATCTGCATCTGTCATAACTAATAAACTAAAAATATTTTAAAAAAATATTTAAGTACTTGCTTACAGATGAAGGAAGACAGAGGGAGAATATCTAAAGAAATTGTAGGCTTGGCAATGAAATGGGTGAAAAATATTGTTCAAATTATGTTTTATATAACTTGACAGTGCCCCCTTTTTTTAAGTTCCATTTCCACTGTGACCAATAATTCTGAGTGCCTGTAAATCCTCTCCTTTAGTTGGATTTTTTTCCCTTTTTGGATTGATATAGGAAAATGACTCTGCTTTTAATGATATGCATGTTTTTAAACTCAAAGTGACACAGTTTCTCTTTTGTATGCTGTGACTGTCATGCACAGTAAAAGGCTACAATTAATTTATCTAGAAAAATGCAGAACACTTCATTGATGCTCTCTGGGTCTTGTATATCTTTTCATTTCATCATCCTCTATTTGGGGTTATGCTAAATCTTGCATTAAAATGTGCTTTCATCACTGGGCAGTCTCATATTAAAGTGATTTTGTGTGAGATAACTGGAATGCTGAAACTGTGGTCCATTAAAGTAACTGAGGTTTATTGGGGTTCATTTTGCTTTGCACATCTTAACGAAACAGCTGGATTTACCCATATTTGGTGAGTCCACCAGACATCTTTGCTAAGTATATTACTGGATGGATTTCTCTTTCTTACGCTTATCATAGAATTGAAGTACTATGCTGAAAAGGAGCAGCACAGACTTCATTTCCATCCTCAGTTTACATGTTATGTCTTCCATTCATTTTTAGCACAGAACATTAGTTGCATTAAGTGAGTTTGGGCCCAATGACACTTCAGTAATAAGGATGACTTTGGAGCATACCTGTAAAGGAAAATGTGAAGTTTGTTAGGCTGATTACAGTTTCCCTTGGAGAAAAGAACAAACTCTTAACTAAAGCTAGGTATTTTAAGTAACTTCTATGTGATAAAGATTGTGCATGTATGAAAAAGGTAATTAACAATAGTTTTATGACTGAAACTTTTCAATGACCAAACCTAGAATAACCCATGTGTGAAATCTGCAGATTGGTTACCTTTTTGAATTTAAGATTGCAGTGTTGTTGCATTTCTCCTATGAATGAATGGTTTATTAATTAATGGTAGGGGGACTTTCCCTCTTGGAAAATGCCTTCTGTTTGGGGAGTCTTTTAAATATGGTGACCAGGAACCAACTTGTGTAATTCTTGGAAAAATGATTTTTAATCTCATTTTCTAAATTCCGTTTTTTTCTTGTATTTTTAGGAGGGAAATTTACACATCTCAAATAATTGGAAATGCTCACACCAAGTATTTACAACTGTGGATCTAGAACTTAATTTACAGTGTAATAATATTTGGGGATGCAGTAAGTCAGGCTGTTTCTCAATTTATAACTTTGAAGTGAAGAAAACAAAAACATAACTTGTACTTTCATTAAAGTGCAGTAATTAAAATCACTGTGATAAAACAATTTTATGATGTTTATAATTTTGACAGTTTAAAAATCATTTGTCATTAGTTAAATGTACAGTGGCAGTTTTAGGTTTAGAGGAAGCTCTAGTGACCGCCCGTAAGAAGTAATTCAATGAATCCGTCATTAATCATTTCTTTCTGCAGCTAATAATACTGGGTTTAATCCAGAAACTGAGAAATTTCCTCGGGGAAAATTTTTTCCTTGTTGAAATATATGGGGGCATGTGTAGTAAATTTAACTGGAGTTAGCTGTTCTTGTATTTTGAGAAGATATAGGGACTTTCTCTAAGCCCTGTACAAACCTCAACAATATACAGGGTAAGTCAGTTGTTCTTGAAATATTCTTCCATCAGAATTCTAGTAAGATGACATGTTTAAAAAAACATGTCAGTGTAAATAGTCAGCAGCACAACTTGTTTTTGGCTGTCATTTGTTCCTCTTATTCCGATGGCTTGCAAGCTAACTCACAACACTCTCTATTCTTAAAACAGGCTCTATAATGAGGAGCCCAACCATTTTATCTATGATCTGTATATTCTTCTGAAAGTATGGATGTTTACTTTCTGACCATTGTTCACAGAAACCGAAAAACTTACCAATGTTATGAAGGCTACTGTATACGTGATAAAGATAATTAGGCTCTGGTTGAACAGTTACAAATTTCTATGCTGAAAGAGGAGTACAGTAATTTGGGTAAAAATGAAAAATAGAAATTTAGATTCAGTTCTGGAAATGGAAGTCCTTTAGTTATTCACAGTGGGTGTGGCCTCAACAGACGCAGTGCAGGTGTCCCACCAATGTCTTAACTCTGAACTGCAGAGAGCAATTCTAATGATAGGAGGGTTGCTCAGTTCAGCAGAATGCAACTTGTGGTGGATCCTGTGAGGAGTACAGGCAAACGCTAGGAACTAGACAAACTAACTTGTGGTAATCTTCCAATTTTGGCCAACTTCGGTCCGCTTCAAATTAGTGGGGTGGAGTTGAAAAACTTTGAATTTAATCACTGCTGTTCTGAGTCATCCAGCCCCATACCAGTTTAAAACTTTGAAGAAATCTGTCAGTCTTTCTAAATAACCATGAACTAAATAAAGCTCATCATCACACTATGCTTTTTATAATTGGAAACTTTTGGGGTTTTTTATAAAGAAGTGTTGTGACCAGAAACACACACTAACCCAGGGGTTCTCAAACTGGGGGTTGGGACCCCCCAGGAGGTTGCAAGGTCATTATTGGGGGGGGGTGTCGCGAGCTGTCAACCTCCACCCCAAACCCTGCTTGCCGCCAGCATTTATAATGGTGTTAAATATATTAAACAGTGTGTTTAATTTATTAGGGGGGTCACACTCAATGGCTTGCAATCTGAAAGGGGTTGCCAATAAAAAAGTTTGATACCCACTGCAATAACCCTTTTTGTTTACTGTAAGAAAAATACAAATGGGTAAAGAACTCAGGACTGAGCAAAATGTGTACCCAAGAAAATTGATCGTGAAACTTTCCTTATGACTGGAATGTATACATTACAAATGCTAGAGTGACACAGCTGCAGTACTGTAGTGTAGATACTTTTTCCCTTGCTGTAGTAAATACACCCTCTCCGAAGCAGTAGTTAGGTCAACTGAAGAATTCTTGCTCCTGAGGGCATTCTGCACCAAAACATTTTAAATTCTGTGCCAAAAAATTAAAAATTCTGCATACAATATTTTAAAATTCTGCAAATTTTATTCATCAAATAAATGTGGAGGCTCCAGCATGGCATTGGGGAGGGGAGCACAGGCCACTAGCTGCACAGAGGTGGGAGATCACTGCAGCTCCACTCCGGACTATGGACTCAGTGGTGAGGCTGCACCAAACCCTGACACAGCGTAAGGACCCGGCCAGGCCCAGAAACATCCCAGGGCCCTGCCCCTCTCTGTGGGCAGGCAGGGTCAGCAAGGCAGATTCCAAGTGTGGAGGGGCTTAATGTGGGGGGAACCAGGTGTGGGTTGAGATGGTTCTGTGTGGGGCAATCCGGGTGTGGGCAGTTCAGTGGAGGATCTGGATGTGGGGGGAATCTGGATGCACAGGGACTTGTTGGGGGGTTCTGAGTGCAACAGTAATGGGACTCTGCAGGGGAGTCCTGGTGAAGGTGGTTGGGGCTCAGCGCAGGGCGTGTCAGGATATGGGGGGGATAGACCTCAGCAGGGGGATCTGGGTGTGGGGGACTTAGTGGGGGGTCCAGATGCTGGGGGAGTGGTGCTCAATGGGGTGGGGATCCAGGTGCAGCTGGTTGGGGCTTGGTAGGGTGGGAATCCAGGTGTGGGTGGCTCATTGGGCGGGTCCAGGTGCAGGGGGAGTGGGACTCATCAGGAGAGTTCTGAGTGTGGGGGAGTGAGGCTCGGCAAGAGGGTCTGGATGCATGGGGTTGGGTAGATGGAGGAGTAGCTCCCCGTACTAGGATCCCTCCCCCTGCAGCTGAGGAGCAATGGGTGCAGGAAGCAGGGGTGGGGTGGGGGGAGTTTGCAGAGCTTCCTGCAGCCAGGGGAGAAATCTGGGGGTGGGTCTGACCAAGCCCCGGATGCTGTGCAGGAGAAGAGGAAGTCCCGTCCTTCCCAGCCCAGCTGTGATTACCAACTGAGCCCAGCGCAGGATAGGAGCCACCAACTGGGTCTTCACCAGTCCCGCCTTCTGCCCCACAGTGATTTACCTCTCTGCCAGCTGCTTTGGGCACCCGAAACATACTGCTGGGGAGGGTTGCATGACTGTTCTTGTGGCTTCCCTGCCAGAAAGTCATTTTTCTGTGGGAAAGCAAAGAAATTTGCGGGGAACATAAATTCTGCGCATGCGCAGTGGCACAGAATCTCCCCAGGAGTAAATTCTTTTGTTGACCTAGCACTGTCTACAGGAGGGCTTAAGTCTGCTTAACTACGGCTATATCTACACTAGAAATATTACAGCAGCACAGCTGCAACTGCACTACTGTAGTGCTATAGTGTGGACACTTACCACAGTGACAGAAGAACACTTTCTGTCACTGTGGTAAATCCACATTTCTGAGAGCAAGTAGTTCAGTTGACAGAAGAATTATTTTGTCAACCCCTAGCACTGTGTCTATACTGGGGTTAGATTGGCTTAACTGTGTCTCTCATGGGGAGACATTTCACATCCCTGAGCAACACAACCTGTTCAACCTACATTTTAGGTGTAGACCAGGCCTAAGATTACTAATGCCCAAATCCTGAATGCAGTACATAGCCCAACTAAGTGGGCTGAGGGGGGAGTTGGGAAGAGAACAACAGTTTTTTCTTCAGGCTGTGGAACTGCTCTGCAGCTGCTGCCGTTTTAGGATGAAGCAACAAAGAATCCTGTGGCACCTTATAGACTAACAGACGTATTGGAGCATAAGCTTTCGTGGGTGAATACCCATGCGTCGAATGAAGTGGGTATTTACCCACAAAAGCTTATGCTCCAATACGTATGTTAGTCTATAAGGTGCCACAGGACTCTTAGTCTGGATCTGTAAAAAGCAACAAACATGGCTACCCATCTGATACTTGTCTTAGGACATGGATACAATTGCAAATGTAGAGTGTTTTGAGTTAAACCAGCCTTCGTAGAACACAGTAGAGAAAGCGCTGCAGTCTGTCCACACTGACAGCTGCGAACGCACTGGTGTGGCCACATATGCGGCACTTGCAGCAGCCACAGAGAGCAGTACATTGTGGTAGCTATCCCAGCATGCAAGTGGGGGGTGGAGTGTGACAGGGAGTGTGTATGTGGGGGGGAGAGAATGGGTTTTTGGGGGGCTGAGAGCATGTCAGCATGCTGTCTTGTAAGTTTAGATAGCAGCAGATCCCTCGTCCCCCGCCTCTCTCTCTCTCTCTCACACCATTCCACAGTAATGGTTTGCTTTGATATCCACGTTCCTACAGCGATTCCAAAACAATGACAAGAGTGGCCACTTGATTTAAGGGGATTATGGGACGTTTCCGGAGGCCGATCAGAGTGCAGTAATACAACACCTGGTTCACGCTGACACCCAGGAATTTCAGGAGCGCTCTTCCCACGGAGTCAGAGTGCTCTAAGTGCCTTGCCAGTTTGGAAGGGTCGTGAGTTAGGGCCCACGGGGCTGGTTTAATGCACTCTAACTTGCAAGTGTAGCCAAGCCCTTAGGGCTACCGTAGTCCCTGAAGCTGCTGTGTACTTCTCACCTTGTGTTTTGTCCGGGGTGCGAATGGTATTTTGTCGCTGAATCTGTATTCGGTGGATCCACTGGTTCATGCCCAAGCTCCCTTCTGTGCTGGAGTAAAATGATCCCCCACAGGACTGTACTCTCTGATGTGCAGGGTGTTATAAAACCCCTGTTCAGCCTTCCTAAATCCTTCTTCTTACACAGGGGAACTACAACAGTTTTGTACAACAGTTTTGTACAACAGTTATATGCATCCAAAGAAGTGGGCTGTAGTCCACGAAAGCTTATGCTCTAATAAATTTGTTAGTCTCTAAGGTGCCACAAGTACTCCTGTTCTTTTTGCGGATACAGACTAACACGGCTGCTACTCTGAAACAGTTTTGGTGCTTTCAGGGTTCCCAGGGCCTGCCAGGAGGTGGAGTAGGGGGCGGAGGGGAGGGAGGGAGCGCAGGAAGAGAAGGGTATTTAAAGAAAGTTTTATCTTAAGTACAGTTCTTTTTCTGTAGTTAAACTGTTTGAGGTTTAGATCCCTTTCAGATGGTTTAATTCTTTTTTGGAAAGTATTAAGAGAATTGAGTTGTTACATCTTATCTATTTTAAAAGAACTTTCTCCAGTGGTAAATGGAAATGTAATATTAAATTAACTGTCACCTAAAAATAGATCTAGCTCATACAAATAAGTATAGCTCAAAACAGGTAGCCTTGTTTGTCTACCTAGTAATTGAACAAGCAGAGATCTGTTTTTAACTGAAAAATTATAGCCAAAATAGTCAGAATTCAGCCTGATTCTGAACTTTTTTTCTTAGCCAGATGTCCCATTGAACATACCAAGCCCAAATCTCAGATATACTTCAGGTTTGGCAAGCCTTAAAATGTGGACAACTGGCCATGCTGGAAAGACCTAACTTTCAGGATAATATGTGGAGTATGTTGAACTGTTCCCAAGCAAAAAAAGTGTGTATGATTTTTAAAATAATTTGGCTGGAGTTTTAAGTGTTTGGCTATATTGCAATAAAACTTCCTGCAGCACCAGTGTTTTTTTCCTAGGAGTTTTGAGACTTCTATCAAAGTAGTGACTAGTCATGCATAGTTCAGGAGATCCAACAAGGATATAACCTAACATGGTTTGGCTTCAGGTAATTGATGAGCGCGGCTGCTTTGCTGAAAACATTGGACCAAGTTTTTTAAGGCGTGACTTTTGAATATGTGTAAGAAGCGTGATACAAAAAGGATAGATTTGGCATTTGAAAAATCATGCAGACAAATAGAGAAGCTGCAGTACATTTTAAGAGCCAGATATGATGCATATATTTAATAGTTTAGGTTTGTCTGTTATAAGGTTTGAGACCTACAGTAGTAAATGTAAAAACATGTTTGTCTCAGATTTGTTTTAGAGAACTGCCTTTGAAATGATGAAGTCCCCATTTTATTATATATGAAATAATTTTGTTTTGATTTTGAAAAGTGGTGGCTTTGGTGTAATCTAAACAATGTAAAGTCAGAGAGTCCCAGAGAAATCTGACATCTCCTTCTAAAGGTACTAAATGTTAGTGGTCTGAAAGGTCTGGTTCTTGATTTATCTGAATGCATGAGAAATTCCCAGGCTCCCATATGTTTGCTAAGAGACAACTAGAAAAGATTGACTCTGCATTGCAAGAGCTATGTTTGGGCAACCCTCTCAAAGGCAAGCAGTCTAGTGAATAAACATTAAATTTGTGCTCAAATAACATTTTCTCTTGCCTTGTCTGCTTGGGCCTTCATTAGTGTGTCAGCAAAGCTAAAATCAAATAAAACCTTCTGTATGTGCTGTAGCGGTGTCCGTTTACTCAAACCACTTGGAGCTTTTTTGTGAAGAAGAAAAGTAGGATGGTGCTTATTTCATTTCCCTAATCAAGAAAGGTGTGGATAAACTGTTGCTGCTGAACAAAATGTGGGGTGGGAGGAGCAGCTTGTGCATTCTTTGAAGATTTGGACATTGCTTTTTGGAAATCCCTTGAAAAAACAAGTGATTAGAGTGCTTGGCGTAGCAGGTTTTTTTTGACTAAGTAGTAACCTCCCAGGATGAAGTCTGAACTCTTCATTCGGTAGAAGAAATGTTTGAGAGCTACAAATGTTGCCTAATTTGCTCTTAATTGAACACTTCCAACTTTCTGCCTTCATCCATGAAGGAGAATAACAAAAAAGAATAATTTTGAACTCCACAGGGTATGTATTATCTGTATTATTAATATTTTTGTGGTCATAGTAAATTCTGATTCTAAGTTTAGTGCTTTTGATGCTTAAAGACAACAAATGTTCTGTACCTTTTAAAAATCAGTATGCTTGATACCTGAATTAATACAAATAAAGAACGTAGGCATTTTTATTATCTGAAATAGGAACGTGAATTTGGACAAAAAATTCCTGTGGTTACATTAACTTGGTATAGTGGCAGTTGCATTTTTGTGTGTGTGTGTGTGTGTACTACTGTTGCCTAAATTTTTCCAAATGCTAGGAGAAAGCACACTTTCATGTTGTCTGCATGATTAATTGCACAAGTCAGAAATATACGTGATATTTGCTGTAGAATCCTATTAAGTGGTTAGAATATTAATGTTGTACAAAGGATGGCTTACTACCTATCGCTATTTGCATCATTTGTTTTTTGCATGTACAGATAAAGCACTCCCTTATAGCTTTCCCTCCATGGTAATTTATAAAACACCCTAGTTTGATATTCTGTGTGTGCATATATTTAAGTAAGATTCATATTACTTATAGTTCATAGTGGAAAACATACATTTGTGGTAAAAGAATGTGCATAAGAGTATGTAAGTGTGCGTAAATGTTTTTACAGCTGCACTTCAATGTAACTTGTTCTCTGTTTACAGAATCATGCAATGCATTTTGGTTAATAACAGAACTATTAAACTTTGCTCTGAAAAATTAGGTACCATTACTAGCAGGTAGCTAATGAAACCAATCAATTTTCCTCTTCAAATAGGCTTTGCTTTGAACAAGATGCGCTCATATCATCACTTGAAAATTACGTAAGATATTAACACCTTGTGTCTTAACCTACATGCTTTGCCTTATTTATGAAGGCATTTTTGCATAGTCCACATTATTCGCACAAGAATATATTAAATCTGAATTTGCTGCTTGTGATACTTTCTGCTTAATAAATTACTTGGATTTTTTTTTTATTTTAAAACTGTGACTATTGGCTCCCAAGCCCATGTATGGGGGTGAGGGGGAAAGTGTTAGTTTGTTAGTGGTGCATAATTCTGTGGGAGCTAGGACTCTGTGGTTTTTTGTGGCGCAATGTAGGGCTACTTCCAATTAATGTCAATATTAATTGAAGGACATTGTCAGTAAAACATTTCTCTCCATTTGATCTACATTGAAGTTAACTGATACTGTAATTTTTCTACTCATCTATAAGTAGGCAGTGCGTAACAAATTAAGCAGTAGGATACAATACCTACGTGTTTATTTCTCTGTCTTTGACCAAGTGCCAGGGGAAAGCATGAACGCAGTCCCCCACTACCACAAATTATGCAGTCGAGTTTCCCGCATTTGGGGAAATCGCAGGGGTCATCACACCTGCAGTGGAATGGATGAGCCTGGGAAAACCACTTTCATGATCATAGTATCTCCCCTGCCAATACCTATGTGGTAAGATGCAGCTATAGGCACAGTTGGGATGTATGGTACAGCCAAGTTCTTCTCAAATACCAAAGTCCGAGAATCCCTGCTGGAGAGAGCGGCTTTTTGCCATTTTATATAAAGACTAGGAAAACATGATTGTCATACTTGGAATGGCTTAAAATATTTAATAAATAAGTAACCACTATTTCTACCCTACTGTATTTGTTTGCAGAACCTAAAGGCTTGGCTACACGTGCGAGTTAGAGCACATTAAAGCAGCCCCAGGCGCCCTAGCTCACTACCCGTCCACACTGGCAAGGCACATAGAGCGCTCTGACTCCAGGGCTAGAGCGCTCCTGGTACTCCACCTCAGCGAGATGATTGCATTGGCTGAAACGCACAGGCATCAGTGTGAACGAGGTGTTGCATTACTGCACTCTGATCAGCCTCCGGAAACTTCTCATAATCCCCTTAAGTCAAGTGGCCACTCTTGTCATTGTTTTGGAATCACTGCAGGCATGCCCATACGCTCTTTAAAAGCTCCGTTTCTGACAGCCAGCGTGCTTATCTGCTCCGAGACAAAACAACCATTACTGTGGAATGCTGTATGTGAGAGAGGGAGCAAGGCGGAGGGGAAGGGGGACACAGAGGGGGTTTGCTGCTGTCTGAACTTACAAGACAGCATGCTGACATGCTCTCAGTCCCCCAAAAACCCATTCTCTCTCCCCCCACATACACACAACACACTCCCTGTCACACTCCACTCTACCCCACTCCTCTCATTTGAAAAGCACGTTGCAGCCACTTGCATGCTGGGATAGCTACCACAATGAACCGCTCTCTGTGGCCATTACAAGAGCTGCTAATGTGGCCACGCCAGTGCGCTTGCAGCTGTCAGATTGCAGCGCTTTTCCTACTGCGCTCTATGAAGGCTGGTTTAACTCAAAGTGCTCTACATTTGCAAGTGTAGCCATGCCCATAATGATTTGAGTGTCTACTCCAGTCAGCATTGGGACCGCATTGTACTGGGCACTGCATAGACTAGTAACACTGTCTTGCCCTGAGAAGTTCAACTCTTATTTTGTTACAACACTCTCTGAACTAGACACCTTCAGTCTGCACTACTTAGCCTTCAGTATCACTTAAGATGATGCAACTTCAAATATTTCCTTTTCACTGTGTTTAAATAAACAAATCGTCAAAGGTGTCTAGTTCTGTTTAATAGAGTCTTAGTGTTTGGTGGATTTCCTGCTTCCAAAATGTTCTAGATTAAGAGCCTGAAAGCATCTGTTTATCCATCGACCAAGTTACAGCATGGGTAGTATCGACCCCCTAACGTTTTCCCTTCCTACTCCCCTCTCCACAATGCATTTCCGCCTGGAGTTGGAAGGACTGCTTCTTGGGGCTTACGTGGTAGGGTATTCTCTACACTCCATTCATTCTCCCCAAGCTCAATTTCTTTAGGGTGCCTGTTGTGGAAAATTTTGTGATAAAGGGCTGTTGAGTGGGAACTGGATTGGGACAACCAATTTACATCACATAAACTGAGGATCTATCAGATAGCAGTAATCTTTGGTCATCACTAAACTGGGGAGATTTCAAACTGGCAGCCTAAAGCTGAAAGTCTCAGTACTTAATTCCTAGGGATATGATGATTCCCTATATTGGAAGTGATTTACATATGTATCTGACGGTCTTGTTAGACCTGTATTTGTATAAACTTTGCTGAAAAGAAAGGATATTTAGATGAATGCCAGTATAAAGCAGCAACCATTTTAAATATGTTGGATCCTTTCCATCCATTCCCTTTTCTCCCACCATACCTCTTAACTCTTTCCACTAATCCACAAATATGACAAAAACACACATTTACACAGAAGTACATATGTACATTCTTCAGTACCTTTGTAGTTTTGTTTTCCTTCTCCCGTTCCAATCCCTTAGGATAAGGCAGCTTGAGTTACTCAGTTTGTGCTTTTGTTTATATTTATATTAAAAAAGTGAAAAAATAAGTGGCTACTGCTCGATCAGTGTATCCTCCAATATACAAGGAAATAATTTAATTAAATACAAATTGTAAAAACTTCCCCCCAGCTTCTAAAAGTATAGATAGTACAAAGGTACATGCTTTACTTGTAATTATTCTTACCCCCTTGCCATGGGATGATACAGTCTTCTGTCAGGCTTTGAATAGTCCCTTTGTACAGCTGCCGCATAAGTGGTAGCTTAAATGATGAGAGATGGTTGGGTAAGCACACCTTCCTTAGTGGGACGTGGACTAAAGGGATCCTTGCCATCAGGATTGTTGCATCCTGATATGAGGAAAATTAAATTCACATAAAACACAGTAAATACACCTCTACCCCGATATAAGGTGACCTGATATAACATGAATTCGGATATAACGTGGTAAAGCAGTGCTCCGGGGGGGCAGGGCTGCGCTCTCTGGTGGATCAAAGCAAGTTCGATATAACGCGGTAAGATTTTTTTGGCTCCTGAGGACAGCGTTATATCGAGGTAGAGGTGTACTAAGCAGTTGAAGCAAGTCAAAACTTTATCTATAGTTTAACTTCTAAGGTTTAAATACTGGAAACGTGTAACTATTCACCTGAGTAAAATTACCTTTGTATAAGTGTTTGCAGGATTGGTGGTTAAGGGACCTACCATTCCCACCACTCCAGCCTTTGCTTTCAGTCCCGTCCATGTATTGTGGCCTCATCTAATCACATCCTGGATAAAGCACCAAACCACTCCACTTCATGTTTTATTATGTTGTTTGCTTATTTATACAGTTTAACACCATGCTGTGCTTAAAGTTTCAGTCTACTACATAGTATATGCAATGGATAAAGCCTAAATGGAGCCTGAATCCACCAAAACCTTGGACTTTTCTGCCTAAGACCAGGAGTGAAATCCTGATCCCGTTGAAATTCATGGCAAAACCCACCCATTAATTTCAGTGGGGCTAGCATTTCATCTCAGGTGATTGTACTTAGCAGCAGCCTTTGTGGTGCCTTTGAAACCATGTTTGTGACTGCAATGCCCCTTTTGAAATAAAGGGCTTGGATCTGCTTAATCTACCTATTTTATACCATGAACAATTGAAATGAAAGGATACATAAAAAGATCGTTGACCTGCTTCTTGTCATACCAAACATCCCTAGTACCATTACCCTCTCCTGGTTTATTTTTTTCAGAGATCCTCCGTTTCTACTCTGTTCTTGACCCAAAGGAATTGGATAAGCAGCCAAGAGTACTTTGTGGCATATAACATGTCTGTGAAAATGAACAATCCATCATTCCCCACCCACCAGAAATGGAATGCCTTTGCTTTTTGAATCTGGCACCTTTTCCATTTAACAGATAACTAATATATGTGGATCTTGATTGGATTCACAGCCTAAGTTCCCTCTAAGCTGCGCGACTGCCCCGGACCTGCCGCGGGAGAGGTGCCCCGGCCCTGGCCCCAATCCAGCCCGCCCCGGAGCTGCCATGGCGGTGAGAGGCGCCTCTCCCCCCCAAACCAGGTGCTGCTGCGGGGAGAGAGAGCTGGGGGGAGTCCTCTCTCCCCAGCGTAGACCCAGGGCAGCCTGCACCCCAAACCCCTTGTCCCCGGCCCCATCCCAGAGCCCACATCTCCAGCCGGAGCTCTCACCCCCCCTTAACCCCAGCCCGGAGCTGCCTCCCGTACCCTGAACCCCTTATTTCTGACCCCACCCTGGAACCCGCACCCCCAGCCAGAGCCCTCACCCCCTGTACCCCAATTCTCTGCCCCAGCCCTGAGCCCCCTCCCACACTCCGAACCCCTCGGCCCCATCCCCGCCACATGAATTTTGTCACACATCACCTCCATAGTGGTGCACATAACACAATTCATTCTGTACATGCGTGGGGAAAAATTAGAGGGAACGCTTTGCTTACTCTGTATTTTATATTGGCATTGAAGTTGCAATAAGCATATTTTACCCAAGAAAAATACCATGAGTAAACTCTAGTAGAATGATAGGAATTTAAAAAAAAAAAAAAAAAGTAAGGATAGACAATACTGTGCAAGTATTTTAAATATCTCATATGGAACAACAGTCTATCTTGGCCATTTTAGCCTCTGATTAACTTTTTTACTCTTATCTCTCCCCTGTAATCCACCACTCTCTTATTTCTCCCCAGTCCTTCAGCCTCTTGTAATATCCTGACAGCATTCCTACAGTGTCCTGTAAAGCCCATTAGCCCCTTCCTTGCCCCGAAGAAGAGCTCTGTGTAAGCTCAAAAGCTTGTCTCTTTTATTGGACCAACAGAAGTTGGTCCAATAAAAAAATATTATCTTATCCATCTTGTCTCCTTCCCACAACATTCCCAAAGCACCTGAACTCCTCTCTGGCTGCGGAGTAAACCTGAAAGGCTATAGAAGCGTGTAGAGCGCCCACAAAGACCCTTAGCTCTCCTCTTAGCATCCAGTACCAGCAAAGTCCTTCAGCCCCCTTTTTGTGGGTATCTTTCTTCCTTCAGAAGACATTGCCATGACAAAGGGTATCTGTAATGCTTCTCCCATAGGCGTACTAGGCATAGAGAAGGGCGAGAAGGCAGCCAGCAGAGAAGGTGGAGGGAGGAGCTGCTGCCATGTTGGAAAGGTGTCAGTCACATGGTCTGGTCAATGCCCCAGCCTGTGACCAGTATCCTGGAAGTGACCCAGTCATTGGGTTTACTACTCACTGTTGTGACGCCTCCATGTGGCCGGGGATTAGTTTTCGACCAGTCTGATGCCCCTTCCTTTAGTCGCTCACGCTGTGTCTCTCCTTCTCTTTATTTGGACTCGATTGATCCCTCTCCGTAACTCCCCCTATGTCTGGTTTCACTAGGTCATTATCGTTTTCCTATTCTGAGGTATCAAAGTCCCTCTAAACTATCTGTCTCAGGAAGTCTTTCTTTCTATTGCCCAGATTGTACCCTTCCCCAGTGGCTGGTAGGGGAACCCAGGCTCCCCTTGTACTCCGGGTTCCAGCCCAGGGACCCTATGTCTAACAACCATGATTTGCTCCAGCTCTCAGACCCTGTTGCTATCTCCCTGAACTTCTTCACTACCGTCTGGCCTATCCCTTGGTTACCAGTGAAAGAGTGGTAACCATTTCAAATGTAGCACATTTAAGTATAGCTATCAACTAAAAGTGTATACCATTCATACTAGCTATCTGCTTCAGTGGTCTGAAAGCTTAGACATCCATTTCTAACTACTGTACTTGCTCTGAGTTTGATGTTGAAGGTGGAGAGAGGAAGTCTGTGTGGTGTAGGTGGTAGATGTGGAAGTAATATGGAGAAGGTGAAATATAGGGTCATAGGTTGTTTGGTAAGTGAATAAGGGTATGTTTACACTACAAAATTAGGTCAATTTTATAGAAGTGGATCTTTAGAAATCGATTTTATACAGTCGATTGTGAACGTCCCCACTAAGCGCATTAAGTCATCAGAATGCGTCCTCAATACCGTGGCTAGCATCAAATCATGGAGCTGTGCACTGTGAGTAGCTATCCCACAGTTCCTGCAGTCTCCGCCGCCCATTGGAATTCTGGGTTAAGCTCCCAATGCCTGATGGGGCAAAAACATTGTCGCGGGTGGTTTTGGGTACATGTCGTCAGTCTCCCCTCCTGCCGTGAAAGCAACGGCAGACAATTGTTTCACGCCTTTTTCCCTGGTTACCCATGCAGACACCATAGCATGGCAAGCATGGAGCCCACTCAGCTCACCGCTGCTGTTGTGAGCATTGTAAACACCTCATGCATTATCCTGCAGTATGTGCAGAGCCTGGCTAAGAGACGCTAGCATGAGGACGATTGTGAGGAGGACATGGACACAGACATTCCTGAAAGCACAGGCTGTGGCAGTTGGGACATCATGTTGGCAGTGGGGCTGGTTGATACAGTGGAACACCAATTTTGGGCCCGGCAAACAAGCACAGACTGGAGGGACTGCAGAGTGTTGCAGGTATGGGATGATTCACAGTGGCTGCGAAACTTTCGCATGCGTAAGGCCACTTTCCTTGAACTTTGTGACTTGCTTTCCCCCACCCTGAAGCGCAGGATTACCAAGATGAGAGCTGCCCTGACAGTTGAGAAGCGAGTGGCGATAGCCCTGTGGAAGCTTGCAATGCCTGACTGCTACGGGTCACTCGGGAATCAATTTAGAGTGGGCAAAGCTACTGTGGGGACTGCTGTGATCCAAGTAGCCAATGCAATCACTGATGTTCTGTTATCAAGGGTAGTGACTCTGGGAAATGTGCAGGTCATACTGTATGGCTTTGTTGCAATGGGGTTCCCTAACTGTGGTGGGGCAATAGACGGAGCCCATATCCCTATCTTGGCACCGGACCACCTTGCCAACCAGTACGTAAACTGCAAGGGGTACTTCTCAATGGTGCTGCAAGCACTGGTGGATCATAAGGAACCTTTCACCGACATCAACGTGGGATGGCAGGGAAAGGTGCATGATGCTCACATCTTTTAGGAACTCTGGGTTGTTCGAGCAGCTGCAAGAAGGGACTTATTTCCCAGACCAGAAAATTACTGTTGGGGATGTTGAAATGCCAATAGTTATCCTTGGGGACCCAGCCTACCCCTTGCTCCCGTGGATCATGAAGTGCACAGGCAGCCTGGACAGTAGTAAGGAGCAGTTCAACTATAGGCTGAGCTAGTGCAGAATGGTGGTAGAATGTGCCTTTGGACGTTTAAAAGCTCGCTGGTGCTGTTTGCTGACTAGGTTAGACCTCAGTGCAACCAATGTTCCCATTGTTGTTGCTGCTTACTGTGTGCTCCATAATATCTGTGAGAGTAAGGGGGAGATGTTTATGGCGGGGTGGGAGGTTGAGGCAAATAGCCTGGTGGCCAATTTTGAGCAGCCAGACACTGGGGCGATTAAAAGAGCACAGCTAGGCGCGCTGCGCATCAGAGAGGCTTTGAAAACCAGTTTCATGACTGGCCAGGCTATGGTGTGACAGTTGTGTGCGTTTTCTCCTTGATGCAAACCCGCCCCCTTTGTTGATTTTAATTCCCTGTAAGCTAACCACCCTTCCCCCCTTCGATCACAGCTGGCAACGGAAATAAAATAACTATTATTTTGAAACCATGCATTCTTTCTTTCTTAATTACAAAATAAAGTGAGATAACTGACAAGGTAGCCTGGGTGAGGTGGGGTGGGGGAGGAGGGAAGGACATGGCCACATTGCTTATTGTAGCCACACTACAAATCAGTACTGTTTGAATGACAGCCTTCTGTTGCTTGGGCCATCCTCTGGAGTGGCTGGGTGCCCGGAGCCTCCCCCCCTGCGTTCTTGAGCATCTGAGTGAAGAGGATATGGAACTTGAGGAGGAGGGCAGGCAGTTATACAATGGATGCAGGGTGGGTCTGTGCACTTGTTGGCTTTCGTGCAGCTCCACCAGACGCCTCATCATGTCCGTTTGCTCCTCCATTAGCCTCAGCATCGCCTCCTGCCTCTGCTCATCGCGCTCACTTAATGCTTTCCTGGCCTCTGCCACTGAATGCCTCCATGCATTAAGCTGTTCTCTATCAGTGCGGGAGGACTGCATGAGCTCAGAAAACATGTCATCACGAGTGCAGTTTTTTTGTCTTCTAATCTGTGATAATCTCAGGGACAGAGATGATAAGGGGGAGCATAGAAACATTTGCACCTGCGGGGGAATAAAACGGGAGAGTAAAATTTAAGATCATTTATTTTTGAGAAGAAAAGGGAGACTTTCACAGTGAATCAAGCAATTCACAGCAGACAGCACATGTACTTTAGGTACAAGATTGCATTTTGCCTTTTATATTGAGCACCTGCCAGTATGGTGACACATCACACACGGCTGGGCAACAGAATTTGGTTTCCAGGCGGCCATGGTAAGCCAAAGGGTACATGGGGTTGTCTTCTTACGCCTTCATAATATGTGGGAATGGTTTCAAACTGCAGCACCCTCCTTTCCCATAGCAAGCAATGCTGGTTGGGTTTCACATTTAAAAGGAGGGGCTGCAGTTTTCAGGTGGATGTGCAGCACACACCTTCCCCCACCTCACCGTGTGGCTATTCTCTGGGATGATCCCTTCACCCCTCCCCCCACCATGTGGCTATTCTCCTGGATGATCCCTTTTAGCCAAGCCAAACAGCCCAGCATGAACGGGGTCCTTTTACTGTTCCCTTACAAAAATTCCCCTATTTCAACCAGGTGACCATGAATGATATCACTCTCTTGAGGCTAACACAGAAAGATATAAACCAAATGTTGCTTGAATGCGACCAAAACCCAGGACCACTCACTGCCATGCTTTGTGCTGCAATGATTCCAGACTACTTGCTACTGGCTTGGCATGGTAAAGTGTCCTACCGTGAAAGACGAAATAAGGCAGCCCTCCCCATAAACCTTCTGCAAAGGCTTTCAGAGTACCTCCAGGAGAGCTTCATGGAGATGTCCCTGGAGGATTCCCGCTCCATCCCCAGACACGTTAACAGACTTTTCCAGTCGATGTACTGGCCGCGAATGCATCCCAATTCTTCAGGGCAAATCAAACATTAAACACAATTGCTTTTAAACCCTGTACTGTAGTTAGAAATATGCACTCACCAGAGGTACCTTCTCCGGCTTCAGGGTCGGGGATCCCGCCTTGGGAGGATACTGGCTCCAGGGTGATGAAAAGGTCCTGGCTGCCGGGGAGAACGGATTCACTGCTTGCCTGCTGTTCATTCTCCTCCTCCTCCTTCTCTCTGTTGCATGAGACTCTCCCCTTGCAGGTGTCCACAGACAGTGATGGGGTAGTGGTAGGGTCCCCCCTAGAATGCCATGCAGCTGATCATAAAAGCGGGATGTATGGGGCTCTGACCTGGAGCGACCATTTGCCTCCTTTGTCTTTTGGTAGGCTTGCCTGAGCTCCTTAACTTTCACGCGGCACTGCTGTGTGTCCCTGTTGTAGCCTCTCTCCACCATGCCCTGTGCGATTTTGGCATATATATTAGCATTTCTTCTTTTTGATTGGAGTTCAGCCTGCACAGATTCTTCTCCCCATACAGCAATCAGATCCAGGGTCTCCCTTTCAGTCCATGCTGGAGCTGGTTTGGGGGGACAGCATGGTCACCTGTGCTGCTGAGCTCACCACACTGACCAAACAGGAAATGAAATTTGAAATTTCCCGGGGCTTTTTCTGTGTACCTGGCTAATGCATCGGAGTTCAAAGTGCTGTCCAGAGTGGTCACATTGGAGCACTCTGGGATAGCTCCCGGAGGCCAATGCCGTCAAATTGCATCTGCACTACCCAAATTCGACCCAGCAAGGTCGATTTTAGCGCTACTCCCCTTGCCGGGGAGGGGGGAGTACAGAAGTCAATTTTAAGAGCCCTTTAGGTCGACGGAACAGGGTTGGTTGTGTAGATGCATGCATTTTAAAATAGACCTAACGCAGCTAAATTCGACCTAATCCCGAAGTGTAGACCAGGGCAAGAGATATTAATAAATTATAGCAGTTATTCAGGTGGCCCAGTGGTTGGGACTTTCAAAAGTGCTTAGCTTTTGACCTTACTCTGCTTTCATTCAAGCCAATGGGAGCACAGTTAGGCAAATGCAAAGAGCTTTGAAAATCTCACCATAAATAACTAAAAATCATGATAGCTTTCTCTCCAGACTTCTGAGGGTTTTTCAAGATGTTAGTGAAGCAAAGGGACCTCGGACAGCATCTCTTTATCAACCACCTCCTTCCTGTGACCACTACATTTGTGCTTTTGTATGTGTTATACACCGATGAGTTCTCTTAGGAAAGTAATTGAAAATAATTTTAAAATATTTGTTGGAAAAATTTGTACTGAAGATTTTTAGATCAAATTTCTGTTACAGGTTAATGCTACATTAGAAGTATTAAATTGCTATCAAATACAGTCCACACTGAAGAAATAGAAACAAATGTTTTATAGCAAATATTACAATTTTAAGCTTCCTTATGGTGCAATGCTTTCCACAGAGGTGTTTTTTTTTTTTTTTTTTTTTTAAGACTCAAATTCACATTTCCAGCTCTCTTGCTCCTAAATTCCTCAGGATTTGAAACCCGATTATAACCTTATTCTTTGCCTTTCAAGAACATCACACACAGAGCGGGGTTTTACTTAAATATTTTAAACAAGTTTCTGGAACCATACTTCAGTGCCATAATTTTTGGAGTACATGAACTGCAGTTTCCATGAATATCTCATTATTTTCTTTATCTCTGTTTAAGACCACTCCACCTTACTTAACAGGTATACATTTTAATCCCCAGTTTTACAGTTGGTTGATGTAGGTCTCATTGGAGATGAGATTTCATTGCTCTACAAAGCATCTAGACTATCAAATAATTCTGTAACTGAATTATTTTCATTCTAATTCTTTTAACCTCACTTAATTTATAAGAAAATATTAAGTTATTTTGGGGCAGTCTTTATTTGTGTTTTGTACAGCCGTGAGCACACTGGCACTTGACTGATCATAATGAGATGCTCAGCAATGGAGTTCTTCAGCTGCAGTATGTTTATCTTACATGTGTTGAAACGCTGCCAAAATAAGACTAATAAGTTAAATTTTGTAGATTCTTTGTAACTTCCAAGAGATTTTTCAGTTTAATGTGACCAAAAATCAGTACTTAATAGGTTGTTATAGTGGAGTAGTAATTTTATTACTCAAGTCTCTTGGTAAGGCTCTGGTCAGGTTGGGACCTCATTGTGGTAGGCACTTTACAAGCACAGGTACACATGATCTCTGTCCTATAGATTTTTTTTCAGTCAAACTAGTAGAAGATGCG
Organism: Chrysemys picta bellii; assembly: GCF_011386835.1. Classification (NCBI taxonomy): domain Eukaryota; kingdom Metazoa; phylum Chordata; order Testudines; family Emydidae; genus Chrysemys; species Chrysemys picta. The sequence continues at coordinate 159,582,537 of NC_088793.1, read as the reverse complement.
ACCAGAGTGAGTAACAAATAGGACAGAAAGCTGAGGTTACCAAAATTACATAGTGTGGTTTATATAGGCTAACAATGTGTTGAACTTGATCATTTACAATATTTTTAGTTTTTCACTTTAAAAGTTCCCTGTCAAACCGTGAGTCCCTGTTTCCATTAAAACTTTTACCCCATCTTCCAGTATACCAGAAAAAGAGACATTAGGCTTTCTGCCTATTGTACATTTTCCCTGCCTCCCATCCATCGAGGCTATTCACAACTTCCCTTGGACCTAGTATTTTATTATTTCCTGGGGGGAAGGGAGATCCCCCACAATGCCTGACCCACTTAGGCATTAGTCTGCTAGGCGATTCTCTCTGCGCAGTTCAGGGGCTTGATCCCTGCAAGCGTAAGAGGACAGAGGGACCGATCACTTGTAAAGCATATAGTCTGATTTTTCCAGTAGTCCAATGGTGTGAAGATGCCAGAGAGGCAGGGGTGAAAGTAAAGTCGAAGACTTACCACTACGGGGGCCAGCTCTGGCCCCGGAAGAGGCAGGGTCTCGGGTGGGAGGGGCAGGTCTGGGGATCAGTGTCCCCCAGCCAGCCCTTCCATGCTGCCTGGCCCATGCCACCCAGGGCTCCAGTAGCGATTTAAAGGGCCCAGGGCTCCGGCCACTGCCCCAGTAGTAGCAGCGGCAGCCAGAGCCCCGGGCCCTTTTAAATCGCCAGCCCCGGGGCAGCTGCTCCTTTTGCCCTCCCCCATTGGCGTCCCGGCGGGGGGGCTAACAGGGCAATGACATTGAAGCGCTGCTACGGCAGCAGTTTAAGCAGGGTCCTTAAAGCACTGCCACGGCAACGCTTTAAAGTCAGCTGGGTACAGGCCGGTGCTAGCGGCCACTTTTTACCAGTGTGCCGTACCGCCCTGTACCACCTTACTTTCACCCCTCCAGAGAGGGGCCTGTTACCATACTTTATCTCTCCCAACATAGGGTTACCATATCTAATAAATAAAAAAAGAGGACCCTCCACGGGCCCCGCCCATTTCCGCAGCCCCACCCCAACTCCGCCCCTTCCCCGCCCTAACTCCGCCCCCTCCTCCCTTCCACTCCCAGCCACGCGGAAAGGGCTGCCCGAGCGCTACCGGCTTCACGGTTTGCCGGGCAGCCCCCAGACCCTGCGCCCCCGGCTGGCGCTTCCCCAGCGCAGCTGGAGCCCGGGAGGGGAAGCGCCCAGCCGGGGGCGCAGGGTCTGGAGGCTGCCCGGCAAACCGTGAAGCCGGTAGCGCTTGGGCTTCGGGCAGCCCCCTTGCCTCCGGACCCTGCGCCCCCAGCCGGGCACTTCCCCTCCCGGGCTCCGGCGGCGCAGGGTCCGGAGGCATAGGGGCTGCCCGAAGCCTGTAGCGCTCGGGCAGCCTGGCTCTTAAACAGAGCCGAAGAGTCTAGGAGGAGCAGAGCCGCCATAGCCGGAGGCTCTGCTTCTCCCCGACTCTTCGGCTCAGTTTAAGAGCCGATCTGCCCTAGCGCTACCAGCTTCGGGCAGCCCCTATGCCTCCGGACCCTGCGCCGCCGGAGCCCGGGAGGGGAAGTGCCCGGCTGGCGGGAGGGGAAGTGCCCGGCCGGCGGATGGGGTCCGGAGGCAAGGGGGCTGCCTGAAGCCCATAGCGCTCGGGCAGCTCGGCTCTTAAACAGAGCCGAAGAGTCAGGGGAGGAGCAGAGCCGCCATTTTCCCGGACATGTTCGGCTTTTTGGCAATTCCCCCCGGACAGGGGTTTGAGTGCCAAAAAGCCGGACATGTCCGGGAAAAAGAGGATGTATGGTAACCCTATCCCAACAGCCAGTCCACCAATCCCAAATAATAGCTCAGATTCTTAGTGCTGTCAACTCTCTCAATTTTATTATTGCAATTTTTGCAAAAGTTGGTACTCTTCTTAAAGCTCCAGGTGCTGGAAGCATATGATTTGGTGAAAGTCTGCTTTACTTTTTTTTAAAAGTAAGTTTCTAGTCCTCATTCATAGAAGAAAAACTTAAAAACATGACTTGAGTGTATTCTAAGGGCTCAGGTATCAGAAAGCAAATAAATGAACCCCCAGGTTTTGAAAAAAATATAATTTTTAAGATGATCCCATGATGTTTTTAAAAATGCTTGGAGTTGGCAGTACTGGCTGGATCTGGTGATGTACTTGGGCCTCCTGAGCTGCAAAAATATGGTCCTGTTTCTGTTGGGAGGGGGCTTGCCTAGGCCCCTTGCCCTGCACCTTCGGGCAACCACTGATGTTGCTGAGTAATACTCAGGCAGTTACTAACTTGGGAAGTTTTTTATTCAAATTTATGATATAGTGTTTAAAACTAATGTATATAGAAAGCTTATTACTCATAATCCATAAATATGTATTATACTTTCATTTTAATATCCTAGGAAACAATTTGGCTATCATTGTACATGAGCCAAGATATAGTAACATTGTTTTCAACAGTGTATGTAGCGTTGGAGCATTTTAATAGATTGTCATACTCTGGATTTTTGTAGTGCTTTTCCTCTAAGATATCAAAGTGCTTTACCCTATTAAGCCTCTCTTCACTCGGGGAGATAGTTAACAAATATGTATGGAAAGGAATCACTTGACACACCCAGAGGTGAAATACAGCATTTGTATGGCAGTTTACAGCAACAATTACAACAGTTTAAGACAGGAAGTGTAGAATAACATTGTATCCAGATGAAACTGTAAAATATCCGAAGAACTGGTTTTATGCAGTTGGCAATACGTTGTTAGCCAGAACATTGTGGCTAACACCTTGACTTTATAAAAGTGGTATATGATCTTTAATGACCACAAACAGAGATGGTATTTTATAAGTAAGGTAGCTTTTGCAAAAATACCTGGTGAATTAACTTTCTGTGACTGAGATTAGCTTTCTTACATTCTGCTTGTGGCGATTTGGGGAATGTATCTGTGTCAAATTATGCATTCTATTGTGTTTTGTGAATGTTATGTTGTGTTTGACTCCATTTTGAATGTAGTCATCAGTGTGAGTTAGAGCATCCATTTTTAAATTAAATTAAATTAAATTAATGGAGATATCCCATCTCCTAGAACTGGAAGGGACCTTGAAAGGTCATCAAGTCCAGCCCCCTGCCTTCACTAGCAGGACCAAGTACTGATTTTGCCCCAGATCCCCAAGTGGCCCCCTCAAGGATTGAACTCACAACCCTGGGTTTAGCAGGCCAATGCTCAAACCACTGAGCTATCCCTCCCCGTAGTGGGGACTTGACACCTAACCTATGGCTACATTAGAGAGCTTCCTGCAGTGCAGAAGCACGGTCTCTAGTGGAGCCTCTCTAAGCCAACGGCTTACAGAGCTCTCCCGTTGGTTTAGTTACGCCAGCCCCTGCGAGCGGTGGTAGCTATGTTGGTGAGAGACGTTTTTCTGTCAAATTAGCACTGTCCACATCTGCGCTTAAGTTAGCATAAGTTATGTCGCTCAGGGGGTTGGCTAATTCACACCACTGAGCGACATAACTTATGTCGACTTAAACTGTAGTGTAGTCCTTGCCCTAGTGGAGAGACTATGTCCGGGAAGCTAGGCTAGAGCAGTTAAAAGCCATCAACACAGCATGGCTCCAGTCTGGTGGAACAATGGGTTTTCTACTCGCAGGGCCATAGATTTTGAACAACTCTACCTGGCAGCTGTGGGAGGCCTGGAAATTCCCCAGCAGACGTGCATGGGCAAGAAGGGTATGAAACTGTTTAGATGCTGCTTAGTGGTTCTCTATGAAAGGAGGTCATTTCATTTCCACCAATAGAAGAGCTGCCTGGTCTAAGGACTTAGACTAAACCAAGGATTTATACAGTTGGGGAGGTCATAGTAAGGGGGAGGTGTTGCTTTCAGGAGTTAGTTGTTTTCCTAAGATCTGTAACTCTCTTGTGCTGTGTGGGGTATTTTGTTTGTGTTTTGGTTTTTGAAGAGTTTGTGTTTATGGATAAGAAATTCCTTTGCTAAACCAGTGTTCACTTCTTTACTGCCACAATCTGGCCCTGAAGGGTGTAACATGGAAACCAGCACTCTTATAGCCAGGTGGATGCTGAGGGGAATGTGTCTAAGCAACTGGTCTCTCTTGGTTTTTAGAAAGTTAATTTACTTAACTTAGATTTTTATTAGTTATTAATATGAGTTTGGGGATTTTGGACGGCATGTACGTTTTCTAGCATTTAGTAGAAAATGGATTTTGCCCCCCAGATAGTTCATTTTTGGACCAACATATCCAGTGTCTCAAGTGCTTGGGTGAAGGTGATTACTCTCACTGAAAGAGCATGCTATCTTCACACCTCTTCAGTCCCTGTGAGATAGGAGCCCAGCACACTCCATGCTTTTCTTAAGAAGGTGTGGAAGCTCCAGGACACAAGCAGAGATTTGTGTATTGGGCATGCCCCGTAAGCAATCTAGATTGATTCAGTGGAAAAAAGACCCTTCCAAGTCAGAGTTAGTTGTACTCAGATCCACCTTGGCGTAAACATTTTAAGGGTGTACATTTTGAAATGTCATACGTCAGGAATGGATGTGTGGTTTTTATGTCATCTTTTTTAAAAAGATAATTTTGTACGGTTATCAGGTATGCTGTAGCTTCTAACAAGTGTTTCAATCTATATGTGCAGTCTTTGTACTCTGGCAATATTTTAAGTGTTTTGGGGGGTTCCCCCAAAAGAAACACTACTGAATAAAATAATTTTCTGTTTGTGTTCCTAAAATGAAAAATTGGCACTGCAGTGCTGCTTTCGCTGGTAGTGCTGAGACAACAGCTCATTCATTCATAATAGATGAGGGAAGATATCAATTTGTCTTTACTATTTTACATTAGCAAATAGTATGCCTTCTCTTATATTTTAAAAATTGATAAAAGTGCCTAGAACTGTTGGGAAAGGTGCTTTAAAGAAGTTTGAAGAAATAAACAAAACAGTAAAAATAAACAAAGTTATTGAGCACTGTCATCATTCAAAGCATGGTCCAAATTACAGAAGACACAGCTCATGCTCCAAAAGAGATTTGTCTGCATTGGACAGATCATAATTCAGACACTGTACGCAAGGTGACAAAGATGATCAGAAGTTCTGATCTCAAAGTGGTCTGATAACCTATCATTAGAATGTGCCTATTTATTTGTTGTTGAAAGACTTTGAGGAAGAAATGTGTTAAGGAATTTTAAGGGCTGATGGCAGTTCAGCCTGCTGGATGGGGGAAGTCTTTGCCTAAGTATCAAAGATGGAATGGAAGCAGGCATGATGAGGGTATGTCTACGCTACAGTGGCAAAGCGTGTTTTTCTGTTGATGTATGGGTAACCCACCTTTCAGGGAGGGGGTAGCTAAGTTGACGAAAGAATTCTTACATCGACCTAGATGCTTCAATAGTTGGGGTTAGGTCAACCAAACTACATGACGCAGGGTGTGAAATTTTTCACAGCCCTGAGCATTGTAGCTAGTTTGACCGAATTTTTAGGTGTAGACTGGGTCTAATGATGATGAAGTCTTGTTAGCTGGCTACGTTGTAGCCTAATGGGGAGCCAAGGCTACATCGCGGGGGTTTCAAAAGCTCTTCTGGCTGCTGTTTTGCTAAAATAGTTATGAATAAGACCTATGGAGTTTTGAAAACGATAGTAGTACCAAGTCTGATAACTTAGCTGGTTGATCATCCTTGTTTTTTATAGTCCTGTAACAAAAAAAGTTTCACAAATTTAAAAAGCAGTACAAGGCAAAGCACTGATATGGCTTATATGCATGAGAATCTCTATCTGCCCCACCCACAATTGCTTTCACTTTAGAGACAACATTTTTCAATTATTAGTTGACTACAGTTTTTCTGCGAGAATTTTACTTTTTGATTTTTAAGATGTTTGAGTTTTTAGATTTTACTTGTTTAGGAAAGGTGAGGTACAGTAGTTTCCTATGTCATCTGTGAACAACACACTTGTTCTGCATGGTTTGTCAGATTTGTTGGGCTTTTTGAGAGTTGTGATACAGGAGATAAGAAAGGACTAGAGTGAATTTGAAAGGAGCCATATTGTAACGAGTTCTATCTTTGGTATCCTGTTTTCCATAAATTATTCTCCTGTCAAAAATAAATAAATAAATAACTTTTTTGGGAGCAACTTGCATCCATTTATATTTCCCCCTTAGAATGTAAAGGTAAGAGAGAGTTTGGTCTGCAAAATACATAGAAATATACACAGATTTAATAACTGGTCATATAAACGTAAGTGATAAAACCGATGTGCTAGAAAGCTAATCTCTAAAACTTAAAATAAGTCTAAGCATCAAACAACACCATCCAACAGGCTTTAATCTACTAACCTAAATCAAAAAGATCAAAGAAAGTTATAACTAATAGCAGCATTTGGTGGAATACTCCCGTAGAAGCAGGAAAAAGCTAGAAATTACATGTCACCTTCATATCCTGGCTTCCTGACCTTGTGTTGAGATCAAGCCCTCACCATACCAGCTGTAACCATTAAGATCTTGCCCCCAAGGGTTAAGTAGGAGAGAAACTCAGCTGTCTATAGGAAAGCAAACACTGAAAGTTCCAGCCCCTAACATGCCCAATTCAAGGCAATCTGCGTATGCTTGTCATTCAGGCTTGTCTCTGCAGTATTGTAGGGCAGCTCCAACCAGCTTGTTTGTTTCTGTTGTGTTGCTGCTGTTTGAGCAGTTCACAAATCACACTCTGCTTCAAGACGATTTCATAAAAGACGATTGTCGTACCTTGGAGATACTGTTAATCAATTTCAAGGTAGCATTTATTTCTATAACTGCTAATCTGTTTTATTTGTGTTTAGGAAGCATGGAAAGTATTTTACATGGAAATGTATTTAAAATCCAACCATTTTTTCTGTAGTAAATTTTAGGCTAGAGATTCAACTATTTGATATTTCAGAAATTATTACAAATGTAGATTTAAGACTTTGATATATGTTCGGTTTATTTGCACTAAAATGTTACCCTGACTGTAATAAGTAGACTCCTTTCTTGTAAAAGGTTACAGCTGTTCAGAAACATTTGAGCGCCTGGAACAGAACAGTGCTAATACAAATATCCATTGTTACTGTAGTAGGTAGTTTTGATCTTTTGTTATAGCATTATTATATGTAGTTTCTCACTTGTTTTTCAGAGTCTAAATTAACTAATGTGAGATTAAATTGCTGTTTTTTAATTTAATGCAGGGATGAAGTACATTGAGAAGTGTATTGCAAAAAATTATTATTAGGATGTCTAGCTTAATAAGAAAAATATTGCTGAAGTGAGATGGGTTTTTTTTGTTTTGTTTTTTGTTTTAAATCTGTTTTTGCACATACAGTGACTTTGGTAAAGTATCTGCAACTACTTATGGATCATGCATTTTATTTTTATTGGCAAGTAAACTGATATAGTGGCTATAATATCTCTGCTTGATGTGCATTGACATGCATATTTATCACTTTGGTTGCATATTTAATACACAGTATTTTTCTCATTTTAAGAGAAAATAATTAGTAATGCATTTTTTAAGGATCTCCAAATATAATTTTATTTTGAAATTTGGATGTCTACAAAAAATTTCAGCATAACATTTACCACTTTATATCATAATTACAAATCAGTGGGCATGGTATAATCAAGAGATAAACAGAATTTTTTTAGGTACAGAGAGTTTTAGTGCAACACACTGCTGTGTAATGAATCTGTAAAATATACAGGTTTTAATCTGTTACATAACATACGTTTCAAATTGGCATTGTGGTGGTTTGTTATAGCAGTAATTGTACCATAGCAGGGGGGTTCTTTTTGGTGACATTCTGCAGGTATATTTATATGGTAACCCCATTATACAATTTACTAAATCCCTGTGAATCTTTTACTACAAGTAACTCCTTTTACACACCCAAAAAAGAGAGAGATTCTGATTTTTGAGTGTACATGGAGTAGAGTTATTTTGGGTAATAAGAGTATTAGTGATTATGAAAACTTAAGTACCCTTTATATGGTAATAGAAAGTCACTAAACTATAAATAAGATTAAGTGTAAGGACAGTACTTCTGTTGCAGGCAATGAATTTTTACTGCTTTCCATGCTCTTAAATTTTGCTGAGCTATTTCTACTAATACACTGAGATAAATAGATATAAATAAAACATTTTGTAGTGATCACGCTTGTCTCTAGCTATATGTCTTTTTTCAAAACAGTAATTCTTGCAGTGACCTATTATAATTCCTTGTTTTCTTCTCTGTGCATTTAGTTTTTTGTTAAACCACAAATGTGATGGTATTAAAAATAAACTGGTAAATCCTCTTCAGGTAGTTTTTGTATGAGCGCATATATATATATATATATATATATATATATATAATTTGATAATTTTATATGTATATAAATGTGTGTGTGTGTGTGTATGTATATATATGTGTGTGTGTGTGTGTGTATATATATATATATATATATATATATATATATATATATATATATATATATATATATATACATACACACTTCAGAAAAAAGAGCTTGTCAAAGCACCACAGACGGTTCCCATAATAATCTGTTTTTCATAGCTTGTGCTAAACAAGTTAACTTCTGGTTAATAAGATATTTATGAAGGTCTTAAAATTATTGTCTTCCCCACCCTTGGCTCTTTTCCCCAGTCCCCACTCCTTCACATCCTAGCTGTTGATGGGTTACTTCGTGTGCCAGCTGAGTGAAATCAATTCACTAGGTGCCCATTTGCAGCATGATCTACAATCCTGGCTTGGTGACATCTGGAAACTCCCTGTCACATGAATTGCAATTCCTGACCCAGCCTGCAAAGCAGGAAATGAAATCATAGTGTCCCAGGTTTAAGACAGGCCAGCTTGTTAGCATATCAAGCTGTTGAAGGGGATGGAGGAAAAACAGCTTAATATAGATACTGAATGTGGCAAGAGAAGGAGAATAATTTTTTATTCTGTAAATTTGATGCTTTCTTCTTCTTCCGTATGGCTTGGGTAGGTAGCAACAACTACATGCTTTATTATGATTGTACCCTAATCATTACTTCATGTCACAGATATTTAGATTACTGAAAAGCTATTTATCAGCAAAGAAGGGCATGAATATATTCAAAAGTGAGACTATTATGATTATGGTCCACTTAGTTCCTGTACAGTGGAAAAAAATGCAAAAATCCCAGACAAATAGGAAATATATAAGTTCAGTACCATCAAACTGTAGTGTTAGCATTCATAAATATTTAACACTGGTATACCCAACATGTTAAAAAGACTGTAACATGTTTAAAAGTTAGTGTTTTAAAAGTTGCTGAGAATTTCTTATAAACAATTGCTACTGAATAAAAACTGAAAAGATGTCTCTTCTTACACAGATGATAAATTTTAAAGTAGACATAAACTAAGTAAATGAAAAGTGTTCTATATATTGAGAGGACAGACCTTTGCTTTTTGTTATCTTCTGGTAGTTTTCCTTAACTAAATAATGAAAGCTTTTCAAGGACGAACTAGCGGTTTACAACCAAAATAAAAAGCAAGAATCAGGAAATTGAGAGAAACCAACTCCCACATATTGTGAACACACAAAAATTAGATGCTAGAGAATTTTAAGAATGTCCATCTGAGAGCCAAAAACAGAGATCAACAATCATAAAGCATTTAAAAGTTTCTTGACTTCTGAACAAATACTGTCTTGATAGAGAATTAGGCTCTCCCATGAAAGCCAGTATCAAAGACTAGGCGCCACCTGTTACTTTTGTGAACTTTGGGGGGGAAAACAATGGCAAAAATAATTTTGGTGAAGTGAAAGGGGAGAAAGACCTCATCAGAATGGTTGTGCATTGAATTAATGGTATAGTAAATGGAGTCTTGGAAGGATTTATTTGAGTTTATAGAACTGAGAACAAGGTACACACTTGTGTACTAAAAAATCTGTAGTGTTATGGGACTTGAATCCATTATACTGTTTCTTCTGGAAGGAGTCTAAGCTAAGATTGTTAAATATTGCTCAGTTTAAGAATGTGTCACTTCTTGCAACACTTAGAATTAAATTGTTTCAAACAAACTTTTGGCATGGGGAGATATTTTCATCAAGGATCATGCTTATTATCAGGACTATCATGTTCTCTTAAAAAAAAAAAAAAAAAAAATACAAACAGTTTTAATAGGCTGTCTGCAGCTCCTGATCTGGAATGTTTTAGATAATTTAAAATGCAGTCTGAGCTGTATCCTGTCCTAAATTTAAAAGGAGCAAACTATTATAAACCAGTTTGGGGGTTATATTTTGGTGCAAGACACAGATTTGAGATGTACATTTTCTTAAATGGTTAAATAAACTAATTAGCTGTTTCCTAACTATCACGTAAATCAGTCTCTGTACCACATGACTGGAGGATAGCTAACGTAGCACCAATTTTTTAAAAAGGCTCCAGAGGCAATCTTGGCAATTACAGGTCAGTAAGCCTAACTTCAGTACCAGGTAAATAGCAGGGTCCCCCAAGAATCTGTCCTGGGACTAGTGCTGTTCAATATATTCATAAATCATCTGGGAAAAGATGTAACAAAGGTAGCAAAGTTTGCAGACGATACAAAATCACTCAAGACAATGAAGTCCAAAGCTGCCTGAGAAGAGTTGTAAAGGGATCTCTCAAAACTGGGTGACTGGGCAACAAAATGGTAGATGAGGAGGGCTTTAAACTAGGTTCGACGGGGACAGGTGAGCAAAGCCCACAGGTAAGTGGGGAACATGGAGACCGGGGAGATGGGTCGGAAACGAGAGGGAGTGTGGGCTATATTGTCAGAGAGAAAGGAGGGTCAGGACAAAACTGGGAGGAAAGATCAAACCAGTATCTTAGATGCCTATATACAAATGCGAGAAGTATGGGCAATAAGCAGGAAGAACTGGAAGTGCTAATAAATAAATACAACTATGACATTGTTGGCATCACTGAAACTTGGTGGGATAATACACATGATTGGAATGTTGGTGTGGATGGGTACAGCTTGCTCAGGAAGGATAGACAGGGGAAAAAGGGAGGAGGTGTTGCCTTATATATTAAAAATGTACACACTTGGACTGAGGTAGAGATGGACATAGGAGACGGAAGTATTGAGAGTCTCTGGGTTAGGCTAAAAGGGGTAAAAAACAAGGGAGATGTCATGCTAGGAGTCTACTACAGGCCACCTAACCAGGTGGAAGAGGTGGATGAGGCTTTTTTTAAGCAACTAACAAAATCATCCAAAGCCCAAGATTTGGTGGTGATGGGGGACTTCAACTATCCGGATATATGTTGGGAAAATAACACAGCGGGGCACGAACTATCCAACAAATTCCTGGACTGCATTGGAGACAACTTTTTATTTCAGAAGGTTGAAAAAGCTACTAGGGGGGAAGCTGTTCTAGACTTGATTTTAACAAATAGGGAGGAACTCGTTGAGAATTTGAAAGTAGAAGGCAGCCTGGGTGAAAGTGATCATGAAATCATAGAGTTTGCAATTCTAAGGCAGGGTAGAAGGGAGAACAGCAAAATAGAGACAATGGATTTCAGGAAGGCAGATTTTGGTAAGCTCAGAGAGCTGATAGGTAAGGTCCCATGGGAATCAAGACTGAGGGGAAAAACAACTGAGGAGAGTTGGCAGTTTTTCAAAGGGACACTATTAAGAGCCCAAAAGCAAGCTATTCCGCTGGTTAGGAAAGATAGAAAATGTGGCAAAAGACCACCTTGGCTTAACCATGAGATCTTGCACGATCTAAAAAATAAAAAGGAGTCATATAAAAAATGGAAACTGGGACAGATTACAAAGGATGAATATAGGCAAACAACACAGGAATGCAGGGGCAAGATTAGAAAGGCAAAGGCACAAAATGAGCTCAAACTAGCTACGGGAATAAAGGGAAACAAGAAGACTTTTTATCAATACATTAGAAGCAAGAGGAAGACCAAAGACAGGGTAGGTCCACTGCTTAGTGAAGAGGGAGAAACAGTAACAGGAAACTTGGAAATGGCAGAGATGCTTAATGACTTCTTTGTTTCGGTCTTCACCGAGAAGTCTGAAGGAATGCCTAACATAGTGAATGCTAATGGGAAGCGGGTAGGTTTAGCAGATAAAATACAAAAAGAACAAGTTAAAAATCACTTAGAAAAGTTAGATGCCTGCAAGTCACCAGGGCCTGATGAAATGCATCCTAGAATACTCAAGGAGCTAATAGAGGAGGTATCTGAGCCTCTAGCTATTATCTTTGGAAAATCATGGGAGACAGGAGAGATTCCAGAAGACTGGAAAAGGGCAAATATAGTGCCCATCTATAAAAAGGGAAATAAAAACAACCCAGGAAACTACAGACCAGTTAGTTTAACTTCTGTGCCAGGGAAGATAATGGAGCAAGTAATTAAGGAAATCATCTGCAAACACTTGGAAGGTGGTAAGGTGATAGGGAACAGCCAGCATGGATTTGTGAAGAACAAATCATGTCAAACCAATCTGATAGCTTTCTTTGATAGGATAACGAGCCTTGTGGATAAGGGTGAAGCTGTGGATGTGGTATACCTAGACTTTAGTAAGGCATTTGATACGGTCTCGCATGATATTCTTATCGATAAACTAGGCAAATACAATTTAGATGGGGCTACTATAAGGTGGGTGCATAACTGGCTGGATAACCGTACTCAGAGAGTTGTTATTAATGGTTCCCAATCCTGCTGGAAAGGCATAACGAGTGGGGTACCGCAGGGGTCTGTTTTGGGACCGGCGCTGTTCAATATCTTCATCAACGACTTAGATATTGGCATAGAAAGTAAGCTTATTAAGTTTGCGGATGATACCAAACTGGGAGGGATTGCAACTGCTTTGGAGGACAGGGTCATAATTCAAAATGATCTGGACAAATTGGAGAAATGGGCTGAGATAAACAGGATGAAGTTTAACAAAGACAAATGCAAAGTGCTCCACTTAGGAAGGAAAAATCAGTTTCACACATACAGAATGGGAAGAGACTGTCTAGGAAGGAGTACGGCAGAAAGGGATCTAGGGGTTATAGTGGACCACAAGCTAAATATGAGTCAACAGTGTGATGCTGTTGCAAAAAAAGCAAACGTGATTCTGGGATGTATTAACAGGTGTGTTGTGAGCAAGACACGAGAAGTCATTCTTCCGCTCTACTCTGCTCTGGTTAGGCCTCAGCTGGAGTATTGTGTCCAGTTCTGGGCACCGCATTTTAAAAAAGATGTGGAGAAATTGGAAAGGGTCCAGAGAAGAGCAACAAGAATGATTAAAGGTCTTGAGAACATGACTTATGAAGGAAGGCTGAAAGAATTGGGTTTGTTTAGTTTGGAAAAGAGAAGACTGAGAGGGGACATGATAGCAGTTTTCAGGTATTTAAAAGGGTGTCATAAGGAGGAGGGAGAAAACTTGTTCACCTTAGCCTCTAAGGATAGAACCAGAAGCAATGGGTTTAAACTGCAGCAAGGGAGGTCTAGGTTGGACATTAGGAAAAAGTTCCTAACTGTCAGGGTGGTTAAACACTGGAATAAATTGCCTAGGGAGGTTGTGGAATCTCCATCTCTTGAGATATTTAAGAGTAGGTTAGATAAATGTCTATCAGGGATGGTCTAGATGGTATTTGGTCCTGCCATGCGGGCAGGGGACTGGACTCGACCTCTCGAGGTCCCTTCCAGTCCTAGAATCTATGAAACTATGAAATTCAATGTTGATAAGTGCAAAGTAATGAACGTTGGAAAACATAATCCCAACTATACATCCAAAATGATGGGTTCTAAATTAGCTGTTACCACTCAAGAAAGAGTTCTTGGCGTCATTGTGGATAGTTCTCTGAAAACATCTGCTCAATGTGCCACAGCAGTCAAAAAAGCTAACAGAATGTTAGGAACCATTAGGAAAGGGATAGATAAAATGATGGAAAATATCATAATGCCACTATATAAATCCATGGTACGCCCACACCTTGAATACCGCGTGCAGTTCTGGTTGCCCCATCTCAAAAAATATACACTGGAATTGGAACAGGTACAGAGAAGGGCAACAAAAATTATTAGGGATATGGAACAGTTTCCCTATGAGGAGAGATTAAAAAGACTGGGATTGCTCATTTTAGAAAAGAGGAGACTAAAGGGGAATCTGATAGAAGTCTATAAGTGAATAAGGAAGTTACCCCTTCCCATAACAGAAGAACCAGAAGTCACCCAATGAAATTAATAGGCAGTAGGCTTAAAACAAACATAAGGAAGGTACTCCTTCACGCAGTCAACCCTTGAAACTTGTTGCCAGGGAGTGTTATGAAGGCCAAAAGTATGACTGGGTTTGGTTCAAAAAAGAATTAAATAAATTCATGGAGGATAGGTCCATCAATGGCTATTAGCCAAGATAGGGATGTGACCCCATGCTCTGGATGTCCCTAAAATCCTGACTGCCAGAAGCTGGGACTAGGTGATAGGGGATGGGTCACTTGATACTTGTCCTGTTCTATTCATTCCCTCTGAAGAATCTGGCCCCAGCCACTGTCAGAAAAAAGGATACTGGGCTAGATGGACCATTGGTCTGGCCCAATATGGCTGTTCTTATGTTCTTAACTTCTTTTAAAGATCCATAAATTATCTGTGCTATATAGCTGCTTCCAGCAAATTTCCACTACGTCATTCACATTTGAATTTGCACTTCTGTCATTCTCAGCTGCAAGCATTATTAGTCCAGATGGTATTTCTTTAACTAATGTTTTTTTTAAGCCTATGCGTTTTTTTAACAAACTTTAAAGCAATGAAAATTCTTTCAATTGCAGCCAAAGTAACAGGTGAACTTAATCCAAGCTTTAAAAGAGCATGGAAGTTAAGGAACACCAAATCCTACGTTTTAACATCTTCAGGTATTCGGTACTTCCTGAAGGCTTTGCAACCTAGACAGCAGAGAGGTCTGCTGGGTAAAGCAGTGTTCAGTGTTAACTCTCCAAATCATAGAGGGATCACTCATAAAACTGTCATTATATAACATTGCCTTTATATTGTGTAGTAGCTTCCAGATATGACAATGCTCCAAACTATTGGCCTTGATTGCATCACTGAAGTACCTTCTCTCAGCAATTTCCGTTGTCAAGTGTACAATAGTTAAAGGCAATTCTAGCTTCCTTTTGGTGGTAATCCAACTGGCGTCGTTTCTAGATGGACATTAACCTTCAAAACGCTGGCCATTCAGCCAGCCAGACAAGTGGATGGATTTATGTGTGTGCTGTATTAAATATTCAGATAAGACTCAAGTTACAAGCAGTCTTTAAGAGTAACTAGAGCTGGGTATATGTGACCTGCAGTAGCCATAGCCTCAATATCTGTCTAGAGTTTCCATCCATCACTTCAAAACTTTCATTTGTAAATCTGAATAAAACTAAATTCTGGTGATATGCAGCAGTGAAATGAGTCATTAACTGTTGAATATTCTGAAAGATTTTACTGAATCTTATTTTTAGTCTTAATCATAATTCTCAATTTTTCACTTTTTAAGCCCGTATGATACCAAAATCTTGAAAAGAATTTGACTCATTGCCTTTTAATATCAATCTGTGTATGCACTAGAGTCTGACTCAATGGAATTAGGATACTGTAATACGTTATTCTTACCTTCTACTTGCTATGTAACTTCCTGTACCTTTTAAAAACCTAATGAATTTTGAATAAAGAACAGAATAGTTCAGTGAAGTTTTCAATTAGACTCGGTATAATAAGCTAATTGAAACAAAATTCAAACTTCTTGTTGGTACTCTCTTGACAAGTACTTTTTAGTTTATATAAAAGCACAAGATATATCATCAAACCTAATGAATAGAAACAAACCCAACTCTTATTTTGCTTTATGACCCTTATATTACATTGACCTCTCTCCAGTTCTGATCCAGCAAAGCACTTGGGCTTGTGAGGTAGTCAGTCCCATTTACTTGAATGAGACTAATATGCTTCAAGATAAACAGGTGCTTAACTGCATTGCTGGAAGACTCCATGAAAACTGACAAAACTAAAGTTTCTGGTGCCTTAAAGGAAAGAATACATCAGCTTCATCTGTCAGAATCCTCATCTCTTGAAATAGTTCACAAGTAGTCTGGTCATCAAGAGAGGTGCTTGAACAAATACTGAGCTGCATCAAATCTTATATACCACCTTGTGGAAGATGGCAGTCTATAATGTGATGTGACCTGACCCAAATCAAACAGCTTCTAAACAACTCTTTCTGAAGATTGTCTCTGAATTTCCACATGAAGAGATTTCTAACATTCAAGCAGAGACAGCATCTATTTAGAATACCATTTCATCTGGTCTTCACAGAAGATGTTAAATTGATGCCCCTTTGCGTGTTTTTAGTGGAGGCTGAAGATTCCCAGGGCATTGCTCAGTAGTAGAAGTAGTGGATAAATGTGAAAACCAAAGCTGGTGTTCCCTTAACACTAATAAGAGGACCTAATTTCCAAGACTATGTATGGACTACTGTATATACAGTAGCCACTCCATTGACCAGTAAGCGTCGTGTATGTACATTTAACAGTTTCTTCTTAAAACATTTTGAAATATGATTTATTAAAATACTATAATTTTAGTAAATATTTAAGCACTTGCATGGTGCTTTTATCTGTATATTTCAAATTGCTTTACAATCAAGTAAACATCATCCCAATTTTTCTACAAATAGGGAAACTGAGTCACAAAGCTCAAATGGCTTGCCCAAGGGTGCACAGTGAATCAGTAGAAGAAATTATCTTAGGTCTCTTGAATTCCAGTTCTGTACTGAATCCATGGGATTTACATGCTTTTAAACAATGTGATACTTCCTCAATAATATAGAGCAGCCATTATGTAATATTTCCTATAGAGACCAACTTCCAAACCACTTTGAATGTATTTTCATAGCCATTCATCTGGAATAGTTATTAGTGACATCACATAAAGACTTATTTCTTCATCTTTTCAGACTTGATTTAAAATGACCATGATGCTGACAAAGATTCTACATGAACTGGTTATCCAGTATGATTATAGATGTTGTGGTACTTAACTGCTACAAAACGTACCACACAAAATCACAGTTCTCCGAGAAGTGTTGTTACATTCATTGGTATATGCTACAAATGTGTTGCACTTTAAGACCAAAAGCCAACCGCTCTCATCCTGCTGAAGTGTATGGGCATCTGGTATTCTTGCACAGCTTGTTGTATTATTGATAGCACTAGTAAATACTTTAGAACTCCTGTAAGCCAATCAAAGGTACAATTTCCTCATGCCATGATACTGATGCACTGTAATTTCCTGTTCAGAACTAATTATTAATGTCATCCTGCAGCATATCAATCCTATCCATGAATGAGCAAATATAAGCAGACAAAAATTCCTAAAATGCGGCCAGACAACTCAATAAGAGCTTTCTTTTTCTGGATGTTGAGCTATGTCCCCTTTAGCAGCCTCTTTTTGAAGCTACCATGCTGCTCGGGAGAAAACCAGGCTGTTTAAACACAGCAGTGTTTCATATAACTAATGTCTTTTCACACTGAGACAAGCTTTAGCAGCCACTTGAATTTACTCTTCTGTGCTTGGTGAAAAGTTTTTTAAAAGGCTTGACTTGTTCGGAGCAGGGGAGGGAATATTCAGAAAGAATTTGAGGAATTGGACCTTTGAGAAAATACTCCTGTTTAGCAAATGTGTTGGTTGTCATATTCTCACTAGTTACTATTTAGAGTTAACTTCACAAAGAATCTGGCTCTGCATATGATCTATAACAAATAGCATTGGATGCATTATCAGAGGTTACATTTTCCTTTAGTTTTAGAAGTTGAGGATTGGGAAGGATAACAGCTGAGACACAGCACCAGGGGTTGCCATGGGCAGCATTCCATTGTGCAAAGGCACTTTCTGCTTGATATTAGTTGTTCAACCAATTGAATAGCTCAGCTGGCTGAACATTCTTAGCACTCTAAATGCTCAGTGGCAGTATAGGAGAAGAAAACGAGTTAAACTTTCTTGCTTCTCTTTCATTCTTTAGCTGTGTGTTATGTCTTCCCGCAAAGTCTAAGGCTATGTCTACACTAGAGACCTTAGAGCGGCACAGCTGTATCATGCAGCTGCACCGCTGTAAGATCTGTAAGTCACTCTGTGCCAACGGGAAACAGCTCTCCCATCAACATGGGCAGGGGGTATCATAGGCTCGGGGAGGCTGTGCCTCCCCAAACAGCCTGGCATAACCCCGCCCACGCTCCACCCCCAAACGCCCTCCTGCAGATCCCAGTGCTCTTCTGTGGCCCAGGCTGGCTGGGGCTGGGGTGGGCTGGTCTGCCTGCTGCTGGGACTCAGAGAGGCTTGGACCGCGCCACCCGGCGCTGGGGGTGCTGTGGCCACGCCATCCAGGGCTGAGACTGGGGGCTGCCGTGGGGTGCTCTGGGCTCCTGCGGGGGAACAGGGTAGAAGAGGAAGGAGAGGGACAGGGCCTCGGGCAGAAGGAGAGGGGCTGGGGGC
This sequence comes from Chrysemys picta bellii, assembly GCF_011386835.1. Classification (NCBI taxonomy): domain Eukaryota; kingdom Metazoa; phylum Chordata; order Testudines; family Emydidae; genus Chrysemys; species Chrysemys picta. The sequence continues at coordinate 159,564,056 of NC_088793.1, read as the reverse complement.
TAGCCTCCCCCAACGGCCATTTCACCGGCCTCCCATGCCTGTCGACATAATTAAACCGACATGAGTGGTAGTGGAGACATGGCCTCAGACCAGTAAGTTACTACTCGCACTTAACACCTGTCAGAGTATTAATCCTAAATTTTAATGTTGCAATTAATCAATGCTAACATGGTTTTAATGACCTGATTTATCTTATTTTAAAAAGTATGAGGGAATTATTTTTAACAGTATTTTATTCACCCTTCTTACACACTTACACACACACACACACACAATAATCTACAAAGGTAACTTGTGAAACAAATTCCTATCCTGGCTAGGTGTGGTATTTGAAGACCTTTTTGTTTTGTTTTTTAAAATTATCCAAATAATCTTCTCATGCCTTCTTTCAAATCTTAAAACAAAATTATAGTTAAAAAGAGAGGCAGATTAGCTGTTGCTGGCACCTTAGACTCTCATTGGCTTTCAGCCACCCCCTCTCAATCGCTGCCCAGTGTATGTAACTATGACCTATTTACGGTGTGTGTACAGAACAAAATCATCTGTAAGAAAAACTTTGTCTTTAATACCTTTCTTCACTGTTTAAGCTAATGCTTCCACCACAGTGCACATTCTAATTGTCTTCAGGATTGCTGCTACTAAGAAGGGTGAGTTCCTCAATTGGCTCAGTGGAAAATAACTTACGCCTGGGATTTTGTCATACTTTAATTTTTTAAAACTGAAGTTTTGGAAAGCATGTTGATTGTGCTAGATATTCCTAGTCTAACCGTATGGTTTGTGCTGCTATTATGCATTATCTCAAATATCTACAGAGACTTCTAGGTGGCAAACTAAATGTTTTGATTTCTTTAAATAACCTTTAAAAAGAATCTCTTCAAAATATTTATAAGCTTGGTTTTCAATGGCTAGTGGTTGATGTGAGGGGAGGGCAGAAACTGTAACCACCACGTTGATTACTGCTAAATGCTGGCTGCCGTGCAGCCCTGTCTCTCTCACTAACTGTTAAAAAGGTGTCAGCAAACTGCAGTGGACGCTTTTGATGGTTACTTTTAGTTTACATTGAAGTCTGTTTTTATAAATAGTACTTTTTCAGTTAGTCTTTATACTGACCGAAGTGAACTTTTTCCAGGCAGCTCTAGGGTGCACCACTGCTTCTCAACCACAAGCTGGCTGTAAACCAGAGGCAGCCAACAGTGTGTGTTCGTTTGAATTATACATTTTGGTCTGGTGTCACTTTTAACTTTGGGTTTTGGTTGAACAAGTAAAAGGCCTTTGAAACAGACACACAGCCGCCTATGGCTCACTTCCATTCCCTTCCTGCTGATGCCCTTTTTTTTAGAGAGAGCTCATCCTGCTCTCTGCCTGTTGTCTGTATACAATGTAGCTCCCTGAATGGGAGGCAGGATTTGGGGAGCCCAGAGTCCAGCTCTTGAAGGACTATCTGTGCACTCATTTGCAGGGATATTTGGAAGGCATGTTGGGGCTGGCAGTAAGAAGACTGCACAGATCCACAGACCGTGGCCTTCCGTGAAGCCGGCTGTAGAGACTACGACATCCCTAAGAGCCCACTTGCAAAAAGGATTCAATCTTCACCTTTTGCTTTAGAAAACTTTAACCTAGTGGCTCCCAGCTAAGAGGCTGATGGTTTGAGCTGTTTCCTGCTGAATTGCCTGAGGCTTTGTGCCTGTGGTTGCTACATACCACTTTGAAGACTGTTGTTTTCTTATTTAGTCAAGAGTGGAAGTTGGATAAAATCAACTTTAGACCCCGTCTCTTATGTGGTATTTATTGAAATCTTATTATCAGGCTTTAACTTTTTGTCTCATTTATTCTGTTGCCCAACTTAATCGTTTCCACTGATGTAATAATCAGGTTTTTTTAAAATATAAGATCTCCTTTTCAAAGAGGTTGTCCTTGATTCTTGGAGAGAAGCTTATTTTTCCATTGAAGAAATGTACAGCAATGATGGACTCTGCATGGAGAAACAAAAGCATGTACTGAAGTACTTTGCTAAATTGGTGCTTTAGGCCTCAACAATACAGTTAGATCCACTGGCGGACCCTTATGCCTGCAGAAAGCCCATGCTGTTTAATGTAGGCAAGGGTCCACCTACTCTTGGATCTAGTTGTATGGATTGGGGCCTATATGGAGATCTAGTTTCAGGACTAGGGTCTTACCGTTTTCAATGTAAACTGTTTTGAATTTTTGAACACTGGAAAAAATTATGCTGCCTGCTAAATTTGGTTTCTTTAATTTTCTCTAGAAATACTGCAGATCCATCGAACAGTCAGAGTATGGCTATGAACAATGGCAATAATGATTTTGTGGTCCTGAGTAATGGCAGCATCCTCCCCAGTGCTACCAGTCCCAGCATCCTTTCAGCTACTGATGGAGGCATTGCAGCCCAACATCTCCCCTCCAAGGAAGCACCAAGAGCAAAAGTGAGTCTAAATGGATGCCTGCAACTTAATGGTACAATCAAACCATCCTTTCTGCCTTTAGACAACCAAAGAACTCAACAGATGTTGACACAATGCTGCCACCCTTGCCCATACCATCATCCTTTAAGTAGCCATAATAAACAGCAAGAATGTCATTCACTGGCTGGGAGCACAGCACCATCTCCTATGACTTCCTGCTGCCTGCAGCCACATACTGAATATTCAACATCTATCTGCCAAAAACATACACCTATGTATCAGACCACCTGCTGCCTTCAACACTCCCCATCATTCTGCCTTCATCATCAATGGCCTGACCATTTTCAACATCAGTCTGTTCAACAACATGTAACCAGTGTAAGGTGAGTGGAATGAATTTTCAATGGTGTTCAATATGCAACTAATTCTACATGTATTCCATTTTACTTTTTACAAAAATAAGAAAAGGTCAAAAAGAAGAGTGAGGTAAATCTTTTATACATATTGTTTTGCAGACAGTAATAAAATCTGAGGCAGACCCCACTTAAATGCATGCAAACTGTGAGGATGATATACTTTATCTTAATAATGTCACTATTTGAATTTGAGGGTTTACTGTTCAGGGGAACTAATTCATGTCAAGAACATGTATGTAGTGTAGGAAAGCTTCCCTTTTTTCTTCCCACAAAGACATATCCTCCTAGGAGTTGTTTGGGTCATGTGGAAGTCATGCAGTTCTTCCTGTTAATTAGCTGTCACTTACAGCTTTCAAAACTCCATGATAAAAGCTACTTCTCATTGCTAGGTTTCAGAGTAGCAGCCATGTTAGTCTGTATCCACAAAAAGAACAGGAGTACTTGTGGCACCTTAGAGGCCCACTTCTTCGGATGCATATAGAATGGAACATATATTGAGGAGATATATATCTAAATATAAATTCGTTAGTCTCTAAGGTGCCACTCCTGTTCTTTCCTCATTGCTAGTCAGCTCTTCGGCTTCTAGGAGAGCAAATAGTGATAGTTTTAGCTGAATTGTGAGAATTATGCAACCAGTTGAGAAGATCACAGATAGCAAATGGGCTGGAATCTTTCATTCAGTATTTCTGTTATTATCTGATCTTTTGGATCCCAAAGTGAGACTCATTCATCTACCAGACAGTTAGGGGTTGTCTACACTACCAAGTTTTGCTGACAAAACTTATGTCGACACCCAAAAGTCGACAAAACAAAAATCGCACCCACGGCGCCACGACCCCAGCCGGAGCGCCAACCGGAGTGCGGCAAGTCGCGCGGCCCCCCCCCCGCCGGCAATCCGAAGTGCCGCCCCAGGAATCGGGCCCTGCACTTGCTAAAGCCAGCCCTGCTCATAGGGGTGGAAGTTTTTTGTCACCAAAACTGGGCAGTTTTTTGGAACAAAAGTCCCATTGTAGTGTGTATGTTCTTACTGTTTTGTCGCCAAAAGGCAGTTTTTGGCAACAAAACTTGCCAGTGTAGACAAGCCCTAAGCCTCCCAATTCAATCAATTCGAGGTTTGTTACACTTTATCTAGATCAGTGGTTCCCAAACTGGGGTTTGTGAACCCCTGGGGGTTTGCAAAATGTTACAAAGGGTTCTCAGGGGAAAAAATTCCCTTATGGCAGAAAGAGCTGTCTCTAGGGACCCCGGGCAGCCTGGGGCCAGCAGCCCGGAGCCCCTGGACTTCCAAGAGCTAAGCAGATCAAAGCAAGCATATTTATCACACTGAGGAGATTTAAACTTCAAGAGTCCTTATAAGAAATGGAAAGGGAGGTGGATATTTTTTGCTGTTTTTAAAATTAAATAGGCAGCTAGTATTGTTTTTAAAATTATTACGAAGAACAGGTTTAAGTTTTGTTGTAACGTGCATTGTTTGCCTGGACTGCTCAAGACCTGAATGCTTGTGTAGGAGGAACTCTTTGAGTTGGTTTCTTAAATACCTTCATTCTTTCACATCTGATACTCCTTGATGAAACATAGAAGCCTTGTCTTATAATAGGCTTATTCAAAGTGATACAAGCTATGAAAGTGAGATCTTGCCGTTTTCATAATGTAATAAAAATACTGTAATGATAAATAATAAGTAATAATAAATAGTGTGCAATAAACATGTCATAAAACAAATTTTATATTTCCAAGATCACTGCTTTTATAATTTATACTCGGGTAAAGCAGAAAATCCCTGGAAATAATCATTTTTAGGAGGGGGTTTGCGAGACTTGACGTTTTAGTGAAAGGGGTTCACAGGTTATTAAAGTTTGGGAACCACTGATCTAGATAGTGGCTATTAAAATTACAGCAGTCTCTTCAGGGCTCTTTTTCTTCAAAGCACAGCTCCTGCTGCTGTCAGTTGCAACTGTCAGTAATCAGCAGTTTTGTGACTCAGGCTCTTCCTGTCTCAAATTGGGCACCCTGAAAATGAGGAAAAGCCAAACTTTTCACAGGCTAAGTGACTTGCAAATCATCACAGAGGAACTTTGTAGAGTGAGGGATAGACACCTGTTTTCAGAGTAGAATCACACATTATGGAGCAAATCGTATTCGTTCCTTCATAGCTATAGAGCGCCACAGACACAGATGAAAGATTGGTTTCAGAGTAGCAGCCGTGTTAGTCTGTATCCGCAAAAAGAACAAGAGTACTTGTGGCACCTTAGAGACTAACAAATTTATTAGAGCATAAGCTTTCGTGGAGCAGTCCACGAAAGCTTATGAAAAGCTTATGCTCTAATAAATTTGTTAGTCTCTAAGGTGCCACAAGTACTCTTGTTCTTTTTGCGGATGAAAGATTGCTGCATTGGGTGAAGACTACAGGATTTAGGGAACCCAGTTTATCACTTTAATTTCCTGAATCTCACTGTAGATCAGTGGTTCCCAACCTTGATTAAAAGCTGTTTTCTTGGGGTGGTGAAAAACTATCAAGCCTTCCTGGATGTGAAAAAAACTTTGCAAATATAAATAGCTCCAGCAATGATACTTATTACATTTATTATAGGCAGACTTGGCAAAGACTTCAATAGTTAAAGTTACCTAATAGTTTCCATTATAAGACCCTATTTTCAATTTTTTAATAACATTGTCAGACTATTCAGCTTGAAATTCTCAATGTTTGGTGTCTGCTTCAGGCTGAATTTTTGTTTGTTTGTTTTTGTTTTTGAGAAATTTCAACAAAAATGGTTCATCCATTTCTGCCAGTGAGGTTTGGGAAGAAAATGTTTCACTAACATTAAATTCTTACAACTATTTGACAAGCATCTCCATGCTTTAGAGGAGGCACTTGCAATTTACCAGATGGGTTCACCCTAGGGTCAGAGAGGTGGCTTTTCTCGTCCCTGTGAAAAGCCACTCAATTTGGCTCAGCTCTAATACTTCGGGAGTGTGGGGGGAGAGGAATTACCATGTGTCCATGCTCAGTAGAGGCTTGTTAGCGTCTGGCAACTAGACTTTTAGTGGATTCCATCTGGATTGTGGGTGATCTTGTTGCACGGCTAAAAAGGACTTTCCTTGCAATTGCTCCTCCCAGTTGCCGGGCTCCACTGTCACTGGGCATCAAAACTGACAGCAAGGAGACCATCTTTCTTGTGCTCTCAATGCTAGCCTTTGTTGGAGCCCAGATGTAGAAAGCCAGGAGGAAGTTTCTGGTGGAGTGGAAGGGGTGTGGAGACCGGGGCAGAACATTCCCTCTCCAGAACAGAACCCAGGATTTCTGAGTCCCAATAGTACTCTAGTGTCTAGCAAACAGTTATGCACTGGCAGAGTGTCTGGGTAGTCCTCCCTCCACAGCTGATCAATATAAAAGGATAACAGCCCATTGATACTCCCAATTAGTAGAGCTGTTCAAAATATTTGTCAAAATAAATGTCCTTAGTTTTTCAACCAAAACACATGTTTTGGTGGAAAATTTATGTTTAATCTAAATGAAAAACCAGGAACCAAAATTTTGGCAGTAAAAATATTTCTTTTTAGTGAAAATGTTTTGGGTTTTTGAAAATAAACTTTTAAAATAAAAAATGATTTTCAAAACCCAAATTTATATGGTTTTTCATCAATTTTGTGATAAATTTCTAAGAGGAAAAAAAAAATTTTTTTTCAAATTTTCTTGCATGAAATAACGAGTTTTTCACCTGCTTTACCACTTATTTCTGTTAGCTTAACTGGTTTGCTGATGACCCAAGTGACAGCCAGTGTAATTCCACCTAATGAATTTGTTTTCTGTTTTTTTTAAAGCTTACAAAATCACATACAAAAAACCTCCTACATTATTTTAATGTTAAAGTTCAAATTCAACCACTGCATGTCTAAGAAATACCAAAATTAAGGTAGCCTGTTCGACCTTGATTTGTCCTCTTTATGTGTTTGTATGATATAGTCTTAGTGCACAGGATGGATGCTGTTCAGGGAATGAATCAGGTTTGTGTAGTGAAGGAGGCTGTTGTCTGTAGGACAACAAGGGAGGGATCTGCAGGAAGAGAAAAGATGGTCTCATGGGTCAGGCAGTTGAATGCCGCCAAAGAGAACTTACTGTCTGAAATGGGCGTCGCGAGTTTCCATATATATTGTGATGCATTGATTTTCAAGTCAAATTTGCTCAATTTAAAAATAAAAAGATGTCTTTTCTAATGGCTACCTCAGGGATCTTGAGGCAAGCTGCATTTTTTCCTCATTGCACCTCATCACTATTTGGGGTAAATGTCGGAGTAAATCGCTACACCTATGTAATCCCTGTGCCAGTAATATGGTTGCATTGCTGCAAATAAGGACAGAATTTGACCCTGCAATTAGAACTTTATGTAGCATCTGCTACTATTAACTATCGGTGTTGGGGTTCTCTATCCATCATTATATGAAAATATTCAGGACATTTTTTCCCCCGCACGTTTCATTCCTTTTATAGTGAGCAGGTTTTCTCAGAGGAGATTTTGCAGCACTGTTAATAGGTGGTCAGACTCTGAATTTGTCTGGCTTCTTCTGACAGCTCATTCCCCTAGCCAAATGTCTTTGATAATCTTCACCTTGTCATTTAGGTTTAATGAGGTGACCAGGACTCTGAGGCTGGGTGCCATGCTGAGAACTGAGGGGAGATACCTTATATGTGAGGAGAGTATGCTCTCATCATAATTTGAAGTACAACACCCCCATGCCCTTCTGATCAGGGTCATTTTGGTTTTGCTTGGGTTGAGTTAGCTGCTGTACATCTAGGTCAGGGATCGGCAACCTTTGGCACCCGGCCCATCAGGGTAAGCCCCTGGCAGGCTGGGCCGGTTTGTTTACCTGCAGCGTCCGCAGGTTCGGCCGATCGCAGTTCCCACTGGCCGCGGTTCACCGTTCCAGGCCAATGGGGGCTGCGGGAAGGGTGGCCAGCTCATCCCTTGGCCCATGCCGCTTTCCACAGTCCGCATTGGTCTGGAGCGGCGAACCGCAGCCAGTGGGAGCTGCGATCGGCCGGACCTGCGGACACTGCAGCAAACAAACCGGCCTGGCCCGCCCGCAGCTTACCCGGACGGGCCGGGTGCCAAAGGTTGCCAATCCCTGATCTAGGTGTAGATCTCTTGTATGTATTGTGACGTGATGGGGATGGTTGCATTCATGGAAAAAAGTGTACAACAGAGTGTCCTCAATTATGCTTTTGGCAAAAGAACCGGTGTTTCACTACCTCCACTACAAATGGTCTCATAGCTATTGAAGAGTGGGGATTGATCCCTGTGACCTTGCTTGTGAAGGCAGTTGAAGGGGAGGACAGTTGTCCAATTTACTGTTTGGGGCTTTGCAGTGTTAAAAAGAGTATTAAACAGTAAAACCATATTTTTGTTGCTAAATAAATCAGATAACATTGAATACACAAAATGAATGGATCTGTTGAGTTAGTGTCATTTTTACATACTCACTTAACTATACTTTAAACCTCAAAAATTAGACTGATTAGTTTCCTTTTCCAGAGATGTTTCTTCATACATACACTAATTTGGAAATCATTTGTGTGTTTTGACAAAAGTATTTTTAAATGCAAGTTTTCCGAAATTTAGTTAACTTTAGTGTATAATCAAGCTAGCTTTCATTGCTATTCTTCAATTGTATAAATATATATTCAGGTATTGGTTATAATTGCGGAGTTGGAGAAGAAGGTACATTATATGGAAAGAAACTTTGCACAAATCTTTTCCCTAAAATTTAAAGCATATAGGAAAGTAACCAATTATTTCAGCATGGCTGGTTGTGTCAAGGCTAAAGCATAACATTTGTCAGTGACCTAATCTTAAAAGAATTAAGGGCTGGTATATCCCTGTGGATTAAAGAGTATAAAGAAGAGAGACTGAAGAATTGTACATTTGTGCTCGCCTTTTAAACTAAGCTGGATTGCAGGGTTTATAATGTGTTCAACTTGAAATTTTGTAGTTTGACTACATTTGCAATAAAATATCTACATCTAACAAGAACTGTTCAAATGAATACCATCAAATTAATATATTTTTGAATAACTTTTAAAATCTCATTTTACTCAGTTTTTATAACCTTTTACAGTGTTAAGACTTAAATCTCTTTCATTCACTAAATATTTGTGTTTACGTGGGAAGAACTAGTTACCTGTGTATGAAAGATTGCTCGGGGGTGGGGGGGTGCTAAGCTGTTGCTATTTTATTTTACAATGGGGATGGAGGAAATGTTGTAACATGTTAGGAGTGGGCTGAGTTTTGTGGTGGTGGGTATAGTACATAGAAGAATTGTTTGCCAAGTCCATGCATATAAAAGTAGATAGAATAGATCAAATGTTGGGCCTAATAACACTGACCATGGCCTTTTAATAAATCAAACCTCTGAGATTTGAAAATCTTGGGTAAGAGATTGCAAATGTCCTGAATTAACTTAACACTTGATACATGGTTAAGAAAACAGTTGAATTAACTCTCTTGCCATGAGCAGAATATCTCACTGTAATAGGGTTACCATACGTCCAGATTTTCCTGGACATGTCCGGCTTTTTGGGCTCCAAATCCCCGTCAGGGAGGAAATCCCAAAAAGCCGGACATGTCCGGGAAAATCGGGACATGCGGGGCTGGCCGTGCGGGTGCTCGGGGGCCGTGCCGGGCCGGGGGCTCGGGGGCCGGGGGCCGGGTCGGGGGAGCGGGGCTGGGCCGGGACGGGGGCTCGGGGAACGGGACGGGGGCTCGGGGAACGGGCCGGCGGTGCCGGGACGGGGGCTCGGGGGACGGGACGGGGGCTCGGGGGACGGGACGGCGGTGCCGGGACAGCGGTGCGGTGCCGAGGGCCGGGCTGGGGACCGGCGGTGCGGGGCCGGGGGCCGGGGGTGCTTGGCCAGGGGTCCAGGAGCCGGGCTGGGGACCGGCAGTGCTGGGTGGGCCAGGGGTGCTCGGCCGGGCCCAGGGCTGGCACCCCAGGACCCGAGCCGACCCAGGCTGGAAACGCTGGGGGGGCCAGCCTGGGCCGCGCCTCCTCCCCCCACGCCCCCCCTTACCTGCTTCAGGCTTCCCGCGAATCAAATGTTCGCGGGAAGCAGGGGAGGGGGCGGAGACTTTGGGGAGGGGGCGGAGTTGGGGCGTGGGGGCGTGGGTGGGGCTGGGGGCGGGGCCGGGGCCCCATGGAGTGTCCTCCTTTCGGAGGCACTAAATATGGTAACCCTAACTGTAAAATGGTTTAGCATCTGTGAAATCCCAGCTGTCTGCCCAAACTATAGAATTAAATTACCCAGACTTTAAATGTTGCTTTCAAACCAATGTTTTCTGAACTTTATTTTTCATAGAGAGGGTTGTGGTTTATTTTTAGTTTTTGGAGGGCTTTCTACCTCCTCCTCCTTTTCAAATGCCCCCACATCCCAATGACCCTCACTGAGGCAGAGAGAGGCGGAGCTTGGGCACATTGGCAATTCTCAAACTGTAGTGCTTAGAACACTGGCAGGTCACATTGGTCTTATTCTTTCTGTACCTTTGTTTTCAGCTGCTTCTATAGCCAACCAGGGTACCCCCCACAAAGAAGCAGTTGGAGACAAGGTGGGAGGAATCAGCAAAACCGTTATTAGAGTCTCCTGTCCTCCAAAAGGAGGAGGAGAAGTATTATGACCCACCTTCGCAACCAGAGGCACTGGTGGGACTGGAGCTGCCAGGGAAGATGGAGACTATGCAGCCCAGCATATAGGGGGAGAGAGGAAGAACAAAAGACAATGTGATTAATTTTTCAAATGGAACAAAACACTGCATTAAAGAAAATTAAAAATACTTTTAATGCTTTCTTGATACTTTCCCATTTCAGTTATTCACATAGGGCTGATAAGCAGGATAAATGGAAAGTGATGGTAACTGCAAAGATTACATTTCTTAAAATGTAGTCTGAACTATGGAAAGCATGATAACCCCGCTGTATGCAGTTTCTTTTCAAGCAGAGTTGCACTGTTTTTTCTCAGATTCATGTGCCTTTTTTAAAAATAGACAGCTATAGTCAAAATACTGAATGCTGTCCTTGATACCTTGATGTTGAGTCTTTTAGAATAATGTCTTTTGTGTGATTCAGCCTAGAGAACTTAAACCTATATATTCATATACGGACTGAATAGAGGCAAAGGGGAGGAGGTCCTACTGGAGGCAAGTGAACCATTCCACTTAATCTCCTGTTAATACAGCACTTACACACCTATAGGATTGGGTCCACAAATGGGACACCAATGTTCTTCGCACATCTCCAAAGTAGAGAGAGGCTCAATATCTTCCCAAATCACTTACGTTTTGAGGTGAAGTTGCAGAAACTATTGACTGCAGCTGATAAACAAGTAAAATGTTCTGTGGGAGGTGACACAAATATCAGAATGTTACGGAAACTAATTAACGATTCTTGATAAAAGTACAATACTAATTCACGGTGTTTCACATATACAAAATACTATACAAACAATTGAGCCTTACAACTCCCTGCAAAGAAAGAAGGTGGTATCCCCATTTTACCGATTGGGAAACTGACACAAGGAGGTGGTGGTTTCTCTAAGGCAGTGGTGGGCAACCTGGGGCCCGTCAGGGTAATCCGCTGGCGGGCCGCGAGACAGTGTTTACATTGACTGTCCGTGGGCACAGTCCCCCACTGCTCCCAGTGGCTGCGGTTCATCATTCCCGGCAAATGGGAGCTGTGGGAAGCAGCGGCCAGCATGTCCCTGCGGCCGGCGCCGCTTCCCACAACTCCCATTGGCAGGGAATGGCAAACTGTGGTCACTGGGAGCTGCGGGCGGCCATGCCTGTGTATGGTCAGTGTAAAACACTGTCTCGCGGCCCGCCAGCAGATTACCCTAGTGGGCCGCAGGTTGCCCACTACTGCTCTAAAGTCACGCTACAGTGTTGTCAACATGAAGCATTCAAAAATGAGTCAAACCACAAAATAAATCTTTATATTGACTTAAAATTGATACTTCTAAAAATAATAAATTTGGCTTTATTTTCCTTGTTTTTTTAGCCTTTAGCTTTAAATCTTTTTCTCAGCAACCATGAGTGCTAAAAATTTACTTTTTAAATTAAAGCTGAGCTTCTCATCTTATCACATGATTCCAGGAGCTGAAACTTAAATAAGAACATCATTTTATGAGAGGAGATAAAACTACAGAATTCAGCAACAGTGCAGACGTAGCACATCAGTGGCAAAACTGTTCACATTTTAAGTAAGACTAAAATACACTACTTTACATAGATACATAAAGTGCTAACAAAGCGCTCATGTTTTCAGACCTATCATTCATCTTCTGTTGCAAAGGTAACGTTCAGTCGATTTAAGACCACTTTTAAAAAAACTATTGTGAGGTCACTAATTTATATCTTGAGTTCTGGGATTCTAGGGTCTGCTATATCTCAGAGTTTGGTGTCACACACTTGTCTAAACTGCATTTTCCAAATGCTTTAATACAATTGTCCATTTAATGAGTTCCTTTAAAAAAAAAAGTGTTTTATAAAAATGAGTGGCTGAAAAGTTGTGAACTGGGGATGGAATTTTTTTTAGCTGCCTCCTATCCATTTTACAGTTTCCTGCTAGTTACTTGGCAGACAACTGAGAACCAGAAAGAAATAAAAAGCTCTTGTTTTTAAAAAGCCTTTTTAAAAAGAGTGGAAAGGTTTGCCAAATACCAAGTCGTAATAACATGACTTTGTTATGAAACAGCTCCCTCCTCAATTCCAGGAAAAGGATATTTGTTATCTAGTACATTCCTTAAGTGCTTGCAGAGCTGCTATACATTATATTTAAGAAGAAATTACTGACTTGAACATTTTAGAAGGTTATTTCTCACTTCAGCAATATTTAAAAACTGTTCTAAAAATACTTCTATACTGAATCTCATTTAAAAATAAAAGATTTTGCATACTTCCAAACACTCTTAAATATAAACATATTTAGTTTACAATGTATTTCACACATTTAAAGGTTAAATTTCAAGGCTCCTTTGTTTTAATTTTTATGTTGAGGTATAAATAACTTTTTGTGTACAGTGTATGTGCATAAACCATAATAAACATCTGTAAGACAGAGACTTAGCTCAATAAACCTTGTTAGAAAACTAAAATAATACACGTTTCCAAAAGTAATCACTTATTCAGATCACCCCTGCGGGGTTGGTTCTGATCTGTTTTATCAACATTCAAACTGCTAAATGGCAGTTTCTGTTGTTCAGTTACTTTGCTTCTAGTTAGTACCTAGTGGATTGATGTCCACCCATAAACGCACTAAAATTCCACAGTATGTGCCAGTAATTGCTGTGTGGTAGTAATCTACATGGTAACAATAAAGCATTCCCAATCCCATCCATCTCTTTATTCTCATGTGGGGAGAGGGGGGCGAAGGTTTGCTTCACACACTCTTGTGGAATTATTTTACTCTGAGTTCCCATGGCGGCTGGAAGCACAATGCTAGGGAGAGCAGGGGCCCCAATTTAGCTAGCTCCTTTCCCTACCCGGGAAACACATTGCTCCATGGGATACCTATAATGGGGATTTCCATGGGCCAGGGAAGGGAAGGGATAGCGAAGCAAACTGATACATCCCTTTTGTGACATCAGCCAGGTTTGCCAAATCTAGGTTCTGTCCTCTTGTGCAAGTGAAGGGAAAGAACTGTCCCTCTGACTGAAATTTTCTTCCCCCAAACTGACTGATCTTCGAGTGTCAGTTTGTCAGCCTCAGTTTTTAGTCTTCAGTCTGACTTCCCTTTTATGTAAATTAGTCATACTCAGCCTTAATTTAATAGACTTGTTCAGGCTTAATTAATAAGTATTCTTAGATCCCATGATGATGATGACTATTGTACATAAGTTGCTTATGAAAACAATATTTTGTATTTTTCATTAGACACTTGCACAGAGCTTCAGGCAGTGGGATAACATGCAGAGACCATAGTGCAAAAAAAAAAAAAAAAAAGGCAGTTCATAATTAAATGCTTGACAAAATTAAAATAGTCTGTGCAGGTCAAAACTAAATGGTCTTAAACAACTTATTCATTAAGCAATCTAATGACTTTTTCAAGCTTTTTAATATACTAATTAAGCACTGCTATCTGTCTAGACTTCAGATTGCTTTGAGCTAAGTGTCTATGCAATAGCAAAAAGAACTTCTAAAATTCCTGCTTTGGTCTGTGTGCTCGAGAGTACCAGAGTCTTACAGTCTTTTGACCTTTAGAACCTGGTGCTTGTAAGTGGCAGAGACCAAGTGTGTTTGAAAATGAATTTCCCATGCCCTGGATCCCTCACCTTTCCGTGAACAACATAATAGTTAGTACTTAACTAGTGATCTGCTAGGCCTTTGAACTGTAGTCTTCAGAAGAGAGAAATTAACAGATAATATAAGAGGAGTGGCAAACAACATAACAAGTTCTTCCTTGTTTACTAAATTGGCTGGAAAAATAGCATCAACTGTGCTCCCCTTTAATAGGATGGACTGGTTTTGTGGTTGGGACAACTTTTAAAATTTGCATAAATTACATAAAGCTTGTTTGTGAAAGCCTTAAAAAGTACACGCAGAGCAAGAAAACACGGCAGTTTAAAAAGAAATGTGGTGGGATTTTTTTTTTCCAAATATATTGTCTGTTTTCATTCTCCAGACATTTTATAGTAGGCTAGTAACAAGGTTCAGTTTCAAAACAAGACAACACTAGACATTTTGGGGATGGAGGGAGAAACTAGACTCAACAAGGCTGTCTCTCTGCTTTTCAGTATTCTCATGGAGAAGCTGTAAGTAGCGGGTGGGTATATTCCTAGTATTCTGAGGCTTTTTTCTATGTGAGGGATGAAGAAGATGGGCTTCAAAAAGCAGCTTGTAAATAACCACAATTCTCTATATCTAGCCCCTTCCTACAATCTGTCCTTCCTCCTCTGTGACAGCATTTCATAATTCCGCCTTCATCTAGGAGCAAGTAATTTAATAGTTGACACACACATTTCTCAGTGAAGCAAATGTACTTGAACAGAGAAGGGGGAATAAAAGTGTGTATGTGAGAGAAAACAGCATGACCATTTCTACACTACAGAGATTGTACCAGCATAGCTACAGCATTGTAGTTGTGCCACCATAATCCCATAGTGTAGAATGCAGCCTATGTGGATGGAAGGGTTTTTCCGTCAGTATAGGAACTCCATCTCCCCGATCAATGGTTGCTAGTTTGAGGGAAGGATTCTTCTGTCAACCTAGTTGCGTCTACACTGATGTTAGGTTGGCATAGCTAAATTGGTCAGGGATGTGGATTTTTCACACATTGTACGACATTGTTATGGCAACCCAGATTTAAGGTGTAGACCCAGACCAAAGTGTGAGCCTCCTGAGTGTAATTGACATTAATTTTGTTACAACAATAACAGCAATATGAGATTACTACCCACCACCCTGGCTAAATAAATAAATCTTTATCAATATTGCATTGATGTTCATTCTACAAGTTGTCCAGTTGCACTAGTGGAGCAATATACATGATTTTACATGTAGAAATCCTGGGTTTACTGGAATCTTAGTAATCATTCATTGACATTATAGAATGTATTTAAACATACTCTACAGAAATAAAACTAGTTTTGAAAATAGTATCGCCATTGCTCTTGTGTAAATGCGAGGAGGTGACTGTACCGTTATATAAAAGCATGTACTATATTTTGAGCGGTTGAAACATTTTTTGAGAGCATGCATGACATGATTTACTTAACTGAGTATTTACAAATATGAATTATACTGGAAACTGAACTTTATTTTGTTTCTAATTTGGAGGTGCAATGTGTGTTAACAAATTGTAGGCATTATATGGGAATTCTAATAAGTTGCTCATTACAACAATTAAGTGAGATGACAAAAGATTTGACATTAATTTGAGACATAGCTATCTGGTCGCTTATACTATGAATGCTCACTCTTTTCATCCTTGTATCGTCTAAAGGAAGAAACTGTTGATTGTTCCTCATGTAAGCAGTTCTTCAGTCTTTGGTTCTTTCAGTGTGAAAACCTTGGAAAATCTAAAAATATAGAATCCTTTTAATCTGCAGCATAGTTTTTCCACTGTGGTGCCTGTTTTATTGCACAGTTTGTCTGCCTTCCTCACAGCTATCATACAAGCAATTCTCTGTCTCAGGCATCTATGATTAAAGAAAAATGAAAAATATGCAAACAATTTTAAGACCTATTTTTGCCCTGGGAAAATGGTAGTTATTAGCAGAACTATAAAAGGATCGCAAACTGGAAAAGTTCGAGGGACAATAATAAAAATCTGTAGTGTCTTTTACTGTAGGACCTCAAAGCTCTTTACAAACACTTTACATCTTACAGCACACCTGTTTAGGTAATTACCTACCTGTAAACATTAAGATAAGTAAACTTGAGGCACTAAGACCCAGATCCTGAACAGTGTTTAGGCTGCGAACTTCCAATGATTTCAGTGGAAGCTAGGAGCCTAAATACCTTTGGAGATCCGAGACTGAGGGCTAGATTGTGAAACCTCTACTCATGTTCACTACCTTCTCAAGTATTCCTATTGACTCCAGTGAGACTACTCCTAGTGTAAGGTACTATTCACTGTGAGTAAGGATATCATGATCTGTCCTGAATTAATTTCCCAATTTTACATAGCAAATCAGTAGCAGAGCTGTGAACAGAACCTGGTTTTCCCTACTCCCAGTCCCATATACTAACTAGCAGACCACAGAATAGTGATTTAGTGAATGCCAACTCTTAGCGGCATTATGGAATTTTGTAGACTGGAAAACAAAATTTTGGTGACTAGACCATGGAATCTAATTGGAGTCTGCAGGCTTGTGTTTGCCTTTTAAGAAAACTGCAAAGATTTCATGAATGTTGAGAAAAGGATCATTAGAAACAATGATCAAATTATTTTTTTTCTCACATTTCCAGTATTCACTGTCATATCCCCTAGGAAAATACTTCTGCAGAATTTTTATGTTATAATTTAAAAATTCATTGTGTATCTAGTTGATTCCATTGACGGATGGTTTTATGCTGACTTTTTATTCTTCTTATAACTTTTTTTATGCTGACAAACACTGATTACATTAATCCCATTTTCTTTAATTTATCCAGTAATCTAGCACTGCTTTTATTCTTTTCCATAAATAAAATACTGAACCACTGAAGTTTTCACCAAGTCCTGAATTTTTTCTCACTTGCTTCTTAATAAGTAAACCAGATTCAAATAATGAATTTCTTCTCAGGAAATAAAGTAGATGATATCTGAACAAGATGAGTGAATTTAATAGGCAAAGTCAGCAATGGATTAGAGAAGCCTTTTTTTTTTAAAATAAAATAATGGGTATATTAAGTCACTTTAATGTTTTAGTACTGCTGTTGAATATGCATTGTTATATGCTGCTATTTAAAAAAAAATTAATGTAATTGTGGCTCTAAAAATTCTAATATCGGAATAGCTCTGTGATATGACTGTGGAACATCCTAAGTAGAAATGCAGTTTAGTTAGGTTAACTGTCCACTGAATTATTGACTTCCTGTACAACTTGTCTGTATGCACACTTACATATTAATGGTTACATGACTATATCTCAAACTCATTTTATATTGTGGAGAATCCAAAATGGCTTTCAAAGATTTATTTTCATTAAATGGATGTGAATTTATATGTAAATGTTCATGCAAATGTTCATAACCACCATTTTGACTGACAGGGATTGAACCAGTAAACTTCTGTGCTTAAAAAGCACAAGTTTCAACAGCTTGAGATAAAAATGTAGGCTCTGTAGTTGGTCTGTAATTGACTATCGTCCTCTGGATCCAGCACAAAGGGTGGGTTACATTTGCATTGTAGCTGATATTGCTCATGTGAGTAATTTTGAGTGCAAGATGGTTTCCTGGGCAGACTGGTATGAGTTTGCCTTCAGTGCCTAGTCTCATGAGTAGATACATACATAGGACTATAAAGTCCATAAGGTGACATTTTACCCTCAAATACTCACATGTAAATACGATAGACTTCAATGGGAGCTATGCTCGTGTATTTAGGTCAGAGTGTGGCCTTAAAGGCCCTGATTTGGCAAAACATTAAAGCACATGCTTAAGTCCATTCTTATTAAGCAGAGCACTTTGTTAAACTGGGGACAAAATTGTTGAAGTAAAGCCAGAGTGTTTTTAAAGAAGATTTAATGATACAGAAAGGTAATGTTTCCCATCCCCATAATGTGTCTAGACGATTTAGCACTTTGGAAGTAATTCTAATAGATTGTTGCCTATCTTCAAAAAGACGTGGATCAAAGTTTACCACACCTGCAGGGCTGTGCAATAAGTAGAAGTGGACCCCTTTGGCAACTTACATTCACAAGTCCTTGCATCTGCACAGGAAGGAAGACTGAAGCATGTACCAGCTGAAGTGCTAATACAGTACATGGAAAATCTGTAGCCTCCTGATTCCAGAGTCAAATTTGTACATGCTTCATTTGAGTTAGTTTGGCTTGTAACAAAATAGTGCAAAACATCCGTTTTGTCCTTTCTGGTGTCATTTGATAGATTTTTTTTTTTTTTTTTTTTGCACATACATATATCGTGTTTTGTTAGGTCCTGTTCATTTCCTGTTCATCAGAGACCTACAAGATGGGACCATGACCTTACATTGCTACATTAAACTGGGAAGTATAATAACAGCTTAGTTTTTTAATATGTATATTTATATAAATAACATTTTGTAAGGAAGTAACTTTGTGCCAAAAAAGCTGCTGAAAACTACTCCAGTAATCATTTACGTCCCAGAACAGATCTGTTAATTTCACTGTAATTATAAAGAAAGGAAATAAGACAAATGTCTTCTGACTTATGAAGGATCTTGAAATAATATTAGTCTGCTCCAAATTAGTTATTGGCTTGTTTTCAAATAGTGATTCATGGTGGTATTATAAAAAGCCTTTTTATTGTCTTCCTGAATAGTTCAAAACTTTTGTTTAACTTGCAAAGCATTGTGTAGCTTTGCTTTTAGTGCCATTTGAAAAGAATATATAAACTTCATTTAGGTCTTAGGAAGAAGAAATTACTTTGCACTAAATTTATAAATTCTGTCATTGAGAATATTACTACAGATATGGTTAACTGTGATGAGACATTTTAAGCGTGTTGTTGGCAATATTCTTATTTGTTGTGTATATAAGAATTGTCCTTAAAAGTGGTTGCCCTGTTTGGAGAGCAGCTGTTTGGAGTACATTTAATGTGATATACTATTATCTCAGAATATAACTTGAGAGAGCTAGGTTCTATAGTGAAAGGGAGATGGAGGAAAAATAAAATCCTTAGTGTGTAGGGTTTTGTGTATTAGCACCCATAATGTGCTGGGTGGCCTCCAGACAGAAAAGGCATGGTTTCTGTCCCAACACGCTCACCATCTAAAGGCAGGCAAACAGATTATAAACTAGGGGAAGGGGCACAACCAGCAAACAGAATGGATGAGGTGATACTTGGTCTATTCTTGGGGAACATGGAGGGGAAGTGTGGAAAGGTTAATTTGTTTAGGGATCTCAGTATAAATCAGATGTCAAAATGGCAAAAATGGGTCTCCTTGAGGAGCTTAAATACAGAGTCGGAGGCCTTACAAATAAATTCAGGAAGGATGTTCCGTCCATATGGGGCAGCATGAAAGAAAGTTTGGAGCATTTATGTGAGAATTAGATTTAAAAGTCATCTATGGGGTATATATTTCTGAACATTATATAAGCTTTAATTTTTAAAATACACCTCTACCCTGATATAACGCAACCCGATATAACATGAATTCGTAAAGCAGTGCTCGCGGGGGGAGGGGGGGGCGCTGCACACTCCAGCGGATCAAAGCAAGTTCGATATAACGCGGTTTCACCTATAACACGTTAAGATTTTTTGGCTCCTGGGGACAGTGTTATATCGGGGTAGAGGTGTAGTATATAATTATAGTCTGACATTAAATATCAAAATAAAAATATCCAACTCAAATTAAGTATCTACAAAACCGGTATATCCTTTTATTCAACTCTTCACACATCTGTTGCCCATCGGAAACCTATTTTCCTGCTGAACCATTCTGCATGTCATGCCATCAACTGAAAGCTTATGATCAGTAGATGTCTAAAGTGGTTTTGCTTTTTCAAAAGTGGGTCAGTAAACTGCCAAATGGATTTAATGTAGGTTTACTACCAGAAAGACATTGGTGGAGGTTTGCCATGGACTTCAGTAGGGCCAGGATTTCTTGCATTATGTTTGCTACACTAACTCACCAGAGCAGAAGTTTCCTTGGCAAAGTCATCAGTGGTAGCAAGCAGCATTTAGAGAGTGTAGCTTTTTTGCTGATTCTCTTAATTCCACTTCCTTCCCTTGCAGAAACAGGCAATTTTAGTTGCTCACGTTTACTGTGAGCATAGGGCAAGATGTCCCACAAGGAGCGGGATAGAATACAAGCAAAACATGAGATCCCTTAAGTCTGGATGTCTCGGTTGTAAAAATATGACATGCTATGTATATTTTAGTCACAGCTGTAATGAAATTTGATTTTTGGCCTCCATGCTGCAAAGACTTGCATCCATGCATCACTTAATGCATGTGAACTATCTCATTGAAGTAATAATTCATATGCATAAGGGTTAGCACATGTGTAAGTCTTTGCAAGGTCACTTCCTTAGACTGTGATATAATGAACCTTTAGTTAGTATTATTTTAAGACCCATATCATCCTAACAACATGAGAGAGAGAGAGAGGGAAACAAAAGCATTCTGGATTACTGCTTGTAAATGTACATTTAAGTTGACCAGAAGTTTTTCTGCACCTTTCTTACTGCTTTCCGCTAAGGGGAAAACAAAAGCAGTTATCAAATGAAGAATTCGGCATCGTCAGAACTTGTACAACATTGGTGCAATGTTCTGCTGTGTGTTGTCTAAGACTCCCAGTTTTCTGGGTCTAAATAAGCAAAGTTAAGCCCAAATAAAGGCCATGACTACACTTGCAGATGTACAGTGCTGCGAGTTAAACCTGCCTTCGTACAGCTGAGTAGGGAAAGCGCTGCAGTCTGTCCATACTGACAGCTGCCAGCGCACTGTCGTAGCCACATTTGCCGCACTTGCAGCAGCATTGGGAGCGGTGCATTATGGGCAGCTATCCCACAGAGCACCTCTTCCCATTCTGGCACCATGGGTTGTGGGAAGGGGGCGTGGGTGTGGGGCATTCTGGGTCCTGTTCCAATGCCCCGTGATGCATCGCTTCACATCCCAGCAATCCCTGTGTTTCCGTCCACATTTGGCGCCATCTTTCAACGCCATCTTTCAACAGTTTCTATGCAGCGCGATCTGTGTTCCGTTTCGGTCTGCGGGAAATGGAGCCTGAACTTCTGAGGAGTATGCTGACGAGTCTCGCCAGCACATCACATTTGGCAGTCAAGCTATTCCTTAAGATCCAAAGTGACAGCGAGGAGTCCGACGATGATATCGAGTCGCGTAACGCGTACAACACGAACTTGCTTGTGGCATTCATGGTCATGCTCAGCACCGTGGACCGCCGCTTTTGGGCTCGGGAAACAAGCACTGAGTAGTGGGATCACATCGTCATGCAAATCTGGGATGATGAGCAGTGGCTGCAGAACTTTCGGATGAGAAAAGCCACTTTCATGGGACTGTGTGAGGAGCTCGCCCGCACCCTGCGGCGCAAGGACACGAGATTGAGAGCTGCCCCGCTGGTGGAGAAGCGGGTGGCTATTGCAATCTGGAAGCTGGCAACTCCAGAAAGCTACCGATTGGTTGCGAACCAGTTTGGAGTGGGAAAGTCGATCATTGGAATGGTGTTGATGCACGTTTGCAAGGCCATTAATCGCATCCTGCTCAGAAGAACTGTGACTCTGGGTAATGTGCAGGACATTGTAGATGGCTTTGCAAAAATAGGTTTCCCTAATTGTGGAGGGGCGATAGATGGGACGCATATTCCTATTCTGGCACCACCCCACCTAGCATCTAAGTACATTAATCAGAAGGGGTATTTCTCTATGGGTCTCCAGGCGCTTGTGGATCACCGTGGGCATTTCATTGACATTAACGCAGGCTGGTCCAGAAAGGTACATGACGCACACATCTTTCGGAACACTGCTGTGTTCAGGAAGCTGCAGGCCGGAACTTTTTTCCCCAGAGCGGAAGATCACAGTAGGGGAAGTCGAAATGCCCATTGTGATCCTTGGAGACCCCGCTTACCCGTTAATGCTGTGGCTCATGAAACCCTACACAGGGAGCCTTGACAGCAGCATGGAACGGTTCAACTACAGGCTGAGCCGGTGCCAAATGACTGTTGAGTGTGCTTTTGGCCGTTTAAAGGGCCGCTGGCGATCTCTGTATGGGAAGCTGGACTTGGCCGAACACAGCATCCCCGCGGTTAAATCCGCATGCTGTACCCTCCATAATATTTGTGAAGGGAAAGGTGAAAGATTCACTCAGGCATGGACCTCTGAGGTTCAACACCTGGAGGCTGAATTTGCACAGCCAGAGAGCAGGGCTATTAGAGGGGCCCAGCGCGGGGCTGCAAGGATTAGGGATGCCTTGAGGGAGCAATTTGAGGCTGAAAACCAGTTGTAATGTCTGGTGCCCTACACGGGAATGAAGTGCAGTGGTTAGTAGGAATCTGTGTTTGGTAAGCTGACTTGCAGTGCATGTTTCTTTCCTGGACTAAGGTATCTTTTACTTTATGCAATAATAAAGAATGTTTTCAAAGACAAAAAATCCATTTATTGAAAAGAAACACAACCGCTTGGGAATCAGAAAGGGCAGGGGGGTGGGGTGGGGAACGGTACAATCGCAGATTTGCGTATGTCCTGTCTGGAGTGCTGTGCAATGAATGCTGCACTTCAGGATGGCTATACTGCATGGTGATGGAGTTGAGTGCAGAGGGTAAGGGTCGTAGTTTTCAGGGCTGGGTGGTGAAGATACAGGTGTTGGAGGCAGCTGGTGGTGGTAAGAACCCAGATGTTGGGGAAAGTGGGTTGGAGGTGACATGGGGGCACAAGGGAAAGAGTTTTGGGACAAGGGCTGCGGGGATGGGAGGCGGGTGCGGTAGTGCTCCGCCTGCATGGCTACGAGCGCCTAGATAGAGTCCGCTTGGCACTCCATGATGCTTATCAGCCAATCCGTGTTTTGCTGCCGGTGCTCCGTGCTTTGCCACTGGTGCGCTGCGTTTTCCTGATGGATCCTGCCTTTGCTGTCCCTCCACTCATGCGCTTTTTGATTCTCTTTAAGAGATTGCTTCATCACTTCTTGCAGCATGTCTTCTTTGCTTTTTCGCGGCCTCTTCCTGATTCTTTGCAGTCTCTCAGCCAGTGATAACACGGACGGCTGAGATCTCAAGTTTTCATCTGTAAAGGCAAAATGCAACACTTAACAGAGGCAGCATTGTTTATATCAGACAGAGTAATGATTCCCCGCACTTAAGGAGAGCACACACAGTCTACACAATAGTATAATTTTCCCATCCCAAAGAGAGCGCACATAACCCACGGGAGCCCCAAAATGGTGAGTAAGGGGGACTGATTGTTTCAGGGCTGCACTGTCCTCTGGGTTTCTGTGCCTTGGGGAGAGCCAACAGTTGCAGGGGGCACCTACACTGAACACTGTCGCAACATTTTCCACAGGAGTTCGTTCTGGACGATATCTCGCTGCTGAGGGTGACCTGGGAAGCAAGGGAGGGTCTTCTGCTGCAATGCGGCTTCCGCCCTGGCCCATATGCAGCTTGCCTGTGTGCAGCAATGGTCCCCCTGCCCCTCGGGGCACAGGGGTGCGGACACGTTAGCCTGACTGGGACCAGGACCACAGTGGCTCTCCCAAGAAACCTGCGCAAGTGCATTCCCCACATTCTGGATGAGACTTTCAAAGAGATTACCGAGGCCGATTACCACAATGTGATAGACCACATCAATGCGCTATTCCGCATCTAGGCATGCATGCAGCCCTAACCCTCCTCTCCCAAAGAGCCTGCACCAAAAAAATTCCTTCCCGAAAAAAAGCTGCTTACCGGGAACCTGCTCTTCTGTTTGTTCTCCACCGAGTACCAGCCACTGCAACTGGCTGCCTTCCTCCTGGCTCTAGATGAGCTCCTGGCTGCATGCTTCCAGAGATTCCAGGGTGTCTCCCCCCACCCCAGCACCCTCACTCCCATTTTCCTCCTCCTCCTCCCACTCTGAAGTGTCCATAGTGGTGCTCGGAGTGGAGGTGGGGTCACCCCCAAGGATCGCGTCCAGCTCTTTGTAGAATCGGCAGGTCGCGGGGGGAGCACCCGAGCAGCCGTTTCCCTCGTGGGCTTTGCGGTAGGCACTCCGCAGCTCTTTCACTTTAATCCTGCACTGCAGTGCATCCCGGTCATGGCCCCTTTCCATCATGTCCCTTGATATCTGCCCGAAGGTATCGTAATTCCTACGGCTGGAGCGCAGCTGGGACTGGACAGCTTCCTCCCCCCAAACACTGATGAGTTCCAGCAACTCGCCATTGCTCCATACTGGGGCTCGCTTGGCGCGTGGTGGAAAGATTCGCTGATAGCACTCCACGCCTGGCTGAGCAAACAGGAAGGGGATTTTTAAAATTGCCAGGGAATTTAAAGGGCGGGTCTGATGGTTGGTCACCTGAGGCCAGGGCAGTAGAGTTTGAACTGATGACCAGAGTGGCTAGAACAGGCATTGTGGGATACTGCCAAATACTTCTGGAGGCCAATCAGAGTGCATTGGGCGGCCACGCTGGCGCCGCAGCGCAGCAGCGGTGGCGCAATAATCTTTATTCCACTCGGGGAGGTGGAGTACCAGCAGTGCTGTAGCTGTGGAGACACAGCACTGTACGTGCCTTGCCAGTGTGGACGGGGAGTGAGGTACAGCGCTGTGAGAGGCTTTATTGAGCTGTAACTCGCAAGTGTAGCCAAGGCCCAAGGGTGCAAACACCACGTGGTTAAACTGTTTCAAGAGCCAGTCTGTGGTTAGAATCAAGGAAAGGTGTCATACAACATAACTGATAATTAAATCAGTATGGTTTGTTAAACGTTTTAGGGTAACTTGATCTAATCATCTGGATTTGTTGGTTGAGTTGTTGCTCAGCCTCTTAAACTGATAGTTTAAATGATCAGATGTTGTTTCCAGTTTAATTACAAAAGAACCATTTAAAATGATTGAAGTGGTTCTGATGGTGAACAGTATGCTGAAAGCATAGTTATTTTCCTGGTAGGAATTTCGCTTCTGTTGTAAATTCTGATGGAAGATGTACAATGTGATGCAGATCTAGTTCTGTCTTGCAGGGTTTTAGCTTATTCCTCAGTGTAGTAGATGATAAAAAGCTGTTTTATCACTACTTGTAACCAGATCTACCAACAAAGGGGAGAACTTCCCTTGGGCAAAATAAAATGCCAGTGTTAACTACTTCATAATCCTTGAACAGAGGTCTTTCTATTGATAAGTCTTCCAGTAAGTATAGCTATTTGTAACTTAATATTTTGACTCTTAAGAGTGAACTTCAGAGCAAAATGAAATACAGTGATGCAAGTTGTTGCAGTAGGAAGATGGAGGTGAGGGCCTCATTCAGTAAAGTATAAATGGTCTTTGACCTTAATCACAGAAATTGGAGCTGGAGAAGACCTATTAAATTGTCTGACTTCTGGGTTCTTAAACGGTCTCTGACAGTGGCCTACATCTCATTAGAGTGATTCTCATGAACCACCTTCTCAGCTATTTGTTATCAGGGTGGACCATCTTACTGGTGATAACTTAATATCCTTATTGCAATTGCAGCAATTGTTTATGTGGAAAATATTTAATGTATTTTCAACTTTTAGTGTAACTTAGTAGCTGAAGCCAAGGAGAACAGCCAGCACTTTGAGCAGCCAACTCTCTGTGAACTACAGATTGGAAGCCATTGGTCTAGCCATTATCCTGCCAGTACAGGATTGTCCCGTTCAATATGATATCTAGTGTTTTGTCTAGATTTACTTTGTGTCTCAAGTGATGAGGTGCTTAGAATCCAATTGTTTACTATTAGGCCTGCATAAATAAAGATTTATTTGAGTTTCATGTTAGGAAGGAAAGGGGATTCCATTCCTTACTCTCCCGTAGTCTTCTTATATGAACTTGGGTGAATCACTTTACTTGTCTCTGTCTGAGATCCCCATTGGTAAAATAGAACTAACGCTTTCTGGTTTAACAAATATGTTAAGGAGAAATCCAGAAATATTTGGGAGATGCTTAAGGTATTTCAATGATGGGGGGGCATTTTTGGGATCCTAGATAGACAGATATGTGCTCTGCACAGCTTGAACAACGGTTTAAACAACTGTTTTACCTTAGTTATGTGGTATGGGAACAGAAGGGCTCTTGACATTTCTTTGTTAGTAGCTACAATTACTTTGAGGCTAATTTTGTATACTAAGCCTTTTTGGGTATGTAAATTCCTTTAATTGTTGTTTGTTTATTTTTTGTGCAGTAGTACATAGGAGTCCTAATCATGGGACAGACCCCTATTGTACTAAGGGACTGTACACAAATAGAACAGAACCCATATTCTTGTCCCACTATCTATAAGATCTGCCAGGAATAACTAGATGCCAGTTCTCTGTGACTTCTAGGGCAAAAGTATAAAGAAGTATTGTTTTAGCACTTTTTTGAAGCGTCATTGTAGGAAACTAAGTGTGAGAGGCAAAATCATGGGCTGGATCATAAACTGGCTAAGAGAGAGAAAACAAGCTTAAATGGTCAGTTCTCCCGGTGAAAGGATAACGGTGGGGTGCCACAAGATTTCATACTAAGGCTGGTGTTTAATGATCGGGGAAAGGGTTGAAGAATGAAGTGTCAAAATTAGCTGTATGTATGTATGTTAACATACAGCTGTTTAGAGTAATCAAGACTGGGGGACCTTCAGAGAGACCTAACCATGCTAGCTAAATGAGAAACATGACTGTAGTTAAAGTAAATGCTGACAAATGCAAAGTAATGCGCATATAAAGGAATAATGTGAATTACTCATGTACCTTACTGAGTTCCAAGTTAGCTGTAACAATTTGGATAAAAAGACCTGACCATCACAGCGAAGAGCTTTATGAACTCCTTGGGTGGCTGTGGGGCAGCCATAAAGAAAAGAAAAGGGAGGGCAAACAAAATGTTAGGATATAAGGAATATGATTAAGAATAGTGCTAAAAGAAAATGTTATATAAATCAATATCTCCCCTTTTGGAATACCGGGTTCATTTCTTGTCATCCCATCTCAAAAAGGATATAGCAGAAATAGAGGAGGTTCAGAAACGAGTGACAAGAATAGTTAGTCATGGAAAAAATCTCTTGAAGAGAAATAGAATAAACTGGAACTGTTTATCTTGAAGAGTAGACCTTTGAGAGAGAATCTAATAAAAGCATACAAATTAATGAATGGTATAGAGAATGTGGGTCAGGAACTTCTGTTCACTTTTTCTAATAATACATTAATGAGGGGACATTCAATTAAATTATCACAAGGTAACATTTGAAAAGGTCAGGAACTTAGCAGGATTTGGAGAACACTTATGTGGGTAACAAGAATATGGTTATAATATTTTTTTTTTTAAGTTTTGGAAGGAACTGGCTATAGTAGGTTGTGTTTTGAAATGTGTTTAGCTAACAGGATTTAACCAACAAGGTTTTTAAACATTAGCGTAGAAAAGGCAAGTCATGCTTTAAAAAGAATGCTGACCGGTCATTTGTCAACCCAGCTAGCACGTTTTTAAACACAATTTGCACTGTCTAGACTGTGGAAAGTCCTTTTTAAAGTGAACATTTGTTGGTTAAATATGTTTCAAACCACACCTTATTTTGCTAGTTTTCCCATGGCCTTGTCGGTTGGTTAATCCAAACTGGCCTTCGGTAGCATTTCTAGCACCTCCTGGAGCATGTAGTAATGATCCAGTGTGACAGTTCCTATCTGTGGAGTAAAGAGAGTTTCTCCCAACCTAGAAGTGCAATGGGAGGGCTGAGAAAAAAGCTCTATGTAATTTTAAAGAGCACCACTTGTCCTTAAACATGTTTGGGTTTCTTGCAAATTGTTTTCCTCTAACGCACTTTAGGTCAAAGAACCAAAGAGATTGCTAAAAGCACCAGACCATGCATAACTTTTATTGATGAGCATTAAATTCAATTAGCACAGTTTCATATTGATCCATCTTGCTTTTAGTAAGGCTTTTGACACAGTCCCAAATGACATTCCTATGAACAAATTAGGCAAATGTGGTCTAGATGAAATTACTATAAGGTGGGTGCAGAACTGTCTGACAGTACTCGGAGTAGTTATCAATGGGTCACTGCCAAACCAGGAGGGCTTACCTCGTGGGGTGCTTCCGGGGTCTGTCCTGGGTCCAGCTGGAGAATCTCCACCATTGGAGGTTTTTAAGAATAGTTTTGACCAGCACCTGTCAAGATATACTTGATACTGCCTCAGCACAAGGCGTGGACTAGATGACCTTTTGAGGTCACTGCCAGCCCTACATTTTTATGAATCTGTAGAGAGGCACATGCTAATGCAACATTGCTTTATGTAAGGAAACAGCCAGGTGAAAGTTAGGGACCTGATGTGAAATAATAATACTTTTGTTATATCCAAAGGATAAGAGTTTGGGGCCAAACTGTCCCCTCTGTTACATCCGTGCAACTCCATTGATGTCTATGGGAATACCTGGGTGTTACTAAGAACATACTTTGGCTCCAGTGTAGAGCATTGGAGACAGAATGTGGCAGAACACCGTGCTCCCCGCTGTTTAAAATAAAAACGAAATTGCTCGTCGAGGTTACAGAAGGAAACTTTCTAATGTGAACTGATGCATTGTGCTTTTGCTGCACACAGCCTAAAACAGCTCTGAGTATGGTCTTCTGTGCCTCTGGATGAACCATTTGGGAAGGATGGAATGGGGTATGAGGGCTGCAACTATCATGGTGGAGTAAATTGTGGATGAGTTCAGGTCCACCACAAGGTCCCCTCTCCAGTCTTTTCTATAGCATTTACTGAAATTGTACTAGTGCTGTGATGCAGCAATTCAATCCTTCATTGTCCCATCTTAAATCCTTGCCATATCACTTTTCAGCATTACCCCTGTTGTGCTAAGCACAGAGGTATTTTAGCTTTGAGTTGAATTTGAATCCCCTCCAGCTAGGCTTTCTTATATGGGTAACTTACGTACACTGTTAGTGCGTTCGGTGAAGTTATTACAAAACCTACAGTTCCTTTCTCATGAAGATTGATGAACGATCTTTTTCTCACCAAAACTTTCTTTAGAGTTTAATAGACTTATATAAATTAATTAAATAGAAGTACAGTGTTTTAAAAACTACACACAGTAGGATTAATTAATTAAGAAGGAAAGATCCATTTTGCTTTGCATTTCTGTATTTTAGGGCATAACGAAAGAATTTTTAGTGAAGTTTGTGGGGATAACTTTTCCTACTGACCAGTGTAATAAAGATATTGTAACAGCTGCAAGGTATTGGTTACACTGCTGGAATTCATTCTGGTGTACACAGAATTTTTTTTATGCATGCCTTTTGGAAAAAAAAACAATTTGATAGCAGGTGTGACCTTTAACCTTCCCAGACTTGAAGGACTTAATCATCCTCATTTGTTCAGCACTGAATATACTTTGTGCAGAGAGGAAACAGAAGGGAAATGTGCATTTGAGGGGTTTTGTTTTCACAAAAATATTAAAGTTGGGGTTTTGTTGTTGTTTTTCTTGTATAAAAGAAAATGAGATTTTTGCCTAGGAACAACATTTTGTACAAAGACTCCTCATTATAGACTTTTAATGGAAATGTTCAGTGAGCCCTAATTATGAAACAGATGCAAAATGAACACAGTTCCCTATCCAGCCTTGTCTGACTGAACAGGCAGCAGCTGCTGTTGCAGTTCTGCTGGGAAGGTGTCACAGCATACTTCAGCAATACATTGTTCCAACCAGACCACCTTCTGGGGGTATTTTGGGGACAGGGGTAGAGGTGTGGCCATGGTTAAGGGTTGAAGAGAGGGGGTAGCTGCCATGGAAACTACTGCAGCAGCTCTGCAGCCTGAGGTGAGTGGAGTGGTTGGGGAAAGGGGAGTGTTCTGGTCTCTGGAGCACCTCAGTGGAAAGCCAGTTTTGTGGAGAGGAGAGTATTTGTCTCTATAGAGCAGCCACTTACTTAATCTTTCATTTTTATCGTTTAATTATCTACTGATTAGAGTGAAGGCTATTGGAATTGATGTGAGTCAGGCATGTGCTTGGCAAACTTCTCTACATAACCCTGCCAACACATCACAAATCTGCTTGCAACAGCCCATACCGTTCCAGTACCAGACCGATCTCTCTGGGTAACATGCTGCCACATGTGCCAAATAATGTGGTGGTTCAGTTATTTGTAGTAATGTCCAGATTAGAGAATGAAATTCATTTTCACAGGTGACAAAACGTGCATTGGAATGCAAATCTTTTATTTCTAAAGGCTAGAAATTGGTTGGTACTAAAGATAAGAGTGTAGATATCCACCTCTCTCTTGCACTTCAACCTGAGTGTACAGTCAGATTTCAAAAATCTTTCCTTCGTTTTCTTCCCTTAGCCCTCTACTCAAAAGAGTTGATCATGCCACCAGAGCTTTGACCTTTTTTATTACATGAATGAAGGTAGAGGTTCATAATTTGTATAGTTACATGGAATGATACCTTAAATTGAGAGTGGCTGTCATTCTGAAAAATTCTTGAGCATTTAATTATAGCTTTCTAGCTAATTTGTCCTTTGTTCATTCTTGTTTATAAGCCTTTTGGCTTTGAGGTAATCCATAAGCTTGTTGGTTTATGTGAACATTTCTTTTCATACATGGTCTTATTGCTACTCAAATCTGATTCAAATAATTTTGGGTAGAAACCTCTCCATGTATTGGTGATACCTTGAGAGTGATCTGCAGAACTTTGTCCTTACCACATTCAGAGCACTCAGCCACACTGACTTCTACAAACCAGTTATCTGCCAATTGGGCTGAAAGAGGAAGGATGGTCTTGTACTGGGAATGAGTAGATCTGGGATCTGTTCCTAACTCTGCAACAGAATTCCTGTGTGATCTTGGGCAAGTCACTTAGGCATAACATTTTGAGAGAGTCCACTAGTTTTGGATGCTACAAATTTTGGCTTTCTAATTTGATGTTTTTTCAGAGGTAACTGCATTGACCTCATCTGAAGTTGAGACTTTTCAGCATCTCTGTTTTAAGTTTCTCACACTGGACATCCAAAGTTAGTGGCCATGTGGTAATTTTGACCTTAATGTCTCTGTTTGAGTTTCTGATCTGTAAATAGAGAATTATAACCCTTCCCTATGGATGTTGTGAGGATAAGTGCAGGTTTACTGTTTGTGTGATGCTTACTTGCTACGATGATGAACATGACAGAGAAACCCATACATAAAATTGATGTTCTAAGTAGGTCTCTAATGTAGGTGGAAAAATGATACCCTATCTTAACTTCTTCCATGGAGATTTTTTTTCTTTTAACATTTATATAAAGATTTATAAGCGTGTCGTGCTTTTCAGAGACAATAAAGGCCCAATGATTGCCTGACAGAGTTTACCATCTAGGCTGGGAGTTTTGAATCTAGATCAAGGTTGTTACATCAAGGCTTAAAAATTTTTTGCAGGCACCTCTTTGCCAGAGAACTTAATCTACTTTCCAGAGTCCATTGTGAAAGATGGGAAGGCCCCACTGTCCAGAGGTAGAACCATAGTGAGAAGTCCAGTCCCTCTACTCCTAGAAATGGGGAAGGGTGATGAGATTCCTACTAGATCCCGCTTAGGGATTCCTAGATCCCACTTAAGAGATTCCATCTTTCATATTACCCTCCAGCTAAAAGGAAGGTTTCAAATGTGCCAGTTACCAGCCCCCTTTGGCGGTTGGAGGGAAGGAGCATTCTCTCTCTTCTCCTTCCCATCCCAAAGCCTCCTATCTGCTGCATAGGTAAGGGGCTCCACAATGCCTCCTCAGCTTCCTGGCTGTTGTAGCTGGGCACTGGGCATTCTGCCATTCTACCACTTCCCTCCAGCTTCCTGGCTGCTAACACAGAGCAATGTTTGCTAATCTATATTCCCTCCATTTATATCCCAGTTAATAGCTCTGATGTCTGTTTCCACTGCTACTCATAGCTTTCTCAAGCAGTAGTACAATTGATGGGATGTCAGTTTGATGGTTGCCCACAGTTTTCAGAATTGCAGCAGTAAAAACTAACTACTATCAAGTCTGTTTTCACTCTGTTAAATCATAGGAGAACTCTGAGGAGCAGGACCAACAGCAGCAGAGAGGGGTATTACAGTCTTTTTTTTTCTCTCTCTCTCTCTCTCTCTCTCTCTCTCTCTCTCCCTCTCCCTCTCCCTCTCCCTCTCCCTCTCCAACCCAGCAAGACAGCACTGCGTTGTTAACCTTCCAAATGTGAAATGCATTTAATCTTCGCAACAGCAAGGGATAGAAACTCTTTGTTTAATTAAGTCAAAGGAAAACTAAAATTCTGCAGAAGTTGGCATAGGTTCTTCTATGCGTCAGGAAAAGCTGCTTACTCTCCAGTGGCAGATGGATTTTTCAAGTCCTCCATTACCTCAAGTTTCCCAGTTTGTTCATCACTAAATGCAATGAGACTTTCCATTTTCCCTATAAATTCTGGGAATTACGAGCACCTGCTCCATCAATAGTGATGAGTTCCATGATTATTTACAAATATGTGTTCAACTTCTTGAAGTCGTCAGTTTGGGTTTAATCAAAATATCAGTTTCTGTAGCCCAACAGTAGGAAAATAAATGCTTTATTTAATATTCTAAAAGCTGAGGACAAACTACAGTGAAACATATCTGTCTACAAGGTTTAGTTTTGTTTTTGTTTTTTTAAGGACTTTCCATCCTGTTTTGGTTATAAAATGAAAATGTTTGTTTTCTTGTGATTCCTTTGTATTTCTAAAGTACAGTTACATTTAAAATGCTATGTCATTTTAATTTATCTTTATCTTTATATTTTTCTATTTATCAGGAATTAAGTAGTTAAGAGTTGTAGTTATTCTCTGTATCATTTGACACCGACCACATGCACTTAGCCATGATGCTTAAAAGATGGATTAGAAACTAGGTTTAGTTTGTCTAGCTTTATCTGTTCTTTCATCTTCACAGCTGATGTAAGGAGTGTGTCATTGATGATGCCCAGTAATAGGTATGCTAACGTGTAGCTTATTTTATGCTTTGAATTAGAGTATTGCTTGAAAAACATATTTTTGATTATTCCTTTCTTATCACAGCTATGCTGGTCAGCATATCTGTGAAGTGGTATGTTAAGTTATTCTACATAAGATTGTGCTTTCTGCTTTGTCTAAATGAGTCCTAACTCTTTAGGGGCAGTCCTAACTTTTTATACACGGGTGGTTTTTGTTTCTTTGTTTTTGTCACCATAACTATATTGGTTTAGTAACATATGTAGTTAAAGCAGTACAACACCCTAGTGTGGACACAGCTATACCTGTTCAAAGATGCTTATAATGGTACAGTTAATTCCCCAGAGCCAGGATTTCACTCAGTATCTTTTGCAGGGACAATGTATCTTATTTTTAGACAAACTGATTTTTCTTTTAGTTGCTTCTGGAACAATCTCAGAAGCCCTCATAAATTTTGAGCCGTTAATGCAGTGGTGTGGGAATTAGCAAATCTGTACTCTTTTAGAGAACTGAGAATTTAGTACTATAAAGTGACTTTTTTTGGTGAAAAATGGTCTCTTAGTTAGTGTCTTCTATCTACGGAATATAGAAACAGTATTAAAGATGACTATTGAAAGTAAACCAAGTTCATGCTTTACCTGAAACTGTGGTTTTAGTTGCATCTTCGGAACATCTGTTTGTCATATCCATAGATACTGAATCTTTAAGTGGATTTATGGTTTTCCCCCAGAGACTGCTTTTTGGTCATCTTAATTACAATTTTTTAAAATATGAAGTGTATACTGAAGATTATTACTCCATGAACTAAGATCCATTTGAAGAAGAGAAAGTATTCGCAACCAATACATTTGTGCCTGTTCTCTCTTGCTATTCAGAATAACTTTGGTAGAGCTAGATTTCTAGTAAAGAAGCAACAACAACATTTGCAGTTGAAACAGGTTTTATTTGGGTACCTTTGGGGGTTCCAGTTTTCTGGATAATGCCACGATAGAATATGCCAATTTAAAATATTTTCTTCCCCGGAACTGCACAGGAAAAAAATATTAGTGCATAAGTATTAGTGCATTTTGTTTATGTTCGATAATTCTTTTTTTTTCTTTTCAGACCAGCCAGACCATTCAAATTACCAAAAAGGTAAGGTACCGTATAAGCACTTACAAATCTTGTGCATGTTCTCTCATGTGTTAAGAAAACCATGTCTCATACAAAGGTGTTAGTGTATTGTAAAATTAGCTGTTGTGCATATGACTAGGTTTCCTTCTAAAAGCAGATGGAAAGAATAATACTAATTTTGGACAAATATCCCGTGTTGTCTTCTGATTCTTTTTTAATTTTATTTTCTTTACAAATTGTGTGTGTGTGTGTGTGTGTGTGCGTGTGTGTGTGTGTGCGCGTGTGCACAGCTGACCACAGTCCTGCTCCTGAGTGTACCACCAGAAACTCTCTGGTCCAACACCAATAATTATAAAACAGCTTGATTTTAAAAGCTCAGGAGAGGGCATTGCAATAATCTTTCCTACTCTTAAACAAAAATACAGCATGGTTAATGGTAGAAAGGAGAATGGCCTACCCAAAATGTTCATGCACCTGAAATATTAGATACCATTTCAAATGAACACATGTTAAAGGAATAATCCAGGTGCAGGAATTGCCCTCAGTAAATAATAGATCTGTTCAGTGAATATACTGCATATAAATCCAATCAAATACATTTCCACTGTACATGAAACAATGAAAACCTCTTAAATATACACCAACTAGACATTTTGAAAAGTTGTATATATCTTTTTGTGTACAACCAGACTGTTATGAACCAGGTTTTTCTTCTTATACACAGAGATACAGATTCACAATGGAGAACTCCTAAGCATTGTTTTATTGCTTAGTATGCAAACATGATTTCCCAGCTCATTAGAAGTGCAGCGAGGCAAGTAAAGAATCACAAATATATGGATTGGGTAGATTAGGAAAGAGGAGCACCATACCACAAAGCAGTGTAGGAAATGTTAACGTACTACAGACTAGACTGAATGCAGCAGATGTTTTGGCATAAAATAAATTTCAGGCAGCTATGAACTTTGTGGCTAGTGGGAACTTCCACTTGATTCGGACTACTGAATGGCCGAAGAAATGACTTGCTTACCAGTCTGGCCCAGTCCTCTGACTCTTCTCAGTCAGTTGCACCAATGTATTGGTGGGTTTAGTCAGCTGGTATAAGGCAGGAAACTGAGGCCTTGAATCAGGAAAGCTCTTAAACACATATTTAACTTAAAGCGTGCCGTTTTTAAATTTGAGTTCTTTCTTGAATAGGGGTGGATTTAAGCAGATGCTTAATTGCTTTTCTGAATTGGGGGCAGAGGTCTGAGGCCAGTCACTTTCATCTTCAGGTCAATGCACCCACATTTTTTTAAATTCAGGTCAAATCCACGGCTTGCCTTTTAGGGGAAGAACTACAATTTAATTTTAAAGCTCCCACCTCCGAAATAAGAAGAAGTGGAGAGACCAGCTTTTCCTTTTGAATAACAACTCAGGATCTCAGTTGTTTGTGGACAAATCACTTGAAGAGATTTCTTGCTTTACACCAGTGTCATTACTGGTGCCAAATGAAGCTCAGACAGACAAAATCTGAAAATTTGAAGTTGAGAAAAGAGAATTAATTACTGTATCTCAAAAACGTGCGCTGTCTGGAAAGGGAAAGATATTTCCAGATTTGTCAGAGGCGACTTAAAATTATTGTGAATCTATTTGATACACATACTCATGCCTTTTTTTTTTTTTTGCATTTTCAGTGAGCTGTGAAATTGTTTATATGCTCAAGGTACCAAAAAGCACATAGGCTAATTAACAAAGTGCATCAGAGTGTTGAAAACCAACAAGGATTGCAAATTATGTAGAAACAAATGTTGTTGTCACATAGTTCAAATGGATGCTTTTGCTATTCTGGCTGCAGTGATCGTTGCTGATACAAATATCCAGTGTATGACTGTGATGGGACCGACACTGGAGCAATGCTGGACTAGGGAGGCCCCGCCCCTTAACAAGTTGAACTTGCATAGCATGTTCTCAGTCCAGGAGCAGTTTTTAAAGGACATTACTGCTAGGAGAAGGGAGAAACGAGTGCATGTGACACCAGGAAGCCAGGCTGATGCTGAGAGCTGTGTCAAGAGTAGCAACAGCTCTGTGAAGGCTACTCTAGCAGCAGGGACTTGGATTCATCCCTTTCTTTGGGAGTTGAAAGCTCTACGAGAGATTAACTAACGGAACAGGACACTAAGAGACTGAGGAAAGTCTGCCTAGCCTATGATTATGCCCCAAACTAAGGAACTCCAGATGTTAGGAAGTGACCTCAGAGAACACATAATTTGGGGTAGTTCAGTAACTGGGCTGGATACTTGGATAACCTCTAGGGCCCTGGTTCGGGACCTGGTGAAGTAGGTGGGTCCGGGTCCCCTACTTAGCACCCTTTCTCCTGCTCCTCTGTATTGACTGGACTCTGGGGGACCAATCAGAGTACAAGGGGGTGATTGAGACCACAACTGAGGCCCCCTCTGGGATGACTAGGCCAGCAGAAACCATAAGGCCAAGAGCTATCCACTAGGCTTGCTGGTCATCAGATCTTCCCACTACAGTGACACGAAAAAATAGGACAATTTACAAGAGTAAAGACCTGGTAATGTTTCCTATATAAGGTTTATTAAAGTCTTTAAACAGGTCATGTAGGCCACAACTTTCTTTAGTGTTCTTGAGTGAAGAGTTCTGCTCAACTGAGATGAGCGCAAGCTGCTCAGCAGAGGATGGAATCACACACACAACAGGGTAAAGGAATCATTCTTGCAGTAGCAACATACTGGTGAAAAATAACTTTCAAGTCTTCAGAGCTCTCGACAAACATTTAACTAGTCAATGTAGAATCTGGTGTATATAGAAATATTGAATCCTGTAAATAGAAAAATGTTATTAAGTCATCTACTCCCTCTCCCTTAAACTTTTATTTAATAATAAATTGCACTTCAAACAGATTTAGAAACTTTCACTAATTAAGCTTGAGAATCCCTGTGTGAGATTGGTAAAAATTATTCCACATTTATCTATGGAGAAACTGAAGCAAAGCCACACTAGCACTTGAATCTTCCCAAGTCTGTGCGGAACCCTGCAGAACATACCCCTTTCTCATTGCTGAAGTGAAGATTTTTCAGGTTGAGGCACACTGCAGAGGACTCCCAGGGCAGTCAGTAACAGCATTGTTGGTTTTATTATAGAGAAATGGTAAACTGCTGCCAGAGTGACTGTCCTGTTGCCTTGGGATAAAAAGGGGAATTCGATGTTGTTTTAGCAATAGGACAGTAAATCTCTGGACAGAGGGTAACTGGGTCCAGGTAAGAACATACAGATGTTGTGCTGATCTGGTTTTTCAAAACAACAACAGTCCCTCGGGGTAGTGAAAGTAGGTGTAGAGAGAGCTGTAATATAAACTAACCTTTATTTTAGTCTGCATGGAGATTGAGGAGGAAGTAGAATATAAATTGTCCTGATTTAATATTTACATGTGTACAACTACTATCAATATGCTATGATTCATACTCAAATGTTTTTTCAAAATGCATCACAAACCTCACCGGACTTTGTCCCCTCTGTTCTGAAGATTAGACAGCATAACCTTTCTGTAAAGCTGTCCTTGGAACTCCAGGACCTTGATTTCAATGACTGATGTAAGACTAATTATAGTGAACTTCGTACTTCTGGGTTTCATTTTTTTGCTTTTTTTTTATTGCACACTTTTTGTCAATGTAACAAGAACCTCTTATTGAGATAAATATTTAATTATGTATGTGAAAGCTTCTTTGCTCTAAGAATTTATTAGCAAGATATGATATATACTGAAATCTGAGTATGTGTGTGGGTATTGCAGTTTATTTTCATCCTTGAACTTGCAGCAAATTCTGTGGACTATCATAATAGGCTCGGAATAACTTTTTTTAAATTGTAGATTTAAGTTACAAAGCAAATGGTTCTTCTGGCTTATGCAAATCACTTATTTTCTTGTGTAGTACGGATCAGAGAAAACCATTCTGACCAAACCAGAACTATAAAGTTGAGGAAGTAGTATAAAAATCAATAATGCATACTTGGTCTTATGATGCAATTTGACTTAAAATGATGTTAATTGTGCTTTATCCATAGTTGCCAGAATAGATTGAGTAAAAGTAGCAATTATCATTACCTGACCTGTGAACCAAAGAAATCTATTTTTGAATAAGTCGGAAATAATCATCTTAGAGGCAGCAGCAGCACACTCAAAAATGCTAAACTGAAATCTATATTTTTATAACAATCTTAAAGAAATACCAATGGACTGGTGAGAGAGACTTTTTTTTTTAACAAGAACCCAAATGAAGTTTCAAGAGGAGAGGGAATTGCTGGAGATGAACATCATCTTTTTTTGGTCTGTTTCTCACTTCAATTTAAAAAAAAAATGAAAATGAGATTAAACTGGATCTCACATAGATACCCGGCAAAGGTCTGAAGCCTCCATTTAGGTGTAATAAAAAAATAGACCCATGCTTTAGATGGGTCTTATTCAGTAAGGAGAGAGGTGTGAAATAATTCTGTTCTTGTCTTCTTTTGTTTTCAAATTCCTCTTTCCTTGCTAAAATATTTTTTTTTTCTTTCCTTATAGTTATGCAGCCCTGATAGCTGACTGGCCAGTGGTGGTTCTAGGCATGTGTACTGTGTTAATAGTGGTGTGTGCGTTGGTTGGCATATTAGTTCCAGATCTTCCAGACTTCTCTGATCCTTTGCTGGTAAGTTAGCATCTGTTTCCTGTACTGTCAGATAATTTTCTCTGCTGTACTATTTCCCCCAACAATAATGGTAAACAGGTAAAAATGTAAGTAGAGTTTAGAGAACTTGTTACATTGCTTTCCAATACAGATGTGCCCAAACCAAAACCCCAAATCTGAGCACATCTGAGCTTTTAGGACATTTGGGTATGAACTTTGCAGTCCAGACCCAGCTATATTTTCACAAGGGCTGAGGAGCTGCTGAATTTTTCAGATTTTGTTGGTAAAAATGACAGTTTTCTGTCAACATAAATCTATTTGGGTTGTTCTGAGTATATTTTAAGAGAGAAGTTCTTGTATTAGCAAGGCTAACAGATGTAGTGAGACTTATCTAATAAATCCTATGGAAGAGAATAGTAGATCGTAGAGTTCCTGATATTTCTTCTAATGCAAATGTCCTAGTAGATCAAGAAACCAAAAGAGTTAAGAGGGATACAAAGAGGTGGTTGCACATCAGTCTGTTTTGCACTAGATTTGAATTCCAGTACCCAGCAGACAACTATCCAAAGCTTATACATGTTCCACAAACGAATTTCTGTGCATTTAATATTGTTGTGAATTTACTCCATGCATTAGAACATAGTCACAGAAGACAGGTTCTCTGTCCTGGAGATCATACATTCTAAATTAGGTTTCGGAGTGGGGTGCCAGGATCTATTAAAGGAAGAGGAAACCTAAGAACTTTTGAGTAATGGAGTCCTATCCGTAGTGAAGGTCTGAAAGGAATCTTTATCTGATTCTGATGAAGACTGTGGTCAGTTCATATTTGTTCTGAACCAGCTCAACCATGGATTTAGAACGGTCATGGAAAGAGTTTTACTTGACTACCCTAAAGTACTACAAAGTTACTGTTAAATTGATACTAGAATACCATTCCACTGTACAGAAAAAATGGAATTCAGTAAACTAGTATTTCTAGAAACAGTTAGCAGTCCTTTAAATTGCATTA
The DNA here is from genome assembly GCF_011386835.1 of Chrysemys picta bellii. NCBI lineage: Eukaryota > Metazoa > Chordata > Testudines > Emydidae > Chrysemys > Chrysemys picta. Next base: position 159,524,192 of record NC_088793.1, on the reverse strand, counting down.
GTCACGATTTTTTTTTTCCTTTTAAATGGTTCTAAGGCTTTGAGTTATTCTTCTGGGACTGTAGAAGAGACCAGAGACATGCAGAGATAACCAACAGAGATAATTACTCAAGCTACAAAATATTCTGTAATTGAGATAAGTTAGCTCAAACCGTTTATCCACTGAAAATATCAAGAGCCAGTTTACTGATTGGCTAGGCAGTATAGACAATCACTATTTCTGACTGAAGGTGTGTAACATAAATCAGAATTTATAACCAATTTATAACCTGTAAAACGTATGCAATTGGTCATTATTGTGTCAAAACATCCTGTTATAAAGCAATCCACCTCTAAACTAGATGTCTGGAGTAACTGAACTTTGTAATTATAGTTGTCCGTCACTTTGATGATCATGTTTTCCATTCTTCTTTTAAAGCAACAGAATGAAATGTACTAATAAAATTCTGTAATGTTCTGCCTTAGGGTTTCGAGCCAAGAGGGACTGCAATAGGCCAGAGATTGGTCACGTGGAATAATATGGTGAAAAACACAGGGTACAAAGCAACATTGGCAAATTATCCTTTTAAATATGCAGATGAACAGGCTAAAAGGTAAGAATTTTTAAATCATGTTATTGTCTCCGCTTGCTGAAATAGAGCCTGCTCCAACGCCCTTGAAGTCATGAGTAAACTCCCATGGACTTGAAGGGACATTGGATCAGACAAACCCCTGTCCTCCCCCCAGATATTCCTTAGGCCTCATGTATGGAACTAGACTGAAGAGAGGGTTTGATAAAACTTACCCTACGACATAGTGTAACAATTTAAAATGTCTTGTGTTTTTCACTTTGAACTACAAGAATTGTTCAGTGTTAAGATAAAGATAATATGCTTTAAGGTCCCTAGTAGGATAAAAGTGTCATGAATATTTGAGTTATTGAATGTTGAAGTCATATGAGCACTTATATCTATTTTCTCTGGCCAAAGTTAGTAAAATGTGTAAGTTGTTAGGAAACTCCTTTTAAGAATCTTATATTCTGTGTTCAAATAAGATAAAAATGTTTCCTCCATTTTAGTCATCAGGATGACAGATGGTCAGATGATCACTATGAGAGAGAGAAAAGGCAAGCAGATTGGAATTTCCACAAAGACAGCTTTTTCTGTGATATTCCAAGTGAGTGGAATGGTGTTAATAGTAAATCTGAATACTGTGGGAATATTGAATATTCACAGGAAATGTCTCACTATTAGAAAAAAGAGGTCTTGCTCCCTATATTTATGATATGCACCTTCTTCCTCTTTGCATAAGGCTCTGAGAAATTTAGACTAAATCACATTTTAAACTCAGTCAGCAGTTCCCACTGAGCACTACACCTCATCTTTTCTTATTGAGCATTTCTTGAAAAGGTTTTGGTTTTAGTTGTTGACAATCCTAAATGTTAGAACCTTAAAATACACTAGTACAGAAGTAGCACTTAATATACATTAAGACATTAGTAATACATTATCTCTACTTCAGCTTAAATCTAAAACCAGAAATTCACTTTTCCTTATATATTCTTCTTGCAACTCTATTTTTAAAGGACATCTGTGAGGTCAAATCTGGCCCAAAATTTAGGTTTTATAAAATCAAGCCTTTATAAAACCTAAGACCAATGGAAACATTTCCATGAAATTTAAAATATCCAGGGGGAGGGCTATTTAAAGCAAATAAACATTACTCTTCATATTTAACCAACCACATATTTCATCTTTGTGATAATAAGCACGTTTTGGACAGGATCCATGTCTTGGTATGTATGTACACAGTACTTACCCATGGGCCCCAGTCTTGATCTGGAGCCTCTGGGGCCTACTGCAGTATAAATGTTAATAACACTGCATGGGAACATGAATGTGAAATTGACTAGAAAGTGACTAATTTGTTTCTATTGTCTAAGCTGAGAGAGAGGCAAAGTAAATACCAAAGTAGATTTTATAAAATTCTCTTTTTTAATAATATAAGGTCTGTCTTTTAACAAAGGTAAGAAAATTTGGCCCAGATCATCCTTTCTCTTTCCATGAGTGGAGATAATTGAGATCTCTCCTGAGCAAGGGCAAATGTGGGAGGATCTATCTTGAAATCCGCTTGTGAGTTAATACTGCTTGAAGCAGCATTAACTCCTATAGTCCCATCCATGATAGCATTTACACCATCCCAGGGGAGTCAGGCAATGGCAACAAGGTAGCTCTCTCATCTTGGACCCCTTTGCCTTCTTTGTTCCTTGACTTCTCTCCCTGTGTGCCTTCAGGATCACCAGGATTTGGGAGGCTGTGACTCGCTACTCCTAAAGCACTTAGGGTATGTCTTCACTACCCGCCGGATCGGCGGGCAGCGATCGATCCAGCGGGGGTCAATTTATCGTGTGTAGTGTAGACGCGATAAATCGACCCCCCGAGCGCTCTCCTGTCGACTCCTGTACTCCAGCTCGGTGAGAGACACAGGCAGAGTCGACGGGGGAGCGGCAGCAGTTGACTCACCATGGTGAAGACACCACAGTAAGTCGATCTAAGTACATCAACTTCAGCTACATTATTCATGTAGCTGAAGTTGCATAACTTAGATTGATTCCCCACCCCCACACACCCCATGTAGACCAGGCCTTAGAAAAGCCTGTCCCATCTTCCGTGACAATTCTGTATGGTGCACCTCATGCTGTGGTTTTTTTTTGCCTCCTCTACTCATTAGCAGCAGGGGAAGATCTGGCTATTTTCTTTTGTTAAAATAAGATTTTTAATCTGATGACTATTGAAATAATTTTTCATATTAGTGCATGTTTTAAAGTTCTACTACAAAACTATGCGGAACATAGGGCCTTCACCACTGCCTCCCATCTTTGATGATCTCTTGCTCTTAACTTCTTCCCATGTCATTTAGATAGCTTTCAGTTCTGCTTCTGTTGTGCATTGCCATGTTATCCTTGGCCTACCTCATTGCCTCCTGCCGTGGGAGTTCCAGTCAAATACCAGCTTTGTTGTGTTGTTTGAGTTTTTCCTCCGTGTATGTTCTAGTCATCTCCATTTTCGTTCTATAATTTCTGGTCCTGTAGGTTTCTGTTGCATTCTCCTCTAGAGTTCATTTGTGATGTGGTGTTTCTTTTTTTTTTTTTTTTTTTTTTTTTCCATCTGATACTGAGGTTTTTGTTTATGAAAAACTTGGAGGTTAGTTATTAAGACCTTACTAAATCTACAAGTTTTAGCGCCATATAGTCAGACTGACTTTACAAAGATGTTAAATATTCAAATTTTAGTTTGGAAGACAAGAATTTTGTTTCTTGATATCTGCTTTAGAGTTACAAAGGCATGTCTGGCTTTCGCTGTTCTGGCTTTAGTATCTTCATCTGTTCTACCTGTTGTACTTACAGTGCTTCCAAGATATGTGAATTATGACCTATTCTATGTCTGTCCCTAAATTACACAAAATCAGGCAATATGAAGCCCAAAGTACCATATTGTACTCCAAGGTACTTAAGGCTTGTGTGTGTGTAATATGCATTCCTGGTTAGCTAAGTATAAAGTTCTGGTAGCAACTAAGACATTACTCCCTGTTACTGAAAGGTGTTTCAAATAAAAGTAACTTAATATTTTTAACTGATAAATTAAGCTGCTTTTACGGTGGAATTTGTATGCATTAGACCTATATAACTTCCAGAATACAGATTTATTTATTGTTTTTAAAAAGGCCCCAAGGACTTTCCAGAAACTTCAACTGCAGTCACCAGCCCCTAAAGCAAAGAAATCATTTTATAAATGTCCTTGTAATTATTAATGATATCCCCAAGTGTATTGTTTCACTAAGGCAGCCTCTGATTAGATCATGTATCCACTACCAATATGCTGTGAATTGAGATAGGCCTATAATAGTTTGCTGCTGAGACCTTTCCTTCTTTCTTGTCAGATTTCAGAGGACAGACAATAAGCGTGGCTAGAAATTTATTAGGTTTTCTGAACTGTATAAAACTGAAAAAGATAGGAGACTGAAGTTTAGAGAATTCTTTCAGCTTTAAGATGTTGAAGGAGATTGAAGCTCTTATAGGACTCAAGTCTTTCAGATAGAGAGACCATCTCCTCTCTTGGAAAAAGGTAGTTTCCCACCTTCAGACAGATGTTCTGAAGATGTACAGTTAAAATAATTATCTACTTTTTGAATGATGGGAGTCTGTTTTAGTCTCTGATATCAGACATACCTGAGAAATTCATAAACCCTCTTACTATATTTCCAGGTGATCGATACTCACGAGTGGTGTTTACTTCCACAGAAGGAGAGAACTTGTGGAATTTGCATGCAATTAAATCAATGTGCAATGTAGATAATTTGAGGGTAAGTAAAGAAAATCTTTATTCTGCTTAATCCAGATGAAAATGTATATTTGAAACTCCTTGTCCGTTATATGTAACCACTAGATGAAAGCATTTCAAGTTGTTTTCTTGCTGCAGAGTAAGCAATCCACGGGCAGGCACTAGTTGAAAAACAGTTTTGCCAGATTACAGATCAGAATTTCTGGTTTTGCACCTCAAGTGATCTTCACTCAAGATAAAGCCTATTTCCGTACTCCAACACTTTCTGTACTGAAGAGTACATTTTATTCTTTTTCAGTGTATTTCCTTTCATAATAATACACCAACCTTTTTGTTTCCCAAAGAAGGCAAGGATTTCATTTTTGCCCCTTACTTTTATTTCCCTTAAGACAGTCTGTCAGCATCTTTGTTCTGTTCTGTATACATCTCTTGCTGTCAGTGGGTCACTTAGCCCTAAGAACTCAAAAGAGAATAGTTTGGCATCAGAGACATCAAAGGGACATAAATACAGTTTCCAGACAAACAGCAAAAGTAATCCAGTCCAGATTGCATAGTTCTGAAATAAACATTTACTTCTACCTTAGAACATGAGAGAATGAAAGAAGACACTTTGTCCCTGTCAACCCGGACTAGTAGATATTTTTTCCATGGTCGGTGTCGATAGGGCCTTGCTCTTATCCCGTAAAGAGTCAAAATGATAAAGGCAACAGCTAGCCTTAGGGAATTTAATAGTTGGTCTTGCATGTGTTAGAAGTTAACTGTGCACATAGTTGAGATTGATGTCTGGTTTCAACTAATAATGGACGTTAACTGACAGTTACAAAGTCCATTCTGAACTAAAAGGCATAATGTATTTGAATAATATATCTGAAAAGTATAAGCTTCTCACTTGCTGAAAACACAATGCTTTAAATTGCAATGCAACTGTAATTTTTTTTAAACTCAGAGACCTGGTGTAGAAAACAACTTAGATAAAATGAAAAATATATGGCCTTAGTAATGATCAATTGATTTCCTGGGTAGAGGCCCATTATCTTTCCCCCTCACCAAACAAAATTCCCATCACCAATTAACCTAACAAACAAAACATAGGCATTTAACCAGACATGGTTTTTTAGATTGTGATATTTGATCAAGAATTGATTTCAGTGTCATCAGGCAGTCACCTTAACACAGCCAATTTCCTCCCCCCTTTTTTTAGCTGATATTTGCTTGCTTAGGATTCTGAGTTCCCTAATATAAGCAGTGAAATATGTTACAGCCAGTGGTGCCAAGAAATGAATCTTGCTGAAATTTAGTTTAACAAAATAAGACGACAGTGGTTTCCTATAGTCACTCCCAATTTTTGTAGGATTTCTGGAGTCATGGCAGTGACTTTGAAGTTAAGATATGAAGTTATATTTTATTTGTATGTGACACTTAAATATAAAGGACTAATTCTAAATGCTATCTAAGAAGTGTTAGTCTGTGAATGTCCATGTAGACAGCTGTTTCAGATAAATGCCACTCATCATTGATCAGTCCAGAGCACAGCATATTTGGGTCATAAATAAAAAGGAAACATATTTTTGGAAAACTAAATGAAGACAGCTTGCTACATCTGAAGGATAATTTTGTGGAGCTTGTATTTTTACTGAACAATTTACCCTTTTATCCTAAATATACCTTGAACTTTCAGAATTTATTGTCTCAAATACAACTTATTTAAAAGTCCTGATTGCCAAAAAGTAGTGAACCCTTTGCAAGGGAGAATAAGAGGAAGCTACTTTGAAGAAAAAGCACCATATAGTAAGCCATGAAAACGTCTCTCCCTTAAAAAACAAACAAACTACTACTTAAGTACTAGGATCATGGAAGCTTTAGCAGTGTCTGTAGATATTTTATATAGGATATTTGTAGCAGATCAAACATTTTGGACAAGTGATCTTTTTCTTGTAACCTCAATTTGTAGTTGAGCACAATTTTGAGAGCACAATTGCATGTAGCAAGGTGGTGGTGTGGCTAGTTAGTCAGTTGGATTTATAACTTGATAAGAATGGTTGTTGTAAGTATTACCTGTCTATATGCACAGTACTTTTAATTAAAAATTAGTTAAACTAGATGCCAGTTGCTTAGACAATCTGGACGAAAACTTGTTTTCATAAAAAATATTGCTTCTAAATGTCTCGTACTATTGCTTAAGCCATATAGAAATGTAATTCCTTTTCAAGCACCTCCTGGATCTCATAAGGTGCTTAGATGTGCCCTGCTTTCAACTATGTTCTTTTGCTGGAATTTGACCTCTTACAGCACAAGTCAGTGTCCACTCTAACTAGTCTCAAGAAATTGGTGTGTTTTTTGACCTTTAGTCTTTGTTAGACTCTCTCTTCTGTTGGCTACAGTTCACTTATTAAATTCATGCCTGATTAAGGGCCCCAGTTCTGCTTTCACTGAAATCCGTGGCAAAACTTCAATTAAATTCAATGGTAGCAAAACTAGGCAGTACATTTTCTGGAATTTTGCAAGTTAAGTTGAAGTGCACACTTAAGGTTTCATATATTTTACTCTTGATATGTAGGATTTCTGTGCCAAACTATTATTTGCAATAATATGAGCTATCTGTATAAATCTCCTTCACATCAATAGAAGAAGGAATTTCTAAAATCTTATTTCCAGCTGCTTAGCATTTAAACACAGAAACTATCTTGGGTTTATTATAACAACTTTAACCATCTGGTTTACTAATTCTTAGGGCGCCGTCCTGCAACTGCTCAGCACATGGCATTCCCATAATCTTCAATGGAAATTCCACATGCAGACTGGCTACAGGATCAGGCCCCTAATTTTTAAATTCCTAGAATTAGAGAAGTCCTTTCCTTCCCACATCAATTACAGGAAGCTTCCCTTACTATCCGTATGCTTCTATTTTTCATAAACTTCAAAGATTCCAAATATAGGAGCACAAGCCTACATCACCAGGCAGATCCATTTGCCAAGCTGACATGCCCTTGTAGGTAGTATACTTTCAGAATGCACACCTTCACTTCTTTAGATATCCCAGTAACAAAAGGAGATGTTGCCAGTGACACAGCTGACCTGGCAAGTACCGGCTAACCTTGGCAATATCTTTTGATCAGTCAACAAAGTAGGGCCTAATCCTGCAATGCTAATGTTTTGAAAATAATGTTTTTACATAATGCTTTAAAAAGTTATTCCAGACTAAATTTTGTTTTTTCTTTCCAAGTTTCAGCTGCCTGCTTGTGTTACTTGATCTTTGGCAACAGTTACTTTACCAGCAAATGTTTATAGCTTGCAGCGAGTATTGAAGAATAACATATAAGCCTCATTGTCCTATCTTGAACTTGACTATGTAGAGAGGACAATGCAATCCTTTCCTCCCAGTTTGCTTGGCTGACCCAGAGCTTGCATATTATATCCTCATAGGATAAATCTGGAGATGTGCCATGAAAAATACAGATATGCTATTCCAGTGCTTCCTTTTATTTATTAGGTTGTTCATTTTTTCCTGAGTTTGCATGTGAGAGTGTATTTATCTGGAAACAATCAAATGTGAATTATCCTGTTTTTATGGAATGTCAGGTCATTCTTGTTCAGGAATTGTCTGACAAAATTAAGTCCATATTACAACTTTTATAACCATCATGACAATCCCCAAATTGTGGGTTTTGTCTGTGCTACGAGTGATCACTGATAATAACCCAGTGTAATTTCATATAAATAAGAAGTAGTATGTCACTTATTTAGCTGATCTGAAATCTGCATTGATAAAGGTTTCAGAGCTCACTCCTGTAAACACTTAGGCACATGTGTAACTTCACTCACTGGGACCATTCAAGCGAGTGAAGTTATGCCCATGCTAGAGTGTTTGCAAGATTGGTTCCAATTCATTGTTGTTTCCAAGCCAGGAGTTTGGACTCGCAGTGTGTGCATGGAATCTGGGGGTCTTAAATTCTTCGAGCCCTTATTTAGCCTTTAGGCTTTGTCTACTTGAGAAAATTTTACTGATGTAACTATATTAGGTAAGAAACTGGTGTAGTTAAATCAGTACAACCCTCTTTTTGGACACTCTTACTTTGGTTGAAGAATGCTTCATATTGATTTAGCTTAAGTCAGTTCCTTACCCATTTAAGTTAAATCAGTATTAGGCACTTTTTATGCTGAAATAAGAGTTTCTACACTGATGGAGCTAATTTAACTGATTTTACTAAATCAGTTTCTCAATCTAAGTAGTTAAATGGGTATAATTTTCATATGTAGACAAGGCTTTAGAGTCATTCAGAGGAAAGTCAGCCAGATGCAAAAAGACAAAAATGTCTCATGTACAAAGTGGGCTGTAGAAGGGAGCTTAGGTTACATAGCTCCTTGTCCTGGAGCTATCCCATCCGCTTGTGCTAGAGCTGCCAGGAGAAGTCCTACAGCTTCTAGGATCATCTTTATGTGGTCTCAGGAGGGGTGAGGAACAAATGGCAACCAACCCTCTGGGCAACTGATTAGTTTAGAAAAATAAACGTTGGGGAGCATTAGAGGGAAAGAGTGCACCTCAGTTGCTGCATCTTCAAGCAGAAGTAGAAGAAGGCTTCTAATCATGAGAGGAGTGAGGTTCTGGAACAGGCTTCCAATAGGAATAGTGGGGGCAACCTAATTGGTTTTAAGATGGAGCTTGATGAATTTATGAATGGGATTATATGACAGGGTTGCCTGTGATAACAGGAGACTGGACTCAATAACCAGAAGGTTCCTTCCAGTCCCGTGTTCTTATGTACTAGACTGTAGTTGCTAATGTACAATATTCTTAAAATTTCTGAGCATATGGGCCTGATTGTCCTATCACTTACACTAGTTTTTACACGGTTAGGACTCTGTGAACTTCTGTGGAGGGTCTCCTGATTTACCTTGATGTATGTGAGAGAAGGATCAGGGCCTGTGCGTATGTGTGCTTAAGAATTACAAGTATTGGCACAGAATTCCATGAGTGTCACTTTCATCCCTCCTCGATGAACCTGTCTGTGAATTATTTGAAATTTAAAAATTAAATGCAAAGCGCCCCATTTAAATGGCTCTTGCCCTAATGTTATAACTCTGTGTCTGTCTCTTCACAGATAAGATCTCATTCCCAATTTGGTGATCTCTGCCAGAGGACCACTGCTGCTTCATGCTGTCCCAGCTGGACGCTGGGCAACTATATTGCCATTCTAAACAACAGATCGTCATGTCAAAAAATTGTAGAACGAGATGTTTCTCACACCCTAAAGCTGCTTCGTACATGTGCCAAATACTACAACAACGGAACCCTGGGGCCAGATTGCTGGGATGTGGCAGCCAAAAGGAAGGACCAGCTCAAATGCACAAATGTGCCTCGTAAATGTACAAAGTACAATGCTGTTTACCAGATTCTGCACTATCTAGTGGACAAAGATTTTCTAAGCCCAAAGACTGCTGACTATGTCTTGCCAGCTTTAAAGTACAGCATGCTCTTCTCTCCAACAGAAAAAGGAGAAAGCATGATGAACATTTACCTGGATAATTTTGAGAACTGGAACTCTTCTGATGGTATAACGACCATCACAGGGATTGAGTTCGGAATAAAACATAGTTTGTTTCAAGATTACCTATTAATGGATACTGTGTATCCTGCCATAGCCATTGTCATTGTTCTCTTAGTCATGTGTGTGTACACGAAATCCATGTTTATCACGCTGATGACCATGTTTGCAATAATTAGTTCCTTGATTGTATCTTACTTTCTTTATCGGGTAGTATTTAATTTTGAGTTTTTCCCTTTTATGAACCTCACTGCATTAATTATTCTTGTTGGAATTGGCGCAGATGATGCTTTTGTCCTGTGTGATGTTTGGAACTACACAAAATTTGATAAATCTCATGCTGATACTTCTGAGACGGTCAGCATCACCTTGCAACATGCTGCTCTTTCCATGTTTGTAACCAGTTTTACCACCGCGGCTGCCTTCTATGCTAATTATGTCAGCAATATTACAGCAATCCGATGTTTTGGTGTTTACGCTGGCACTGCCATATTGGTGAATTATGTTTTAATGGTAACATGGTTACCAGCAGTAGTTGTGTTACATGAACGGTATCTTCTCAATATATTCACTTGCTTCAAAAAACCTCAGCAGAGGGTATATAGCAACAAAGGCTGCTGCACAGTATTGTGCCAAGTGTGCCACAAGATTATTTTTGCAGTCTCAGAAGCATCCAGGATATTTTTTGAAAAAGTCTTGCCATGCATCGTTATCAAGTTTCGATATATTTGGCTGTTCTGGTTCCTTGCTTTAACTGTAGGTGGAGCATATATTGTCTGTGTTAATCCAAAAATGAAATTACCATCACTGGAGCTCTCTGAGTTTCAGGTGTTTAGGTCTTCTCACCCTTTTGAACGCTATGATGCAGAGTACAAAAAGCTTTTTATGTTTGAACGTGTCCACCATGGAGAGGAGCTCCACATGCCAATTACAGTAATCTGGGGCGTCTCTCCTGAAGATAATGGAGATCCTCTAAATCCTAAAAGTAAAGGAAAGCTGAAACTAGACAGCAGTTTTAATATTGCAAGCCCAGCTTCACAGGTCTGGATTTTACATTTTTGCCAGAAGTTAAGAAATCAAACTTTTTATTACCAAACTGAAGAACAAGACTTCGCAAGCTGCTTTATTGAGACATTTAAGCAGTGGATGGAAAATCAGGACTGTGATGAGCCAGCTCTTTATCCCTGCTGCAGCCATTGGAGATTTCCATACAAACAAGAAGTTTTTGAGTTGTGTATCAAGAGGGCCATCATGGAGTTAGAAAGAAGCACTGGGTACCATTTGTACAGCAAAACCCCAGGGCCTCGCTTTGACATAAACGATACCATCAGGGCTGTGGTATTGGAGTTCCAAAGCACCTATCTCTTCACACTGGCTTATGAGAAAATGCATCAGTTTTACAGAGAGGTGGATTCATGGATTTCAAATGAGCTTAGTTCTGCTCCTGAGGGTCTTGGCAATGGATGGTTTGTGAGTAATTTAGAGTTCTATGACCTGCAGGACAGTCTTTCTGATGGTACTCTGATTGCCATGGGTCTTTCAGTTGCTGTTGCATTTAGCGTAATGCTGCTTACAACTTGGAATATAATTATAAGCCTTTATGCAATAGTTTCTATAGCTGGAACTATATTTGTCACTGTTGGCTCTCTGGTTCTTCTTGGATGGGAGCTAAATGTGTTAGAGTCTGTCACTATTTCTGTAGCTGTTGGCTTATCTGTGGACTTCGCTGTTCACTACGGAGTTGCTTACCGCTTAGCTCCTGATCCAGACCGAGAAGGAAAAGTCATCTTCTCTCTAAGCCGCATGGGCTCTGCAATTGCAATGGCTGCATTGACCACATTTGTGGCTGGAGCAATGATGATGCCTTCCACGGTCTTAGCATACACCCAACTTGGCACTTTCATGATGCTTATAATGTGCATTAGTTGGGCTTTTGCAACCTTCTTTTTCCAATGCATGTGCCGTTGCCTTGGACCTCAAGGCACTTGTGGCCAGATTCCTCTGCCAAAAAAATTGCAATGCAATGTCTTCTCCCAAGCTTTGTCAGGAAGCCAAGGAGACCGGGGACAAAACAAAGCACATCCTGTCCACACATTTCAGTTGGATTCCGGAGGGCAAAAACCAGAAATGGAGCAGGAGCATTATGAGTTAGAGCCTCTGGCATCACATACCAGTAATTGTAATTCATCAGAGAAAGTAAGTTATGAAGAAACCCACATCTGCTCAGAACTTTTCAATGGCAGACCCCCAAATGCATGCATGTCTGTGCATTCAGCATATAACAGTGAATTGAATAAAAGCATCAGAAATGAAGCTGGCTCAACCGTGGTACAGCCATGTGTCGACCAGCATACCGTGTGCCCACTCTCCTCTCAGAACAGGCAGTGCAGCTGTCCAGATGCATATAGGCAGTTAAGTGACACTTTGTGCTATCAATGTGCTCCGTCATCTGGTAATGTTGTGCAGATCCAAAACTCTGTGCCTCCTGTAAATGTTTTACAGCAAGCTATTGAAAGCTATGTTCCCCCAGTCCAACATGTGCTCCATTGCAGTTGTCTTCAGGGGAGACTGAAAAGACCCAGGATGCAGAACTCTCTGCCTAGAAATTTTTTTCTGCATTCAGTACAGCAGTTTCAAACACATGAAAGAATAAACAAGAGAGATACACCTAGTCTTCAGAATACAGAGGAGAGCATAAGAACTCTTCCAAAGGTAACAAGCTCCTCACCGTTTATCTGCAGAAGTGCTGGTTCTCTTATAACACCTTGTTCTGAAGCTGAGAATAATGTATCAAGTAACCAAAAGGGATTCTGTAAAATCCGAGACAAGTGTGATTTAAGGGGTACAGAAGTAAGTGGGAATGAAGACAAGAGAACTTCAGTATCAAAGCAGAAGAAGATAACTGAAATCAAGATAGATCCGAATCCATCGCAAACTGAACAACTTTTGGTGGCTGACCAAAATGATCAGAAACACATACTGAACAATACAGTGAGAGAGGCTGGGTATGAGTCTTGCCCTGAAAATACACAATATTGTAACAGAACTATAACAGTGAAGTGCAATTCTGTTGACGGTCAAATGCCAAACATTGAAGCCAATGTGCCTGCTCTGTTAACGCATCCAGAACTTTCCAATGAAAGTTTGTTAATAAAAACGCTATAATAAATCTTACATTTGGCAATCCTATGTCTCTTTTAAAATTAATGTAATTAAAAAACAACACTATGGAGAAAACAAATTATAATTTATATTATAGCACCATTTTGAAATGGAAAATCTATTTTACCAAACAATGAACATTTGTTAAAATTAGTTTAAAAACTCATTACTGTGTAATGAAACCTGATATTATTGAGAATGACTCTCTGTAAGTAGTAAAAGGGCTTACACTTAATTTAGTTTTTGTCCCAGATATTTGAGTCTGAGTTCTCCTTTTCCCACCATGCTGAAAAATAAAGCATTCCAAAGAGACTGTCCCCTTTCTCAGACCACGACTTAGGAGATTTGGTAAAATTTTGAGGGAAGGGGATGCTGCCATATTGTCCAAGTATACTCCCCACTCTATTCTTTTGCTCTCTTAGCAGGCTTACAGGAGCTATGAATGATTCAAATCTAATCAGCCCTTCTGCTGAAGACAATGCTGGCACCTGAAAGAGCTGGAATTGCCATGGTTGTTTTGAACCTAGATCTCCTGTAGCCCATGTTCTCAGTGTGTTCAGTTGGGAGTATGTTTAATTGTTAATGTGATATTCTAATGAAATAAGAAAAGCAGCCCCTTTGGAGGTCAACAGAGAGAAATGCACTGGATGCCATTACTAGATATATATATATGTGCTGTATAATAGCACCCATTTAATACTGGCCATTAGTGACAGTTACTATATAGAGACCTCTTATAAGTAAACAATGGTAACCTTAATTCAGATGGTAATTGGAAAATGCCTACTTTTTAATGACAATAGCAGAGAAATCGTATATGTAATTTAATATTAAAATCAGGAGTGAAAGACCTTCCAATATAGTATTTTTCACTGAGTACTGTACAAGTTGGAAGTGAAACCCCTGCAGATGAAGCACGGCTGATAATTGTGCTATAGTCTTGTTGATGATAGGCTGGAGGAGGTCAAGTCAAAAAGGCTTTAAACAATTAGGTTTTAATTTCACATTGAGGTTTGCTTATCCAAAGGAGTTCCAAACCCTGACATAATTACAAATATTGGTCCAAGCCACATAACCAAGAAATTGGATTACAAGCATTTCGTATTCACATAACTGCAGAGTTTTGTCAGATGTCAGATATAGATTTGTCTTATATACAGCTGCAGGTGTCAGTGGTTTGCCAAAGCAGATTTCAGAAATGAAATTTTATAGAGTATCTTAACTCAATATTTGTTAGTGTTTAATCTTGTGCCCAGTAATTGAGCTGTTACAGCAAACATTATGCTGAATTTTTTAAAGATAATATAATTGTAAAAGACTCATTTAATAGAATGGGGTGTTGTCCAATATTAAGCACACTATGAATCAGTGAAAGAGGAGAGTAAATTTTTCCTGTTCTACTTTTCATGTCCAAGGGACGTGACAAATCAGTGTCATGTGACAAACCACTTCTCTTTTAGCTGGGACCCCAGCATGCTCAGATACCACAAAGATGGGCTCAGCATAAGAACCTGAAGATGAAAGAATAGACTAGAATAGCATAAGAGATTTGCATAGAATAATTGACTTCCCTACATCTACAAATAAAATACAGATTTCTATGGCTTACAAATCTTCTCTAAATTCAGGGTCAAATCGTGCCCACTCCCTTATGCAGAAGCATAAAGGGGAGGGCCATCCAAAGAATCTCCCCACCAAACAGGGGCTGGACATTGGACACATTTTCTGGCTCAGTAAATAACTGTGGCAGGTTAGCAGTGCTAGCAACTCTCAAAGAGAATGGGGGAGGTAAGATAGCCCCAATGGCATCAACTAACAGAGCTGACCAGTCATGAAAGGGAGGCTACACTGCACTTTTTTAAAGGGCAGGGGCCCAGTAGCTGTGCTTTCTTACAGTGGAAGGTTTCTCCATAATGCTTCCTAGAGCACCTGCGGTGGTGGAGTTGCTATATAAGGCACGTTAGAGCTATGAGACAATAAGGTGTGAAATAAAAGGGGAAAGACATTGATGCTAGTTTAGGCTGCCTTCACTCTAGTCTCCCAAAGTACAGTGTAATGCTTGTGCTGCTTTCGCCACACCTGTTGTCATCCATCTTCATGCCACTGAAATCCATGGACCGTTTGCAAGTCCCTGGTCCAGACAGCTGTAGTGCTGGGGCACTCTACAGAGATGTATTGGTACGTTTGGCAGCTAATTACTAAATAACATTTTCATGAAGGCTCTTTGCATAAGGAAACCCTGTCCTACAAGTCATTAGTAAATGTTTTTATAATAGGGGAGGTAAGCGATAAAGGAGCAACCCAATATTTTAAAATAGCGATGTATATGTTCTTAAGAAGGGCTGATATAGCAAAACTATCTGGGTAGATAAGGAGTCGTGAAGTAATGTGTACTTACAAAAGATTAAAATTAGCCAAGGTACTTGGCTGATGAACAATAGCATTTACCATTTGTGACTTTGTACTCTGATTACATCCCTGCTGAAATCTTTATTCCTGCCAAGTCAAACTTAGCTGGACAAGTAGCAATCAGAAATATCTAAAGGAGAATGAGTTCATTGTTTGCATAGACGGCGTTTCTTTATAACAGATGTGTGCATGTGCGTTTCACTTATGTAAATGCACATGTATACAGTACAGCGCATATCCACACAAGGCAGACATTCCAGCTCCAACTCACCCCATGTAGTGGGAGGGAGAGAAGAAAAGAGGAGCTCTCAGTGACTGCTGGAGGCAGGTGAGGCCACGTGGGACTCTTCCCCCAGGGATCCTCCCCAAGGAAGAATCGAATAACAGTAATCCACCCCCCTCGGGGAAGCTGCCAGAGACTGCTAGGAGCAAATGAGAGAATGTGAGATCTTTCCCCACCCCACGATACTGCACCAGCCCCACACATACATAGGGTGTAGATAGCTAGAATTGCCAGTGACTGCATGGAGGTAAGTGAAGCACCTGCCCACAAGAGACTGCAGCAAACTTTGACCATGGGCAGAGTCTCTCTGGCTGTTTCTCCTACCCCATCTCCTAATGAGCCTGAATCTATATGTAACACATCAAATAAGTGTGCTGTGTTCCCCATGGCCAGTCTGCATATTGGATAAGATCCCTCTACTGCTAGCAGCTAACAGTTATTCCTTGAGCTCATGTGATCGAGTCCTATGTTTTGGTGTTTAGGTCCTGAGCTCTGTCCTTGCAGATGCCTCACAATGGGCGTTTGTTACACGTGGCAAGGGCTTGGTACGGTAGAAGGGGAGGGTACATTGGGGCAGCCATAACAGAGCAGGTTGGTTGGACTACCAGTACAAGAGGGAAGGATAATAGGAAAAGATGATCCAGAGGTTGGGAAGAAGGAAAAAACCCCAACAACAAACCAAGATCTAACATATAGATGACATTTTGTTTTCATGTGTTGTCTGTCATGTCTATTTAGATTGTGTGATCTTTGAGATAGAGACATTGTCTTCCCATGTGCTTGTACTGGATGGTAAGTAACATCATTCTAATAAAAATAATGTATTTAACAAAAACAATATACTAGGAAGGTTATGCTAAACCCTTTAAAATATCTTGCCACACCCAATATGCAAGCATTCTACATTTAGCACAACTCCTTCATGGTTGGGAGGAGCAGCTAATAGTCTCATAAAATACAAGAAAACAAGCCACATTTTTAAGGCTTTCTTAGCTGAAAGGCTTTTTTAGCTTGTATTCCTCCAAATTAAAATAAACTCCTTTAGTGATCATCTGACATCAGCTGTAACTGGTTCTGTATTTTGGCAAAATGGGAGTACTCCCTTGAAAGTGCCTTGGATTTGGAAGACCTCTGATTTTGCCAAATGGAAGCTGGGCAGTCAATCCAAGAGAAATCAGAACTTATAGGTTAACCTGTTACAAGATTTTAACTCTGTAAGAAATGTCCAAAGTGATGAAACGTGAATGCATTTTATTTTAATAGAAAATCTTACACTACTTCATGTAAGTAGCGGATGGTTTCAAAAAACTGAGGGATGCTTCTGCTCAGTGCTTACTCAGATAACACTCCATTGAGTTAATTGAAATTGACCTTAATATTTTTGCCACAAGCTGGCAAACGATATTAAATTTCATTTGTAGCAACGACATGTAAAGAATTAGTAATAGTAGTATTTGAATTACAGTAGCAAGAACGGGGCACCATTGTGCTAGGCACTGTATAGACAAGACACACATCGGGAGACCATGACTGCATTAAGGAGTTCACACTCTGTATAGGGAAAGTAAAGGAAGCGGACTTACTCAAGATCATTCAGGAAGAACCAGAATTGAATCCAGCTCTCCTGAATTCCAATCTAGTGCCTTAATTACAAGACCATCCTTCCTCTTTGTGCTTTTTTATTTCATTACCCTTCACTTGCTGATTCCTAAGATACTGTATTTGTACATAATTTTTCCTTTTTATTTTTAAAATGTATTTTTATCTTTACATTTACAAGTTTAAGGCCTCATCTTCCTTTAAAAGTTTGCTAGTATTGCTATTACCAACAACCTACTAGGGTAGATGCAGCTTATACCTGCAAAAAAAGGCTTTTGCTGGTATAGCTTATATACAGTTCAGTGAGCAAAATAAATTCTACTATCAAAAGCATTTATATGCCACAATAATTGTATTTACATTAGGGGCTTTTTTGCCCCAAAAATCAAACCCCTTACTGACATTGCTGTACTAGCAAAGGTTTCTAGTGCAGACATGGTGTAACGTTCAAATGCTCCTCAGCAGAGTAAGCTAAACAGACAGTTAATCATGATTTAATTATAAAAACAGAGTCCTGAAACCATGTGCTTCCATACGATATGGGCCTGACTCTGCTCCCACAGCATTCTTACAAATTCCATTGACTTCAGTGGAGTTAGCCCTGACTTACACTGATGTAAATAAGATCCGAAGTAGGCCCTTCATCTTCTAAGACTCCGCTCTGGCAGTGGCAAGGAGTGAGCATAAACCTTGTTTGATAGTTAAGTAAGGAAATACACTTGTGGTAAGATGCACAGGATGGAGGAACAGGAACTCCTGCATTCCAATCCCAGTTCAGACAGACTCCGTCTTTCACCTCAAGCAAGTTAATTACTTTACCCAGGCCTCAGTTTTCCCATTTGTAAAATGGGGATAACACCTACATTACCTCACATGGATATTGTGAGAGCTAATGTTTGTAAAGTGCTTTCAAGATGAAAAGGGCTAATTATTCTTTTCAAGGATAGTAATATAGGAAGTGGCAATGCTTTGGACTCAGGCTTTCAGCAGCATATATATTTGGCTGCTGTACAGTGGTGGTGGTGGTGGTTCTTTGAGATCCTTGAAGACTAAAGAAGAGACAATATGCACTGAAAAACCAGCACGGCCAGGAAGGACTCTGCCTAGTCTGCTCAATCACTGGAGACATTCATTTCAAGCTGTTTGCTGGCCCAGGGCTATGGCTCTTGCTTAAAGTATGGGAGGAGCTGTTGTCCCCCGAACAAGCCTTCATGTCAGCTAGGAAGGAGGCAGCATGGTCTAGTCTAGTGGATAGGGCCACGGGCTTGCACTCATGAGGCCTCGTTTCTCTTGCTGGCTCTGCCACGGACGTGCTCTGTGACGTTGAGCCAATTACTTCACCTCTTTGTATCTCTCTTTCCCCTCCCACAGTTCATCTGCATTGTCTACTCAGCAAACATCTACTCTGCCTCTGGGGGGTGTAATTTCCAGTTCAGGTAGATGTACATGCGTGAGCTCTGATCATGCTAGCGTGCTAAAAATAGCAGGGTAGCCTTGATGTTTGCTGGTGGCAGCTTGGGCTAGCCGCCCGAGTACACACCTAGGATCTCTGATGGGACTGGACTTGGGCAGCTAGCCTGAGCTGCTGCCTGTGCTACCATGGCGATGCTGCTATTTTTAGTTCACTAGCTTGATCCAAGCTAGCACGTGTACTTCTGCCTGAGCTGGAAATTACAGCTCCAGCTGCAATGGAGCTGTGCCCTTAGAGTGTAAGCTCTTTGGGGTGAGGACAGTCTCCTGTTGTGGAGATAGTGTGTAGCACAAGAGGGCCTCAATCTCGATTGGAGTCTCTAGCCGCGATTGTAATACAACTAGTTATTAATAAGCAACTTTAAACTGAGAGCTCTGGCTTTGCTCATTTCCTGTGTTGGGGGGGGAGAAGGAGTTGTGTTTGCACAGGGTACATCCTGTGCTATCCTCTCCAGTTTATAAAGATCCATAGACCAGGTACTTTGTAGAAACAGCTCATTTTTTGTGGATTCCAGAGAGGTTTTGACAAATGTATCCTGCACAATGTTTAGTTTAGTTTAAAATGGCAAAGAAGTATAAAAAGGCATAAATGTCATTTTACCTGTGAATGGATAATCACATTCCAGGGAAGAAACAGGACAGCAGCTGGTTCCTGCTTGTATTTAAATTCTGCTAGTTAAACAAGTTTGTCTGGTCTAGTTTCCAAACCATTAAAGTTAATTAAAACTGGTGCTGATTTGTCGTCTTACAAGCAGCAGGACTAACATTTGTTCTCTTGCTTCAGGCTAGCCACAATGATTATACTGTTAGAGCTCCAATTCTCCCACCAGGACTCTTTAGAGCAGATGGATGTTTTTTCCTTTGGGGTCTAAACCAACCTTCTTAAACACTAGAAAAGAGTGTTTACCAAAATATGTCCATAGTCTTTTCTCGGTGCCACTTCTGGGAAACTTCTCTACTATTTAAAAAGGGATCAAATTTTTAGCTGACTCTTAATTACAATCACACTTGAGCCACGTTTTGATATCCCAACCCGTTAGGTATATTTGGATTAAAACCTAAAAATGACACTCAGGAATTTGACATCTACCCTTAATATCTTCTTCTTATACCTATTTCAAAGACTTTTCAATGAAGTGACAAATTACGGTTTAAGACTTTTAGATGAATGATGCACTGATTTATTTCTGGACACATATAGTAGATATATGTGATTAACTTACAATGCAGTATGTGTGTGTACACACATACTCTTCAATATCTCACACATACGCTTCATATACTTATATACGTACAAACGCACAGACTTTATTATAGGTTAATCTCTCTCTCACACACACACACACACTATATATATAGTCCAGCAATAAATGACAATCCTCACCCCCCCCCCCATCCTCACACACACACACACACACACACACACTTGGTTATAGGATAATCTTATACAAATGTCTTCCAGAGATATGATTCTCCTCTCACAATGGTGTAAGTCAGGAGTAACTTTGTTAAAATGAACAGACTTACCCTGGTATTTCGAGAGGAGAAACACAGCCCTTTTCTTTTTGGTTGTCATAAAAATCCCTGTTTCATTTTAATGCTTGGCCTTAAACCCATTTGCAAAGGGAGATTATATGTATAAAGCCACAACCCAGGCATGACCAAGGAGTCCAGAGTGCTACAAGGAGCAGAACAGGATGTTCCTAGTAAACCAGAGCATGTGGCATGAGTACTTAAGGGCTGCATTATACTTTCAGAGTAGATTTAGGAAAGGCGGGTGCCTTTCTTCAGATTTCAATATGTGCAGAGCTAGGGACATTCCCACTCTCTCATTTTGGCTACAATAACAGTCCTCATTTTTTAAGGAATTTGTAGAATTGCGGGAACCCTTTCCGAGTGATGGAGACATTAGTGTTCTCAAGTTGGAAAGAATCATGATGCTGACTAGTGCCAATCCTTGACTTTAATACACATTTTTCTGTCCACCCAGCTCCTCAATCCTGATGTGAAACTGCTATTTAAGTCCTTTCCAGAGCAGAAACTGCCAAGATCCATTCTCCCATACTGCATTCCTCTCAATTCTGGGATGCATCTCATCTGGCCTTGGAATGTTGTCAGTTTTCCGATGTCCTAACTGCTTGACTTGTCTGTTTTGGCATGATCCTGAATCCTTTAAGTCTGTCTCCTTTGGCAAATGTATCTCATTTTGACCTCTCTCCATTACTTTGAATGCTGAGGCTGGATACTTAATCTTCCATGTACTTCGTTTATCCATTCATTACACTTGTCATTGCTTAAAGACCATTCTGTTGCTTTCTTTTGCCCCTTGGGGTCTTGAAAAATGTCTTGAGTACCATCTGGGGCTCGTTCACCTGCACATCTACCAAAGTGATACATGCCATCATGTGCCAGCAATGCCCCTCTGCCATGTACATTGGCCAAACCGGACAGTCTCTACACAAAAGAATAAATGGACACAAATCTGACATCAGGAATCATAACATTCAAAAACCAGTAGAACACTTCAATCTCTCTGGTCACTCAACAACAGACCTCAAAGTGGCAATTCTTCAACAAACAAACTTCAAAAACAGATTCCAACGTGAAGCTGCAGAACTGGAATTAATTTGCAAACTGGATACCATCAGATTAGGCCTGAATAAAGACTGGGAGTGGTTGGGTCATTACAAAATCTAAACTTAATTTCCCCAATACTAATTTCTCCCTACTATTACTCACATCTTCTTGTCAACTGTCTAAACTTCAAAAATTTTTCCTCCCTTGGTATCCTGCTGTTAATTGATTTATCTTGTTACGCTGACCTCACACTTGGTAAAGCAACCCCCATCTTTTCATGTATTTATACCTGCTCCTGTATTTTTCACTTCATACATCTGATGAAGTGGGCTCTAGCCCACGAAAGCTTATGCCCAAATAAACTTGTTAGTCTCTAAGGTGCCACAAGGACTCCTCGTTGTTTTTGCTGATACAGACTAACACGGCTACCGCTGGAACTTGAGTACCACAGCCTTTCTAGAACTCATACTTCCATTCATCTCTAGCATTTTTCTTCTTGCCTTCATTCTGTAGGGTCTGAGAGCTCCTCATTCTGCTGCTTTGATTGGTCACTGTTGTTGTTGGTGGTTATCAATGGGTATTGCGGTAATGAATAAGAGCCCGAGCCATGGACCTGGACCATGTGCTAGGTGCTGTACAAAGAAAGAACAAAAAGATGGTCCCTGACTCAGGCAGCTTGCTCTGTAGTACTCTGCACGTTAATATTCCTCTGTAGTAAATATTTTTACTCCTGCAATATTCCTGGTCAGATGGCAGGCCAAACCCCTTGATTCATTTACCTATGTCTATTTTCATACCAGGCAGGGGACTTTATGGGACTGTTCAGGTAATAATTATGCATCCTGTGGCTTTTCTTCCACCTGACCGTAGCTGTCAAAATCTAACTTATTGCTGGGAGATAACATTGTTTGGGGGCACTTTCCTTTTCAGATAAAACTGTTCACAATCTGGAATTGCTTGATTTCACTTTGCTCGTCTCTTGATAGAGTCGCACACAGTTGAGAGAACTCTTTCCTTCTTGAAGGATCTCAGAGCGTTTTCTTTTTGACAGATCTCACAGCATTTAATGAATGGATCTCAAAACTTTGAACGGGACTGATTTCAACCACTTCTGGGATGAAACTTTCATAACTTACAGCAAGATTACACCACAGCATAGGGCAGAAAGTAAAGCACAGGCTGACATTACATTGAAGATTTATACCAGCCTGTTGTTACATGAGTTGGAATATATAAAATAAGCTTCACAAAGACATAGGCAAAGTCCCTATTCTGAAGAGTTTATGATCTAAATATTCCTCCTTGTATCATATGTAAATGGTATTTATGTTTGTGTAGCATTGTATATAGTGTATGTTAAATAACTAGCAAAGAAATAATGGGGTTTGTTTAAATGAGGAAATAGTAAACCAGAGAAAATGGAAAAAATATTAGGATTAAGATGATTTGCCAGGCGGGGCACTTGGTACTTACTAGATTCTAAAAAGGCTTTTGAACTATCTAGAAAAACGAATACGTCCCAGGCGAAAAGCATACAATCCTCTATTACAATGAGAATTCAGTAAGTTGTCTGCAGGCATCTTTAGATGGTATCACTTTCCAGAGAAGTTTGAATAAATTACATAATTTGAATGGCACTAAGGAAAGATGATACCATACCAAAAGAAGGTGTCTTAATGAAGACAATCACTCAAGTGTTACTCTATCCTGGCACTTTCATCATTTGCAGCTGAAAATCAATATGGGACTTGAACTGAAATATTTTAACTGCAAGATACTTAAGCCCCTAAGCAAGAATTTGAGACAGCTCAGTGGGTGCGCTGGACAACTTAGATCTATAGCCCTCAATTAGTCCAGTAAAAAAAAAAAAAAAAGCAGTACCCCAAAGCTATATTTATATTGAACACTTGCACAGGATACAGATGGACTTTAATGTTTAAAATATGCTAACTTTTCCACTGGCTTGGAAAGCGTCTGTGAACCACAATGTTTAAGATCCCTGAGTTGGGAAAAGGACAACTATAATAAGAACTTGCATGAGGTTTGGGGGTTGGTTTGTTTGGGACTCCTCAGAGCAGTAAGAACTGTACGCAATGGTAACAAATGTTAGCAAGCCCAGGGCCATGGAAAAGAGCACTATAGTTTATGTGGGGACGTCAACGTTCCAAGTGTTTAACATTTACCAGTATTTAAAAAGAGAGCATCAGGATTTGCTCGGAATAGGCACAAGCACTGGGGGCCCGGTGTGCGGTAACTTAGTGGATAGAAACAATGTGAAACTTTAAGTTCTATAACGTTGGCACTGTGCCACAGGGTACTGAGTGGACAGAGTCCACACCAGGCACAATCCAGCACATTTGGCTGTCACTGCTTGGGACCTCAGCTCGAGATTGAACTGCCCCTCGTTTCTAGAATGGGTGGCTCAGAGTTGAGGTCAGCCTTGGGACAGGAAGTAAGGAATCTTGTTCCTCTTTTGCCTGACTGTGACTGGCTGGGCAATGGGAGGGTCTCAAGTCGGTTACTGCCCCCTGCCCCTTAAAGAAAAACTCATCTGACTTTGCCCAGCCAGGCAATCTGAAAGTTCAAAAGGCAACTGGAACCTTTCTGTGGGAGTCTGATGTGGACAATAGACGTCTGGCTCCATTGCTTAAAATTATTTACCTGCTCCGGCTAAATACTTGTGTTATTTCACCCAAAAAGTTACTCGTTGCCATATGAGCTAGCTGTTTAATTTTGCACCTCGCTCAGCCTGAACAGGGGCAGTGAACTGGTCAGTTTCATTTTCTGGATGTCTTGAAGAAATACAATATTGCTGTGTTTTTAATTTGTCCTTCTATACATCCTACAGTAAGAGCCCCAAACACTGCACTCCTATTACTGTCAGCTCCTTCAAAATGTGTAACCGTTATTCCAGTATTTCTACCAGGGGCCTAGCACTAGAGCGGCACAGTGACTTCATTTTCAGTATTTCATGATTGGCTCTAGTCACAATGTTTTGTAAAATGCCTTTTTAAAAACAAAATCTAAATGCTGGGCCTCAGCCACTTGCCTGACTACGTTTATCCCTTCAAGCCAGTTTTCAGTTGGCTGTAAAACTGGTTGGAAACAAGTGGAAACATTTTTTTTGACGCATAATAGTTAAACACAGGCCTAAATACACTCAGCTGCCAGTGCCCCCTCCTCCTACATCTCCCACCGCCATCTTGTCCTCCACACAACATTCCCTCCATGATGTGCCTCCATCCCTCCCTCTTCCAAGCCCTCCCTTCTCTCACTCAGCCCCAACTCCTGTTTGCTTTGCTGCCTGAATGGCCTCAGGGGACAGGGCTGGAGATCCCACTGAATGGATTCAAATCAGTTTTGGGGGACCCATAGTATTGCAGTTATGGGCTTTGTGTGCCCTGCCTTTATCCTCCCACTCCCCAGAGAGAGATCCTGGAAAAGACCCATTAAGTAATCGAGTCCTAGTGTTAGTATGGCCACTGTGGTCGCCCAGCCACTAGCCAGTGTTTGATCTCATGTACTTGAGCAGGTGTGACACCCCACACACTGGGGAGTAGTGTCCAAGTAATCTCTTGGAGGATTATTCTTCAGTCGAACGGCACTCTAAGCAATTTATCTGCCTGAGATTAGGTCTAAATTTTTCCTTTTGCTCATTGTCGCCCTGTTACTTTGCTAGTTGTTCTTCCCCTTTGCAAGACCTCTCCCTCCTGAGTGCTTGTTCTCTTCACATACTGATAGACTGTATCAATCATCACAGTGACTCATTACAAAAACGACCCTTTCTGCGCCAGTACCACCCCCAAGCCTCCAGTTCACCAGCAGTTGCTCCTGTCCATCAAGCCAGCCCCCGGGTTTGCATTCCAAACTGTTCATGCACGGCATTGACATGGCCCATTTGTCAGCGCACAAGAGAGCTGGTGGCTTTCACATTTGTAATAGTGTCCCCCCCTGAACATAGCTCTGGTCTGTATTAATGTTGACGTGCTCTGCCATGGATGGAGCAGAGAATGGGCAGTGTGCACTTCAGAGATGGACTGTGTGTCTGCACAGTTGCTAGTCTGATTATGCATGGGGTTGGAAACAGCCCTGGCACCTAATGACCAAACTCACCCTTGCTTCCTCCCCCCACCCCCAGCCCCCAGTTCTTTAATACTCTGTAACATTAAAGAAGAGGGACTGATGTGAAAACCAGCTGGAGTCCTCAGCTCTCACACTTGCTCTGGTTTCACACTGTTGTGATTTAGGATTAAGAGAACAGAGATTTCTATCAGATGTTGTTGATGTTAGCACTTTCCTCCCCAACCCTGCACCCCCTCTCTTTGCCCGTCTCTCTGATGAGGAGTCCACCCTTCCTTAGGAAACCCAGACAGCAAGGAAGCCGCAGCCTCTTCGTGTTTGCTACTTTGGGATGTGCCTTAGCGATTTCCTCCAAGCTACCACAGCTCTCAGATTGGCATGTTTTGCTTTAAAGGACCTTGAAGTGGAAACTAGTAGGCTGGTGTGTGCCCTTTTCTAAAGAGCGAGGGACATGGGAAAGGTGGGTTTGGATTGGCTCGAGAGTCTTGTTCTCAGTATCTTGCCCCTCAGTTCTGCAAGGCTGCAGCTGTTCTGGTGCATCTCAGCGGCAGTCACTAAGGGAAACATAAATAAATCCTCCTGATGCAGTGTCTGTATATAAAGCATCTACTTCAAACTGGACTCTTTTGAACATCTGGAAGGATGAAGTAGGCTCTGTGAGTTCCAGGTCTCAATCTGCAGGCACGGAGTCAGTGCGTAGTAGGTGCCATGGCACGCAGCTGAGTGCTGCCAGGGCTGGACCCAGGGAGCAGGAGGTGGCAATGCGTCCTAGGTCCCCTGCAGCTCCTCAGTTGACATTGCAGAGAGTGACCCGAGGGACAGGCGGGACAAGAAGGAGCTGTGAATTATGGGCCTGGCACTCTGTGTTTTTCCAGGGGCTGAAGTGTTTTGGTCGCTATAAACCCAGTATAGTCCTAACCTCACATACTAAGATGGGAGAGCGGGACTAGCACATGGATGGCTCACCTTGCCTCCCTTTCTCTCTGAACTAGCAAGCTTGGGAGTGCTGCAGGAGCAATGTGTCTGTAGCTCCCAGCGCAGAGAAAGAAGCTGACGGCCTCTGAGGATGGGAAAGCATTCTGCTCTTCTGAGCCACAGGTGCAGCTACCATCAGGGGCCTGGGGTCGTAAAGAAGACAGGGCCACACTCTCTTCATCCCAGCAACATCGCCTCCTAGCAAGCATGAGGAAATCGTCATGATAGGAGAGAGCTTCAGGTGCTCTGAGCACTCAGTTCAGTATCTAGTTCATATTGCAATGATCTGCTCTCAGGTCCTATGATTACTATCAATTTATACCATATAATAAACTATTTTTTTTACAATATTACAGTATTACAATAGCTGGGGCTCCAGCTGAGACTGGGGCCCCGTTGTGCTGGGCTCTTGCTCTG
Organism: Chrysemys picta bellii; assembly: GCF_011386835.1. Lineage (NCBI taxonomy): Eukaryota > Metazoa > Chordata > Testudines > Emydidae > Chrysemys > Chrysemys picta. Next base: position 159,497,359 of record NC_088793.1, on the reverse strand, counting down.
GGTTTGTATAGATGGAACCCCTGCCCTAGCAGAGGAGGCAGATCAGAAGTTGTATTAGCCCCATTTTACAGATGGGGCACTGAGAAATTCAGTGGCTTGCCCAAGGTCACCTATTAAAGTTTGGAGCAGAGCCGTGACTGAATCCAGATCTCCCGAATCCCAGCCCAATGCCTTAAGCACAAGACCCTCCCTCCTCTCTATGCAATCAGTGTGTATGTGCCGAGAAGGGGAGCTCTAAAACAGCTTTTCAATGGGATCAATGTAGTAGGTGAGCCTCAACTTATTTAAGATACAGTGTCTGTGCGGACTTTATTGGCACCAGAGGGTCACAGAAACTCCCATTCTATCATATCGGGGCTTGTCTTCACATACAGAGCTACAGTGCGCTAGCGCATTCGTGAAGATGTTACTGTGCTTCTCCTGTTGGCGTACTTAATCCAGCTCCCCAAGAGGTGGTAGCTACGTCGGGGAGCATTTTTCACACCCCTGAGCAATGTAGTTATACGAGTGTGAGTCAGTAGTGTAGACCTGGCCTCAGACTCTAGCATTCTTCTTCTGTAAGGTTCTTTAATAACAATCCTCATTTCCCAGAACGAGCTGGTACCCCTGGTTCAAGATGCACCCATCAGCACTTTGATCAGGCCCCTGGCTCTGAGCCTGGCTCCTGTCTTCCCTGCTTGTGCTGCTGCTGCTTTAAAGCCAGCTCATCTTCTGGGCTCAGAGCTTTTCCAGCTGCTACACACAGGCCTAGAAAGCCTTAATTCAATTGACTAATCTGCCGTTCTTTGTTTGTTTTTTTGTGCGTCTCTTAACAGGAAAAGCTGCTCAGGACTGAGTAAGTATTGTGGCATCAGTGCGAACTCAGCCAGTACCGTTGGTCTTATTTCCTGTGTCCTGCAATTGTATTAGTCAGAGCCTTCATTTTTGCATCTCTTCACCAAGTTAAAAGCTGGAGCTTCAATTCAGAGTTTGCCAGCATGAAAATCTAGAGGCTAAGGCAGTGCGAACGACAGCTCCTCGCTCCTCCAGAGCAGAGCTGGACAGGAAGGTTGCTGTGCTCTCAGCTGGGCAACTGAAAATTATGTACATCCTGTAGGATCTGGTTCAGGTTTTTAATAATTCCTCTGTGTGCCCTGTACAGACCCTTCTTGTAACAAGGAGGAGAGAGCAAAGGTGGTTCTCTGGGGGATCGATTTTTCACTGAAACACAGCTAGCTCCGGCAGTAGAGCTGAGACAGCAACATCTGCTTTTAAAGGTTTGTTATTGTCATAAAAGTGACACTGTTAAAACCATCCTGTTCTTATTCAGTGAGTCTGCTCCCTATGGGTCTCTGAGTCACACTGGCTCATTTTACTGACTAAAGTTCACGTTTGTATCGATTTCCAAAAATGGTTTCTTCTTCGAGTGCTTGCTCATGTCGATTCCATTCTAGGCGTCTAGGCGCCCACGTGCACAGACCAAGAATGGAATGGACATGAGCAACACATCTCACAGAACAACTGTTACCAAAGGTAGGTAACTGTTTTTTCTTCTACTTCCTGCTTGTCAGGGAACTTCATCCCTTCCCCTGGGGGAAACCCTGGCCCCAGTGAGCCAGGCATGGGTCGCTTCCAGCCTGGATTGCTGTACCACATCATACCTGAAGATGATGCGCATTCTCCATCTGGATTGTAGCACAGGGGCCTGATGCGCATTCTCCATCTGCGCAAGATGATGCGCATTCTCCATCTGGATTGTAGCACAGGGGCCTGATGCGCTCCTGGCAGCCTGAGCCACAGAGAATGCAGGCAGCCACGTGGCTGCCTGCATTCTCTGTGGCTCAAGCTGCCAGGAGCGCATCAGGCCCCTGTGCTACAATCCCGCTGCTGCCTCCCAATGTCAGTTTAAGGGTTTTTCTTAGTAGAAATGATGTGAAAGGCAGAAAGACTCTGGCTTGATTCTGAGATCCCAAGTGGGGCCTGCAACATTGACTGGTAAAGCGAGCAAGTGTAGATCCCCGCAGTGTCATTTCAAAGCTCAGCCACTCTGAAGAGAAAAGCTGAAACAACATGGAATAAGTTCCAGAAGGGACGTAAGTGCAGTGGGTCAGGTTTTGCTCTTTCCTACACATACCTCTCCCTGAAGTCGAGTTGCAAGAGTTCTGACAGCAGAATTCAGCTCAGCATGTCTTACTAGCACTGTGAATAGTGGTGTATATGGACGCAGCAGTGCTTTAGAACGGAGTTAGAAAACCAGGTGTAATAAAGGAGCTGGCTCTTGCAAGTATGGACAATTGTCATAAATAATTTAAACAGCCTGTTCAGAAAACACTTGCAGCTATCATTTTGGTCCTGGAGGAAAAAGTGAGCAAGGCCGATAAAATGCTAAGCAGTGTTATTACCATCTTGACAGAATGGTGCAGCTCTCATTTGTACGTGCAAATCGCAGAACACAGATCCACATGCTTCGTCTTATAAAACCTGCCAGAAAAGGGACATTGGGAAGGGAGGGGACAAAATCCTTGTATATTACCTTTATCTGGCCCAACATGACACGTCGTATCTTGTCCATACTTTTGGTAGCATCATAGGAATTTTCCAGATAAATGAAATGTCTGATCAGGGATCCTGCTTCTCAATGCCTCTGGTTTCAAAGGAAGGTTTAAAACCTCCTCATGCACCTATTGTCATTGTTTTATCCTGTTCCCCTGGGGGATGGGGGGGGTGTTTTTTCCTGACCCCAGCTGGTGATCAGCTTATCCCCTTGAAGCATGACAGTTGATATGCCCTTTTAATTTTTACCTAGCTAACGTAACATCAGATGCTATTCTTATTCAGACAAATGTCTAATCCATCTTTGTGTTCTCTGAGCTGGCTCTGCAAAAAGGATATCCGAGCTGAAGCGAAACGGAGAATAAGCCAGACAGTGTCCCGATGCTGTGTGACTGATGTTACAGGGAATGCACAGTGGTAATTACAGGCTTTTCCTGCTGCAGTTTCCTGTTCCTTTTGCTGGTAAGTTAATGAGGATTTGGAATAATCCCTTAATGTTTTATGTGCACATAACAATAATTAGTGTTACGCGAAATTAGGGCCTTTAAACCTGCAAAATATTGACACAGCATGAGGAAATTGTGTTTTGCTGCCCCCCCCCCCCAAATAAATAATAACGGGTGTTCACCCAAAATATATATCAAACAATTCCAGTTCAAATGAGGTAGGAAGTCAAAACCTTCTCCAAACCATTGTGGTTTAGGAATTTGTTCTAAATACTACCAAGGAAACATCTTGTCTAAGAAAGCAAATCATGGAATAAACCAGAATCCTTATGGAACCTTTAGGACCTCACTGTGATGTTCTTTTCAGACAGTAGCCGCAACGAAGACTAAAATAAGTACTACTTCCCAGCTCTCCCCATCCCACCTTCTCTTGCCTCCAACCTAGGGGGAATTGGTAGAATCAAAGTCCTGCACTGCAGTGCAGTTGCTGAAAACTCCCAAATTTCCAGGTTTGGGATTTTAAGCAAATACCCAAGAATCTAACAAAAAATTTCAATTAAAGTAAAAATGTTTTAATTTGATCACATTTTCACTGGAAAAAGCCCATTTCTAGAAATTATTCTCTGTTGGCACTTTGCCAGAGTATTCAGCCCCAGAGTTGTACTTGCAAATGCCAAGCTAGTACGGGGTTCTGCTCAGTACAGGATTTTGTGGCGAGGACTATACAAGGCTTGTCAATGTTCATCTTAAAAAGATCAACTGGAAATACAGAACAGGCACAAACGGCCACATTACCATGCAAAGTCACCACTTTTCGTTAGAGCTGAGACTAAGAATCATATTTGAATCTATAGACTCAAAGCGGCAAGGTTTTTTGCATTTAGTTTTAGCTTGAAAACTCTTGAAATGTCACAAGTGTTTTGTAAACCCTCTGGAGCATTTTTTTAGTGGTTCTAAAATGACAAATCAAACTAATTATAGTACAAAAAAGGTCAAGAATATTCATAAAAACTTTTAAAACCTTTTCATTCTACAGAATAATAATTTTGTTTGTTCAAAACATTTTGCCAAAATTTGTATGGAAAACTTCCAGTTTTTCATTTTTGGGGGGGTTGGATTTTCAAGTTTCTCCTTTTTCTCTTCCTTTCCCCTTCCCTCCCGCTCCCACCACCATTCTTTCCCATTGTTTCTTTTTTTTTTTTTTTTTCCATTTTGCCATTTAAAAGGGAGCAGGACGAGAGGAAAAACGTGGAGGAAAACCCAAGAAATGAACACTGAAATGCTGTAGTTTGGGGATTCATTAAAAAAAAATTAAAAAGACAACTCAGGAGAAAATGGGGGGAAATTTAAAATTTCTACTTTTGAAAAATGGCATTTTTCAATTTAAAAATACTCAAGTAAATTTGATTAGCTTTATAGAGCCCTATGATTCTTTTGAGGTTCTCCTGTCTCTGGCCTCTGCTCATCTTTGGCTTCTCTTCACATAAACTACAGTCTGTTTCTTCACTCCAATTTGGGAAGAATGTCAGGCATCCATCTGGCAAATTGTCTGCATAACCTTCACCGCAGTGTGGCATGCACTGAAATTAAGTTGTCTCTGTGTGCTCTGTGTGACAGTGTCGAAAAGTATCTGGTTTATCTCCATCACTTCAAAGTAAAGGGGATTAAATCATGAATTGACTCACATTCAGCTAACTTAATAGGCCCATATTTGTTAGCTCCGCCTTCTGCAGGCAATGGTCATTCTATGAATGACCTTTCATCACAGGGACATAAACAGAAACCATGGGTGAACTCCTGGCTCCGCTGAAGTCAATGGCAAAACACCCATTGACTTCAATGGAGCCAGGATTTCACCCAAAAGATCCACCCTACCCAAACATCAGTCAGTGAGCTTCACTGTATTTGGAGATACCTGCAACATCTCTACAGTTCCTTAACCTAGTTTCCTTCTTTCCTCTTCATGAAAGAAGGGTGCACTCTTTTTTTTTTTTAAAGATTGCCGGCACTCTACAACCTGCCAGCCAAATGAATGCTCAGTAGGGAAGCCGAGATCAAGCTGCGGTTTCCATAGGGTTACTTGAGGTGCACTTGTCTCTCATGGAAGTTGTACAGAGAGCGATGTATCAGCTTCCTTTGCAATACACCTCAGTCCTTCTATTCCACTCCTGAATTAGTCTAACCCAAACGGCATCTAGTTCTGCTGTTTTACTCATTTCCACTTTTTGCACAAAGAGCTCTTTAGTTAAGGACATTTTGCTTTGGCAATGAACACTTGGAAATGAGATGGATTTATAAACGTATCAGGACAACTCACTGACCTTCCTTGGCTAAACAAACCCCTCCTCTCTTTAGGGAGGCAAGGCCTGTGGGATCTGAACTGAGGCCTGCCAACAGGACCACACAGTGGAAAGGAACCTGCCTTCCCAGCGGAGATGTTTGTGCCTTCAGTGAGTTCGCTCAGAACTTGGCCAACAAACCCTATGACTGTCCCAGGCAAATCAGGATATTCATTTACTCACTCATAAGATGCTTTCTATTTGGATGTCCAGAGAGTGTTGTCTAGTGGTTTGAGCAGGAAACTAAGGGGACACCTACACAGCACGCGGCAGCCCATTGCAGTGAGTCCCAGAGCCTGGCTCAACGGGCTTGGGATTGTGGGGCTCAGGCTACCTGCTAAAAATAGCTGTGTAGAAGTTGTGGTTTAGGCTGGAGCTCAGGCCCACTTCATGGGCTTCAGAGCCTGAGCTCCAGCCCAAGCTATTTTTAGCACAGTAGCCTAAACCCTGCACGTTTGTGTCTGTTGACCTGGGCTCTGAGAGTCACCGCCACTCGCTGTGTAGACGTACCCTCAAAGTTCCAATCCTGGCTCAGGCACTAACTGACTGTGTGATTTAAGGCCAGTCACTTATACTGTGTGCCTCAGCTTCTACAGCTGTGCACTAGGATTGACAATACTGAAGTGCAGGGAATTAATCAATGTTTGTAAAGTACTGTGTAGGCATAAATTGCTGTATTATTCCAGCCATACATGTTAAACCTGCCTCTACTTAGCTGATGTACCCAGCATTCCAAAGGCATCCCAAACAAACAAACAAACAATCTCTTCCCTTCCTAGGGCAGATGGGGCAGGGGTCATGAAGGAAGGGCGATAAACAGCAAATGTAAACCAGACCGCACCCCTCACCTTTATCCTTTAGGGCTCTGGTTCCAGAGGAAGCCGGGCTTAGGAGGAGTGTAGCCAATGTCTTTTACAGTATTAAATACTCTTTATTTATCTTCTGTTTGTGCACAAACTCAACCCAATGTCCTGTTGACCGCCTTAACCACAGCTGAGGTGTGTGCCTGGGAGCATTAGGGATTTCTCTACATCAAGCCCCCAATCTCTGTTACTCAGTATGCTGCAGTACGTGGCCCTTTCATTTACCATAGACAGTAGCTGCTCACACTCTCTCTGAGCTCCTTATTCAAAATTGTTCTAGTTTTAAAAATTGGCAGACATGAGCTCACCTACTTCAAAGAGCATCCTGGGTGTCAGGGTTTGCCTAAGCACTGAAGATAGGAACATCTTCTAGGGGTCTGGCCCTTTCCAGACAATTCTAATGCTGTCTGAAGAGAGAGGAAAGATGCCGAGAACTCTCCTGCAGCCTAATTCTGCCTCTAGGTATGTGCACATAACCCCCGTTGGAGTCCGTTTTACCTGTGGTTAGTTGCATGTGTAATTAGCTGTTGAGGACAGTTTTGTTCTATGTTAGTTGGGTGCAGTTGCTGTTGAAGTCAGTGGAAGTCATGAGCATGTGATCAAAGACAGAATCTGGCACTCAGAACAAGAAGAATTTCATCTTTAAATTCTTCCTCACTGAATCCCCCATCCCTTATGTTCTGAGAACAGCTTTTCTGTCTGTGCTGTTACAGATTCCTCTCAAAGATGGAATCACATTATTTTGCATTCAGACAGCACCCATTGCCAGATCATTTCAAAGCACTTTGTGTTGATCAAAGCCATGTGAGAGTAGGGTGGCCATATTGCCCTATGCTGAATACAGGACACCTGGTAAAAGTACTTGTATTCAAGCGAATTCAATGGCACTCAATCAGAACTATGCAGTACAAACATTCAAATTAACGTCAAGTTGGCTGAGCTCCTGTTAAAAAGAAATTCTGCATAGCTGGATTCTTTTTATTTACCTTCTTATCTTTAAGGCTTTAGGGTGCACAGGGGGAGGGGTCACACACACCCCTACCTCCCCCACAAGGGGAGAGGTGACGCACACGCTTCCGTACACCTCTCTCACACGGGGGGTGGGGGGGAGGTGTGACCGATCGACCCGACCCTCCCTCCCTGTCTGGCACTCTCTGCCCTCCATGCTGGGCTGGGCCCCCAGGATGGATGCGCCTCTCCTGGTACCTGGTGCCGCATCTTCCCAAGGCAACACGTGGACGGGAGAGTGGGGGGCACAGAGGGGTCCCCCCCAGATTTCTTCCAGGGTTCACACTAGAATGTGGCCAGCAGCAGCCTTTTTGGCTGTGTGGGAGGGAAGGGACGGGAGCTGCTTCCAGCCGCAGGGGAGGATGGGGAGGGAAGGAATGACCTGGCCCATGTCTCTGCAGAGTTTATCGCTTCTCCCTCTTCCCCCACCCCCGCCAGTGTGGCTGGAAGCAGCTTGTTCCTTCCTGCCCACAGTACTGAAAGGCAGCTAACACCTGCAGGCTGCTGCTGGCCACAGAGGTAAGGCAGCCACCTCCGACTACAGCACAGGCAGGAAGGGGTTAAGCCCTCAGGATGCATTGTGCACCAGGGCCCAGAGAGGTGGCTCAGCAGGGGAGAGTACTTAGGGGACAGAGCAGCCCTACACTACCTGGGGGCAGGACCCGGGGGAGGGGGGTAGGTGAAGAGGGAGCTACGCCCCCACCCGGGGGGCTGCTGTGGAGCCTGCAGGGTCCGGGGCGTGAACAGGCTGAAAATTGCTCCCACTCCAGAGCTTAGCTGAGGGGCGGCGAGGCTTCCCGTGCCAGTGCTGTGCTGGGCTTTGACACATGCAGGGCTCGGCTCCTCCTGGTCAGCATCCCAGGCCAGAGGGTCTTCGGCTTTCCTGGGGCGCTGGCCCAGCCAGATTTGGGGGGGAGGAAGGAAGGAGCCAGCCTGCCAACCGGTCTGTCGGGGGGCTGAGTGCTCTGACCATGGGCTGGGAGTGGGATGCACCCTGCTGGGGGTGGTATGGAGGAGCAGCGGGGCTGGGGTGGTGAAGGGGCAAAGCAGGGAGAGGACAGTGGGGGGGGGCACGTAAAGGGCTACTGGGTGGACAGCAGAGGCAACACGTAACTGGTTGCTGCCTGGCGCCTGCCTGCACTTACCAGCCACCGCAGCACACAGCCAGCACCCCCCGGAAACAGGACAGGGGGTGGGCCCTGCGGGCTGAGAGCCAGCACGCAGCGGGGGCTGTGCTGACAGACCAGCAGGGGGAGCAGCTGGCCCCACGCGCTGCATCTTCGCCCCGCCACCGGCCTTACACACCCACCCCCATCGTTGGCCACTGGCAGGGCCGGCTCCAGGCACCAGCCTGGCAAGCAGGTGCTTGGGGCGGCCGCTCCGGAGAGGGGCGGCAGGTCCAGCTATTCGGCGGCAATTCGGCGGATGGTCCCTCACTCCCGCTCGGAGCGAAGGACCTCCCGCCGAATTGCCGCCGCAGATTGTGATCGCAGCACTTTTTTTTTTTTTTTTTTTTTTGGCTGCTTGGGGCGGCCAAAACCCTGGAGCTGGCCCTGGCCACTGGACCCCCCCCACCAACTCACTGCTGGTAGGCAGGCAGCTGGTGAGCAGGGATCCAGCCAGCAGCAGGACCCGCCAGTACTGATGGGGGGTGAGACAGAAAATACGGGACATTTTGCCCGTTTTTAAGAAAAAGTCGGGACACCTGCAAGAGGGCTTAAATACGGGACTGTCCCTTTAAAAGTGGGACGTCTGGTCACCCTATGTGAGAGAGCAATAGGGGCTGATTTATAACCGTTTAACAGACTAGAAAACTGTGGCCCAGGGACATTAAGGGCCTGGAACACCCAGTAAAGTAAATAGGAGCTGGGGGCGCTCAGCTCCTTTCAAACTTGGGCCTCAAGGGCCAGATTTTTAAAGGCATTGAGATACCTAAAGATGTAGCATGGCACCTGGTGAGATTTTCAAAAGCCTTTGAGTGCCTAATTCCCATTGGTTTCAATGGGCGTAAGGCACCTAAACCCTTTTCAAAATCCCACTAGGTGCCTATTTGCATCGTTAGGCACCTAAATACCTTTAAAAAAACCTGTCCCTATGTGACTTTCCCGAGATCATACAGCGAGTCAGTGATGGTCAGAAAAGGAACTCTGCAGTTCTTAGAGTGACAGATATTGCAACCCCATGAAGTATCTTTGGGAACCATATTGTATTTTACATTGAAAGCATGAAAAGCCATTATATTGGCTGGGCCAACAGTATGAGCTGTGGAATATTCATAGCCCTTTGTATCAATATAGGCGGTGTATATGGTGGGGTTTCCTGCAGAATCTGGAATTACTAGGGGCTGATTAATGCAAATTCCTTCACACCTATTATGCAAGAACCCAGCCTTTTGAAGTTTCGCCCTGAAGAGAGGGCCATTGGCTGGTGATTATCTGTCACGGGAGGCCAAAGATCTACGGCCCAAACTGTGTTAAACAAACATTTGGACTGTCCCAAAGTGGTTCTGGTTCTTGATCTGAAACCTGCCATGAATTGGTAACCCAGTTGAGGGGTTTGAAAGACTGACACCTCCCAGAGCCCTATTTGGAGTCAAGGGGGTGACCTCTGGTAAGCTTTTAGCATGCATCTAGGTTCCTTTATTGTTTTCTTTGTAATACACTTGCCCTTAGAATAAATGTGCTATGCTTTGTGAAGGCTGGTTGGTAACTGGTGTATCCCGGGGTAGCCCCTGGAGAAAAAGTTAACCGCATGTGTTGGACACTGATCAGGCCTGCTGGAGCATTCACAGTGAGATACAAAGGAATGCAAGCCTAAAACCATGGTCTGCAGGTCTCCAGCTAAGAGAGGTGACAACTGGGAGCCTGAAACCTTATGTGGTTGCCCTCAAGGAAGACCAAGGCAGAGGTGAATTCAAAGGTGCAGTTAACCCTGAAATGTGATTCTTGGCTCCCAAACCCACGTTCAATTCCCTTAGCTATGTTCCCTCTCTATCTAGTCCAGAGGTGAGCAAAACAGAGCTGTAGCGCCACCAGCCACCGGTGCTCCAGGCAGCGCGGTAAGGGGGCAGGGACCAGGGGGGGTTAGATAGAGGGCAGCGGAGTTCGGAGTGGTAGGGGGTGTGGATAGGGGTCGGGGCGGTCAGAGGGTGGGGAACATGGGGGCAGGGGTCCTGGGGGAGCAGTCAGGAAGGAGGGGGTGGTTGGATGGGGCAGCAGGGGGCAGTCAGGGAGAAGGGGTGGTTGGATGGGGCAGGGGTCCTGGGGGGAAGTCAGGAATGAGAGGAGAGGTTGGATGGGGCAGCGGGGGGCAGTCAGGGGTGGGGAGCCTGTGGGTGGTCAGGGGACAGGGAGCGGGGGGGGGTGGGGATGGATGGTGCATTAGTCCCGGGGAGGAGGGGGGGAGTGATAGGGGGCGTTAGCTGGGCCACGGCCTGGCTGTTTGGGGCGGCACAGCCTCCCTTTACTGGCCCTCCATACAATTTTGGAAACCCGATGTGGCCCTCAGGCCAAAAAGTTTGCCTGCCCCTGATCTAGTCCATCATCCCAGGTGGAGCGGTTACTGACAAAGATGACAATACATTATAATATTTGGCTCTTAGTGTAGTATTTTTCCTCAGTAGTTCTCAAAGCACTTTACAAAGAGGTCAGTAATATTATCCCCATCTTACAGATGGGGAAACTGAGGCAAGAGTGGCACAGTAACTTTCCAAGGTCACCCAGTTGGTCAGTGGCAGATCTGGGAATAGAACCCTGGTTGCCTGAGTCCCAGTTCTCTCCATTAGGAAATATTGCCTTTAATACAAAAATAAAAGCAGAGATAGCCGCAGCGACCATGTTGTCGTCCCCAGTCAGAAAGTAATTCTGGAAAAATTGCCTTTAACTCTCTCTCTATTTCATGTGGCAGGTTTGACTGTTCAGGCTGCAGAACTCACTTACAAGGAGGAGAGCACAGAGTATCTTTTAATTAGCAAGATTTTTTTTAAATTACTATTTACACGTTCCGCTCTTTGCCCTTTTTCAGCTGCAGGGCGATGTTCTATTTTAATGGCCTGGGCAGGGACTTGAGGCATGAAGACTGCAGCCAACTCAAACAGGAATCTCCCCATCCTGAACAGAGGGTTGACTGATGATAATTGCTGTTTTCCTGAGCCTTTAAAGATCTGCTCTTCCAAAGACACTATCTTATCTGAAAGCCTTTGGCTTCCCACGTGAGGGTATAAACATCTCTCTGAGGCAAGGGAACCCTTAGACGTTAGGAAAGTACAATTCAGAATAAGCCCAAGATGCTTTTATGTCTAATCTTGCTAAGTATTCAGAGGCTGTAAATGTCTTTTTTATCCCAGGCTGTTGGGGGGTTGTTTCGGTTTTTGTGTGGAAGCACATTTTGCTTGGTGTTTTACAGCATCTCTGTTGGGGTTTTTTAGCCAAACTGTCAGCACTGTACTTGTTTGGTCAGTACTTGTGTATTTATCCAGCATCTTCAGCACATAAAACCAGCACTGTGTTAGCATGGCTTCCATGCAGCCAATTCTGCTAAGATCTGAATGCTCTGAATAACGTGGCTTTAGTGTAAATGTTTTCTGATTCTAATGTCACACATTGCTCAGGAGCAAATTTTGATGGCTTCCTTTGCTGGCAGAGGATGTTTTGTTAATTCACTGTCTTTCCTATTGTATTTTTTTAATAGGTGGCAAAGTTTTTATTCTTTTTCCATAGGGCTCAAGGATCCGGTCAATTAACAGAGAATTAAAAGCCTGTTGCGTGATTGTACAAACTGGTAATTTATTCCTATGATAGCAGAGGCCAAGGATACACGCTTCGCTCCCTCCAGCATTGGAAATCTCCTATTCCAGTGTTGCTGGAGTCCATTATGGGCTCTTCTGGATCCCTTTATTTGTTCCCCGTTTTATATCCCTGTCAAACCCTCACGACCTTGTGTCACAACCACTCTCCTGAATGGGGCTGCATTCAAAGTCAGGCATAGATGCTTCTTCACTGGCCTCAGGAGCTGCTGCTGTGCAGAATGATATGAGGCACTCACATCACACGAGGAGCTGCCTGCATTCCTTCTGCAAAACTCCGGTCTGGTGGTTTGGGAGAATACTGGGAAGGAGTCTCGTCCAACAAAAGACAGTACAGAGCCTGGTCAGAAGCCTATCAAGCATATCAGGTGGGAACCATTTAGAGATAAGACAAAGAAATTCCAGCGTGAGGTTTACCAGAATGAGAGAGGTGACTATCAGAGGTGATAAGTATGAAGTTGTTGTAGCCATATAGGTCCCAGGATATGAGAGAGACAAGGTGGGTGAGGTAATATATTTTATCAGATCAACTTCTGTTGGTGAAAGGGACAAGCTTTCGAGCTTACACAGAGGTGATAAGTATCAGCAAAGGCTTTATTCCAAGCCAGTCATGACTTCAATTCACCTGTCTTCACAGGGAGGAAGCCTGCAAGTTCTTCTCACATTAACAATCACAGGTAACTGCCAGACTGGATGTTTCTCTTCTTGTATTCCAGATGCACGTCAGGTGCTTTCAGCCCTTTTTTAAAGGAGGATTTCTATATGGGACCCATCCCTTGTCTATAGGCCTCTCTCATTTATTCAAGCCACATGTGTTCAGCAGCCAGAATTAACCCTCCATTTTCAAACATTAGCTGATACCAGCTTCCAACAGGCTGATTTTTCTGTTTGGGGGAATGCACTGAAGATGTACATGTACAGAGTCTGTCAGGAGAGTTCACCTAATCGTTAAGTTGGAATATACGCTATTTGCACTGTGCTGTCCATGGGCCCAGCACTTTCCTATATAATCACTGTTCCTCCAATGAGGATAAATGGCTGCTTCTGTTTCATTACTGTCAAGTGAGTTATTAAAGTGCCATTTATGTCTCACGCTGCTGACAAGGTACCTGCACATTCCTCTTCTCCTAGAGTTGTATCTAATTTCAGAAGCCTAGCAGAGAAGGTGTTACTAGCATCTTGTGGGCAAAATATTTTCTGGGCAGCCAGTTTTCCTGAACTGTGTGTGATGCACTGATAGCGGGAAACACCTCTCCCTGAGGGTGAGATTTCCGAAGGCATTAGAATGATGGAAGTGATTTAAAGTAAATGCAGGTGAGCTGCTTTTAGGAAACTCATTTCTGTGGCAGTGCATGCATGGCTGTTGTAAGGAAAACCCAGAGAGTGCAGCCTACCAGTGCCAGTCCTGGTTGCTTTAGTACACTAGGCAAAGTGATGATTTCTCTGCCCTCCTCCATCCCTCCCACCCAGCTACGGAACCAAATCCATATGGAAGGCCCCTTTCCAGAAGTACATGCCATGTGCTGGTCAGCCATGCAGTGGTGCCATAATAGGGGGGCCAAGGCCCTCCCACTTTTTGAAAGTGGGGGGACCAGGGCCCTCCCACTTTTTGCCAGGTTGGACCCTGTCCCGTCCCCCCCCCCCCCCCCCCGGCCCCACGCCCCATCCAGGCCAGCAGCTGGTGGAGCCTGGCTGGGGAGCCCAGACAGTTGTGGGAACTGCGTGGACCCTCCACCTGCCCCATGGGTCCTCTGCTCAGGTAAGTGGAAGGTCCATGCCGTGGCTCCTCACAGCTGCCCACACGGCTCTTGCCATAGGCGGTTGGGGTAAGAGAGCCTGGGTCCCTCCACCTGCCCTGGGTCCTGGCCCCCCACTTTTGGGAAGGCTCTGCCGCCCCTGAAGCCATGTGCACCAGGGATTCTGTTTCCCACATGCCCCACCCAATGATCTGTGCTGTTGGACACTCTCCTGCTATAAACATGGTGCTGCAAGGGCAGGATTCTGGAGCACATCTGGAAACCATGACTCAGCAGAAACAGATGCACTCTGGGGAAGGGGTGGGGACACCAGACAGGCAGAAACGCTGCAGCCAGAGAAGAGCGATTTAAGACTGGTGAGTCACCCGAGTGGTCCCAGCGCTTTTCCAACAGTACCCTCCCTTGGATGTGGTGTCCTAGGCAGCTGCCTAACTTACTTTGCACCTAAAACCACATCTGCAGAAGAAGCCATTGTGGTCATCCTTTATGCTATGGGGCAAAGAGTCTGCCAGCCTGAGCTGTCAAGGACTAAGGCACACCTGGTCCATTCCATTAGGAGCTAGCATAACACAGAACTTTTCAAGAAGCGTTAAGAGTTTGAAAAACAAAGTTTGTACTTTTGCTGTAAAATGGAACTGCTCAGAATGAAATGAGAATGGATTTGTTTGACTGAGGGCCTGGGTGCACTCCTGATTAATCTTTCCATTGATTTCAGCAGGAGTTGGGTCAGATCCCAGTCAGATTATTGTTTAAAAAAAAGCTGTTAGTCCCCTGTGCCTGATTCTCTTCTCCTCAACACAACATGTGCCTGTCTGTCTCCCAAACAATCTCCTGGCAGCTCTCCCTGCTTCCTATCCATCTAGGTATTTCTATAGCCCTCATCACTACAATATCTGTGCACCTCCCAATACTGGAAAACGAATATCACAATAAGCATCTCTCTCCTTTCCCAGCCTGTAAGAGAAATAGGCAGTTTGTAGGGTGTGTGTGTGTGTGTGAGAGAGAGAGAGAGAGAGAGAGAGAGTATGTGTGTGGCTGTGTGAAGAAATGGAGATGAATCTAAGTCAGAGAAATGAGTTTTGTGTTTAGCACAGCAAGGGGTTAGTTCTGTAGTCACGCTGATCTCTTGCGGGAGTTCTACAAACAACCTAAATAGACCCTCTATATTGCTTTTCATTTTCCCAGCACTGTACTAACTGAAGCATCCGCACTACCCACAGCCACAAAGGAACCATTTCCACAGGCTTCTTAGGAAACTTCCCAACCTTCAGTCTGAACTCTAAAGCTAGAAGGTCTGAATTTCCTCAGTGGAACGTGCAACAGTGATTGCAGGGGAGGGGACTAAGGTAGTCATTTTCAGTCATGAGACCGTTTCTCAGTGAAGGCCTCTTCCTATCAACCCTCCATTCCTTTCTGCCGCCTTGCCTCACTTACACAAAATGGGTCTGAGGCCTGGTCTCCTCACAATTCATTTTAGTGATGGTGACAAGCAAGTCCTGCAAAGGCGTACTATGTTGCTTGGGGAAAGCGTGTACAATAGAGTGCCTGGGTGCCCGGTTTTCGAACACCCGGTCGAAAAGGGATCCTGGCAGCTCTGGTCAGCACTGTTGACTGTCCGGTTGGCGGTGCTGCGCAGTGGTGCTGGCAGGCTCCCTGTTAGCCTCCGCGCCGTGCGGCTCCTAGGAAGCAGCCAGCATGTGCCCCCTCTGGCTCCTGCGCGTAAGGGCAGCCAGGGGCTCCGCACAGGTGCCCCTGCCCCAAGCACCACCCACGCAGCTCCCATTGCCTGGGAACCGTGGCCAATGAGAGCTGCAGGGGCGGTGCCTGCAGATGGGGCAGTGCACAGAGCAGCCCGGCTGCACCTCTGCGTAGGATGGGGGATATGCTGCTGCTTCCGGAAGTTGCTTGAGCTAAGCGCTGCCCCAAGCCTGCACCCCTGACCCCCTCCAGGGCCTTTGCCCCAGCCCTGATCCCACTCCCACCCTCTGAAACTCTCGGTCCCACCCTCCTGCACCCCAAACCCCTCATCCCCAGCCCCACCCTAGAGTCTGCACCCCCAGACAGAGCCCTCACACCCTCCCACACCGCACCCTGCCCCAGCCCAGAGCACCTTCCACACTTTGAACCCCTAAGCCTGGAGCCCCCTCCTGCACCCAAAATCACTCATCCCCAGCCCCACATCAGAGCCTTCTCCCCCCTCGCATCCCAACCTACTGCCTCAGCCTGGAGCCTCCTCCCACACTCTGAACATTTCATTTCTGGC
The DNA here is from genome assembly GCF_011386835.1 of Chrysemys picta bellii. NCBI lineage: Eukaryota > Metazoa > Chordata > Testudines > Emydidae > Chrysemys > Chrysemys picta. The sequence goes on along the minus strand of NC_088793.1, from coordinate 159,481,347 downwards.
CCCACCCCAGAGCCTGCACCCCTAGCCGGAGCCCTCACCAGCTCCCATACCCCAGCCCCCTGAGCCAGCCCAGTGAAAATGAGTGAGTGAGGTGGGGAGAACGAGCGACAGAGCGAGGGAGGGGAGATGGAGTGAGTGGGGTGGGGCCACAGATAAGGGGTGGGACATGGGCGGGATCTCAGAGGAGGGGCGGGGCAGGGCAGGAGTGTTTGGTTTTGTGCAAGTAGAAAGTTGGCAACCTTACCAAACACTGTGCTGGGCTAGATCTTATCTGGGAGCATGGGCTTCTGGGAGTGAATGTACTTCGTGAAACTGTAACATGGGAGTTGGGGGGTTGAATGCAGCATCTTTTTCCCTTTGGCAGAGCAGCCCAAGGGGATGCGAGCAGGGGAGATCCAGGTATTATTCCCAGTGCTACCGCTGTCTTGCTTTTGTGACCTTAGGACAGCTACATAATTTGCCAGTGCCTCAATTTTCCTAACAATAGAGATATTTGCTTACTGTTGTGAAACACGGCGATCTTTGGGTGAAAAGTGTCTGTTTCACTGAAGGTTACTAGAATGGCAGGCAAAACACACAGTTTTTCCTATCCAACAGATGGTTACCGCTTCAAATGGAGGAATCTGGGCTGTTTCTCCTAACTTCAGTTATCTCCCTCTTTGTTTTTTCCTTTCTGTTCTGAAGAACAGCTCCCCTCCTGTAATACCAGCCTGGATTTCTTTAAATATAGGTGTAACACAGTGAAATATTACTCAACCATGAAATATTATTCTTCAAGGTCCCTCTCTTGAAGTGTCCCCTTCATCACTTGTACATCACAGCCCTCATATGCCGCTTTTTAAATGTAGGCTCTAACTTTTTTGGTGAGCTACAAATCATAGCCCAGGGGCCGGCAACCTTTCAGAAGTGGTGTGCCGAGTCTTCATTTATACACTCTAATTTAAGGCTTCGCATGCCAGTAATACATTTTAACCTTTTTTAGAAGGTCTCTCTATAAGTCTATATATTATATAACCAAACTACTGTTATATGTAAAGTAAACAAGGTTTTCAAAATGTTTCAGAAGCTTTATTTAAAATTAAATTAAAATGCAGATCTTATCAGTTTAGTGTGATCCTTGCCCTTGCTTTTCCTTGCTGAGTTTTCCAATGTCTGGCATATATTTGGATACTTTAAGCTGCACACAGGCTTCTGAATGATCAGTTGTTAACTGGCTGGCAGGAGGCCAGCGGCTGGAACCCCAGAACGGCAACTGAGGTGAGTGGAGCTGGCAGCTGGTAGGGCTGAGCAGGGCCAGAGGCCTGGACCCTGTCTGGCAGGGGGCCTGCGTTGGAACTCCAACTGGAAGCAAGGTGAGTGGGGCTGCGGCAGGGACCCCGGCTGGCAAGGGGCCAGCAGCCAGAACTCCAGAGCAGCGACTGAGCGGCTCAGCCCGCCGCCGGTCTGGAGTTCCGGCCGCCGGCTCCTGCCAGCCGGGGTCTCAGCCCGCTGCCAGCCTGGGGTTCCTTCACCCAGGCCAGCAGCGGGCGCTGAGTGGGGCTGGCGGCGGGACCCCAGCTGGGAAGGGGCCAGCAGCGGGAACCCCCGAGTGGCGGCGGGCTGAGCGGCTCAGCCGCCCCCGCTCTGGGGTTTCAGCCGCTGGCTTCTGCCAGCCAGGGTCTCAGCCCACTCCCAGCCTGGGGTTCCTTCACCCAGGCCAACAGCAGGCGCTGAGTGGGACCAGCAGTGGAAACCCCAGAGTGGCGGCAGGCTGAGCCACTCAGCCTGGCGCCACGTGCCATCAAAAATCGGCTTGCGTGCCACCTTTGGCAGGCGTGCTGTACGTTGCTGACCCATCATAGCCTAATAGAGCTTGCTAGTGCATAGGAAACATGCATTTCTTCTCTGCAGTGACTAGAAGAAAGTAACTCGGTGGCTATGGTTTCAGTGGAGAGCTCCTTCTGGAAATCCATCTGGGGACTTGTGGTAGCACTTCACCATAGAGTTTTGTTGGGGTGGGAATCTCTGGACTGAACACGAATTACAAGTCAATGCATTAACGCCCACCACTTCTTCAGACTCTCCAGATGTAATCAGATTGCATATTGTTCTGGCAAGGCAAGGCATGAATCATAAATCGCACTAATGTCTTTCTGGTGATCAGGGGCTAGGCGATGAGAAGGGAAGCAGTCATGAATTGCTGACAGACTTACTTTCTGGCGACTTCATGAGAAGGGAAATAAAGATACTAAACAGACGAATCAGAAATGTTCTGCTAAGGAAAGGAGTATTGCATTTTCTGTCCTCTGGCATCTAAGCAGAGGCAAAGCCTAAATACTTGTGAATCAAAGTTTTTAAATCATCAGATACCACCTTGTCGACTGGGTTTGTTTCTAGTGTGTGTATTATTACAGGGAAAAGAAATGATTGTAAATGGGAGATCATTCTTCTCATTCTCCACTAAGGCACTGGCTGCATTGCAGACTGTTTGGCACCATCTAGACCAGTGTTTCTCAATTGGTCACAAAAGGAAATTGGGGGTGGGAGGGGGGAGTCTGAGGCATTGAAAATGTTATTACAATCTAAAGCAAAGATGATCTTGCTTCCCCACTCCCCACACACCCTTGTCCTTCAAGGTCAATTAGCCTCTGTCAGCATCTCAAAACACCCACACAAATATATGATCTAGGCTTATTGTTATCATTGATGTATTTTTTATTCTTTTACAGTAAATGTAAGGGGGTGTCACAAAATGGTTTTGACTTAGAATAAAGGGTCACTATCCTAAAAAGATTGAAGAAATTGATCTAGACAGCTATCGAGTCTCTATTACAGAGAAGCCTGAATCAAGCACATAGGTGCAAAAACTCCCAAGGTTTGTGGTGGTTCAAAATCCCAGTCTAAATACTGAGACTTGGAGCACATCTCCAGCCTTTATTTTAAGCCAGAACAAAACCAAGTGTTGCTGTTCACGTTGTGCTGCATGCACTCTGCTATCTTCACTGTGACTGATACTCCTGTGGCAGAGCAAAGCTTACAGCAGAGCTAGGAATTAGATTCAAGACTCTAGGCCCTAGCATCTTTTTTCCAAAGGGAAGCCCAATTTTAGTATGTAGACCAATCAAATATGGTCATCACGCCCCATTAGTTTATATATCCTGGAGCTGGGAAGGTGAGGGACCCAGCCAAAGGTTCCGGGATTCAAACAAGATGTGCTACCTTGTCATGCCAGTGACAGACCGTCAGCAGGAGGCGGGGAGAACTCCAACAGGGGGGTCACAGAGAAAGAGAAGCTGCTTCTCCAGCACATAGAGTTGAGCTCACACCTCTCCAGGCGTGCTCCTCCCCATCTCCTTGTTGCAGAATCATAGAGGAAAATGAAGAAGCCAAAGTTTGGAGAGTCGCATTTTCTTGAATGAAGAACTTGGTGAAGTCTGAGAACCACAATGAGGCTCATTTACAAAAAACTAACCACAACCATGTCAGAGCAAGAGCATCCATGTACGAGGCCAGAAAGTGCAATCTTTGTACACAAGAACTGTAGCTGGGCTCTGAATAAAACCCAGGGGTCTTCAGCAAGGCTCCTCCTCCACCACTGTCTCTAATGCATATTGAGTATGGGCCTGTGGAGGGCCTACCTTGGGGCACCAGAGGTGCTCCCCACGCAGAAAAAATTAAAATAAAATCAGAGTAAAATAAATCCACCTTCAATGCAGCTTTAGGTGCTATTCACAGCTGTCCGTTCTAACCAAATATCTCTTCTGTGAAGGATCCAGGTGGAGGGAAGGGCCCCAAATGCTCCAGCAGGACCCCTGTGCTGCAGCACTGAGAGCTACTTCCCTAATGGCGCTGAGGGCTGAGCACATGGAGAGCTAAGGTAAGTTACAGGGCCCTACCTAAACTGTAGACTTAGACTACAGGGGACTAATTTAGCTTATCCACGAATGGCAATGACTGCTGCTTAATCAGGCCAGTGTTCATTGCGTTGCTTGAATGCTTCCCAAAGTAGTTAGTGGTGTCTGACCCAGTGTTATGGGTGAAACCCTAAACTGTGGCCTACTGGTTGATTAGAGAAGAATAAGGACTAAAGAAAATGGAAATGTGGCCAGTGTCCCTTTTAGACCTGAGTTTTTATACAATCCAGTATTTTGTTGTTTAAAATCTATAAACTTTTAAGTGGCTTTACCTTACCCAGTACAGCCACTTTATCAGCGTAACAGGCTATCCCTGGGCTGTGTCAGTTAAAAGGATTGTGGTGCATTCCTCAGGTGCCATAGGATCTACACTAAATATGGTAGAAAAATTATAATATCCTGGCTGCTGGCTGGTTCATTGTTCTTTCTTAAACCTCTTATTACTACACAATCTAACGGCACCCCGGTATCTACACGGCAGGCTTTAGGACCATAGTCTATCAGGATAATCTCCTGAATTTATTTTACCATGATTTGGTCATACAGAGAAGATACCAAACTGTTTTAACCATGAACTTTACAGTGCTGCACCATCAACAAAACACAGTTGGTCCCACGCCACCTATACAACTAGTAACAAACCCATCCTATAACACAATAAAAATGTCTGTATAGCCAAGCCCTTACTCATTGTGAGGTACAATGCAGGCAGGGGGCAGCAGACAGGCCCATTGTTTGTACATTGAAATGGCTGACTCCGCCCCAAATCGCCTACCTCTTCATGGAGATTCTAGTGGCTTATTAGAGCTGTTTTCCAGCCACCAATTGAGCATGGCATAAACATTGATCTCTATCCCCTAGTCTGAAGGGTAGCCTGTTCCTTCCCCACAAGGTGTACGGTACATGTTGTTCTGGCTGTACATGTCCTGGTGAGGAAATACAGTCATACTGCCAAGTCCTCTCAATATTGTAAAATTCCCAAACCCAGTCTAAGTCTGAAAATAGACCGTGGCTGTGAGCAAATTTCCTGTTTTTTTACCAGCTCTCTGATGTGTGTGTGTGTGTGTGTGTGTGTGTGTGTGTTGGTGTATGAATGAAGTTGTAGATTTTTTTTTTAAGTATCAAGAAGGCGCATGTGTATATATTCGAATGAGAATATTATGAATGAGTCTCTTCAGAGAAGAACACTGATGAAAAGAACACTGTTAGTACAAATGACCACAGAAATATAAGAAAATACTCTAAAAGGAAAACAAGGGGGAGCTGGGTCCCATTTCCTATTGACCAGTATTATTTTATTTTTACGTTGCTGGTAAATAGGAAAGATTTTCCAGTTTTAGCAGAACGCTGAAATAGGTAGTGTTTGTCTTGGGTGAATGTTCTTCTTAATGTGAACTGGCGTGATGGTGAAATCAGCTGTCGGTGAAGCATTTGTATCTCATACACACAATAGGTATGGCCAGGACCATGGCGGTGCTTGATACCCAACGCGTGTGCCTCAACGCATTGAGGAAATGGATTTTGACCCCACTGAGAGGGTACTTGCATGGCCCCCCACTTCTATAGTAGCTGACCACCTCACAATCTTTAATGTATTTTTCCTCATAACACCTCTTTGAACCAGGGAAGTATTATCCCAATTTTACAGATGGGGCACTGAGGCCTGGAGAGACTAAGTCATTTATCCAAAGTCACACAGGAAGCCTGTGGCAGAGAGGGAGATAGACCTTGGGACTCTCCGGTCCCATGCTCACACCCTAATCCCTGGACCATTCTTCCTTTCTCATTCATTCCTTGATCTATCTGCTGAGACTGGAACCAACTGTGGTGCCAACAAATGCCAACAATGGGTTTTTGAAGGTGAGCACTTGATCCTTGGAGACAGGCCAATACTACAGTGTATATTCACTCCTTCTCCCCACTGGAAGAGGAGATTTCTTACTGTAACTGGAGGATTTTTGAGATTGTGAGGTCCCTATCTTTGTTCTACACATGGGTATGCATGCGCGCCATGCGCCTGAATTCGAAAGTTTCTCCAAGCAGTGTCCGTTGACTCGTATATGCGCGGTATCTCTCCTCATGCTCCCAACTGAGGGCATAAAGGGCAGTATAGGTCGACATCTCTCCAGTTCCCGCTTACCGCAATGTAATCAAGTCCGAAGCAGAGGGGAAGGAGGGCGCGTGGTGGAATACAGATAAGGACCACACATCTCAAAGAACCTCCAGTTACAGTAAGTAATCTCCTCTTTTTCTTTGAATGCTGGTGCCTATGTGAATTCCACATATGGGTGACTTGTGAGCAGTGATTGGCATGGAGGTGGGTGCGAGGAGGCTGGTGGCAGAGCTGTTTGTAATACAGCCCTTCTTATTCCTGCATCTGCAGTTGTCGCTTGAGTCAGGGCATACTGTGCAATAAAATGTGTGGAAAGATCACCAAGTTGCAGCTTTGCAAATGTCCTGCAATGGGACATCAGATAAGGATGCTGTGGAGCTTGTTTGCGCTCACGTGGAGTGAGCTGGAACACTCCGAGCAGGGGGAATGTCTGCTATCCTGTAGCATTCTAATATGCATCCTGAGACTTGTGTAGAAATTTTCTGTGAGGATATGGCTTGGCCTCTTGATCTTTCTGCTATGGCGACAAAAAGACTGAGACTTTCTAATGGGCTCCAGTCAGAACTGGTGTTACCAGCTCAGCGTCTTCCTCCTCGTACACCAATGGAACTGGCAGACAAGAGGAGGAAGAGCAGTAGGACTCCTGCGATGGTGCTGGGGCCCCGGTATGGCCAGAGGAGAGACCTATTTCTCCCCTTGGGAAGCGATACCAGGAGTCCCAGCCTGGGGATGGGGTCATAGCCAGGTGGAGAGGGTTACCGAGGCTCTGTCTGAGCTCCTGAGCCAGGTTGGAGACATTGGTGGGACTATCTTCTCTGAGTCTGATGATGGTGCTGTTGGTTCCCGGAGGCCCCCTCTGATGGATAGATAAGGGGAGTCTCTCCTGAAACTGTAGCAGTGATTCATCCTCCTGGGTAGGAACCTCCCTGAGAACCATTGGGTCCGACAGAAGTGGAAACTGAGGATGGGGAGGAAGACCTCCTTCAGTGTCAGAAAAGTCTCCATACGGGCTGGAGTCTGCAGGGTTCCCATCAAGACATGGAAGGAACCCAGTTTGACTGCCATAGCTGGCTGTTCTCCATATTGCCAAAGCGGTACCTGTGGTTCATCTGGAGCGTGGATGGGATTGGCCTGTCTGTATACCCTGGTACCGTGGTCACTGTCTGATTCCTCTTCTTCACCTTCCCTTCCAGTTGTGGGGGGCCTTTGGCACCAGTTCCATGGTATCCGTGCATGACATTTCACCCAACCTGGCACAGCTTGGGAGGGGAATGCGCTTCTTGTGGGCAGCCCACTGTGGGGATCTGCCCTCATGCTCATGAGAATGTTTCTTACTCTCATGGGGAGCCCTGTGTTCTTAGTCCTTGGGCTTTGGGACAGTGGCTGCGCTCCATGGCTCGTGCTCGGAGGGGCACTGCTGGTCAGCTGAGGCCTATGTAGAAGGGGTCTTCCTGACCAGGATCAGAGCAGGACCTCATCAGGTGCTCCCTCAGCCTGAGCTCTCAGGCTTCTCTGGTTCTGGATGGGAAGGACTTGCAGATGATGCACTTCACAGAGATGTGCATCTCACCCAGACAGTAGAGGCCCCACTGATGTTCGTCACTAATGGAAAAGGAGCAAGGGCAGGAGACACAGTTCTTGAAGCCTGGGACCCTGGGCATAGTCCCTGGGGTAAAGAGGGTTTCCCCCCAACTGGAGGTGGGGAGTATTCTTACACTATACTAGACTATGTATACAACAAAGATTTCGAAACAGCAAATATATACAAAAACTCTTTTAGAGATTAGAAGAGCGAAGGAGGACAGGTTCCGACTCAGACTATGTGGCGGTGAGAGGGAACTGGAGAGATGTCAACCCACACCGCCCCTTCTACACTCGATTGGGAGCATGGGGGAGATACTGCCCATGTGCGGGTCAATGAACACTGCTTGGAAAAACTTCCAGCTTCAGGCACATGGCGTGCATGGTACCCATGTGTAGAGTACACACAGGGACCAGCACTGGAAGATGAAGCTTCAGTTATCACCAATGTTACCATTTTGTTCTGTTTTTTTACTGTAGGCTTTAACACTGAGGATATTCTTCTGGCAACTGAGGGGTGGATCTCAAATGTTCGGAATCTCTTGAGTCTAACACAGGACTGGAGATTGTATGGAGACAAGTTCTTCTCATGTGATTTGTTACTTCCATCCCCAGTCAGAATCTGGGAGAGGAGAACTGCACACACACAGAAACAATGGGGGGAAGAGGGAGGAAAGCTAATTGATTTTTTTTAAATGTTAGAAAAAGTTCAGCTTGGGTTCATGACTGTGACACCTGGGTGAAGGTTCAGGGACTGAGAGGAAGGAACTCCAATTTTATTTAAACTAAACTGGCTCTACTGTGCCTCACTAGAGTCTGTTCTCCAGCAAGTCTGATTCCAAATTATTCTTAAATTGAATTTTGAAGATACGGGCTAGTGAATATTGTCACTCTAGTTAGCTTTGTATTGATCTATATCTTAATCATCTCGTCTCTCTAGATGTGTCCCTACAAAGTGCCAAGCACCTTCTTGGAAGTGTTGGGCGCCCTCCTCTCCCATTGGCTTCTGCTCAGCAGAGGAGCTGGCTCAGCTACAGGTATCTGGCTGGGAGGGAACTTGCATGTAACCTAGTGCCATCAGATCCATTAGAAATGTCAGGGCTACTCTTTCATTTTAAAAGAGCAATAGCCTGTTTTTCAAAGTTGCTAGTGCCTGCAGTGACTTCAGGTGACATTGTGAGTGCTCAGCACTTCTGAAAATCAGGCCCTAAGTTTCTTGCTCCTTTTCTTGCAACTATAGGCTTCAAACTGGAAAACCAATTGAAAACAATGGCCAAGGATGCCTTGATTTTGGGGAGGACCCCAGCTCAGTTTGCAGCTGTGATAGAATACATCCCTCAATAGTTACACTCAACACACACTTTTAAAATAATCTTTGTACATAGTATGCCTGGTAAGGTATCATTTGAACACTCATAATTTGCTGGTCAGTATTGTCCTGATAAAATATGAGTGTCAACATTGTATGTGAAGTTATCAGATTCCTCTGTATGATATTAACACACATTCCAAACCCCACAGCCCTACCCAGGCAGAAGTCAGGTCTGTCCTAAACAAAGGAAGGAATGTATGCTTGCCTTAATTTGCATTTAAGGTAAAGAGAGTCATCAGTAGGGAGGGAAAACAAAGGAAGTTCAAACAGGTGTGGGGAAAAAACCCAACAGAGAACATCCTTCCACATCGACTCTTTGTCTCCTGGGTCTCAGCTGAAAATGTTTTTCAAGAAGAGGATGACTGAAACTATAAAAATGAGGGACAAACACTCTAAGGCACACACCCCCTCTCTCCCTGACCACCTCATTCTCTGTACCTGAGAAGACAAAATGAAAAAGCCATTGGACTCTGGGGGAGGGCTCCTGGCCTGAAAATTTGGTCAATAATCTGCTGGAGCATGTGGTGAGAAAGTTTGCTTTGCAACTAAGATAGTTTTTTAAGTAGATACTAGTAAGTGTTTTATCTTTATTTTTCTTGTAACCATTTCTGACTGTTGTGCCTCATTACTTATACTCACTTAAAATCTCTCTCTTTGTAGTTAATAAACTTGTGCTACTGTTTTATCTAATCCAGTGTGTTTAAGTTGAAGTGTCTGGGCAACTCCATTTAAAGCAATAAGATGGCATATTATTCCCTTAATATATTTTACTGACCAGAAGAGTGCAGGGCAGTACAGGTCATACATTTCTGGGGGAAGATTTGGCACTGGAGTTCCATTGGGGTCACCCTGCGGTATAACCCAGGCTGGCAAGATACAGTATAGCTGGCAGACTGCAGTTACACACAGACGTTCAGGATGTGGCTTGCATGCTGGAAGGCTGTTTGTGAGTGGTTCAGGTGGGAGCTACTACAGCAAGGCACTGTAAGACACCCAAGGTCACAGGGCAAGGGTAACACAGCCCCTCACTACTTTGGTTTGTGCCCTGGTATGTCACAGCAGCTGTGGCAGTGCGGGCCCCAAAATTTAGCTTTCAGAAGGGTCACTGTGAGAGCTAATTAATGAACCTTGAGACCTCTTGACAAAAGAGACTATAAGAAGGCTCAGCTTTGTACTAGATATTTGCCTGTCCTCTTATTTTCTCTTTAGTTTGATATAACTTCCCCATTGTGCTGTTGCTCTCAGGCACTCTCCATTTAATTCCCTGATTGGCATTTTTTATTGTTTTGAAAAAAATGGCCTCATTTTAAAGTAGCCCTTTGATTGCTGATGCATTTTTAACATCCTTGAGCTCTCCAGTGAGAAGTTTGGAGGGAAATAAGACAGACACTCCCCTACCCTCAACTCTGGTCTTTCAAAAGGAGCTCCCAAACAGGACTGAGCCTAGAACAGGCCTAGGATCTGCTGCTTTGAATTAGGTCCTAGGTCCTTCTCCTCATTTTCACTACTCCTCTTTTTACTCCCTTGCAGCTTAACCCCCCAGTCCCAGGCATGCACAGGGAAACATTTCCAAACCCTGCAATCAGCTGGGAGGTAGGCAATGATGAAGATTCTTGTCACAGTTTATAAGCTGGGTGCTCTGAGGTGCTTCCATCAGCAAGGCCTTCACCCCTTTCAGTTTCTCTCTTTAAAGCCCTTTCTCACACTGGCTTGCCTCAGGAACGCTGGCAGTGTCAGCTGGAAGCCAGACTCCGTGAATATGTGTCACTGGTTCAAATCTCACCCAGGCAGGTAGTGACCCAAAGGGGCTACTCTCTGAGTGTTTAATGGCTGCATGTACTGGTAGTCCCAATCAAGTGCCTAGTGGACAGGTGTCCACATCATGCCTAAGCTATTGCCGTACTAGGTGCCAGCTTTAGAAAGCACCGAGCCTTAACTACCTTATCATCCCTAGAAAATTGTCCCTGCAGGCCAGGCTAAGGCAAATTGGTGGGCAGCGTGTGGAGAATTCACTCTGTTATAATATATGGAGATAGGTATATCTCATAGAGCTGGAAGGGACCCTGAAAGGTCATCGAGTCCAGCCCCCTGCCTTCACTAGCAGGACCAAGTACTGATTTTGCCCCAGATCCCTAAATGGCCCCCTCAAGGATTGAACTTGCAACTCTGGGTTTAACAGGCCAATGCTCAAACCACCGAGCTATCCCTACCCCCTGTTGCTGAAGTACTTTAATTCTGTGGATAAGTAGAGGACTCCAGTCTCCCTGGTGATTGAAATGCACTTTGAAAAAATCTTACAAGGTAGAATAAATAGTATTAGCATCTCAGGGGAGTTTCCATTTCTTCCCCTAGGTGGTTGACACTCTCTCTCACTGTCTAAGGGAGGCAGCATGATCCCCTAAATGGGGGAGTGGATTGGGAAATGAAAGCTGAGTTCTAGTCCCACCTCTGCCAGAAATTCGCTGGGTGCAACCTCAGACAGGTCACCTCCCTTCCCTATACCTGCGTTCCCCCATCTGTAAAATGGAGGATAATCAAATGCACTCACCTTTAAAATGTACCATGAGCTCTATTGATGAGAAGTGCCACATCGGTGCTAAATATTTGACTACGGTAATAACACGCCATATCTCAGTACTAAAATTCAATTGCCAGCTCATTGTTATGAACAGTGATGACAAATGTGGACTGAAATTCTCAGCCTTTTGTCAGCATTACAATTTTGTGAAGCTCAGACACATTCTTCTGTGTTCTGAAAGCCACTGCCGCATCCGTGTCATTTTCTAACAATGTTCCCTATTTGACTCCATTGCAGAGGACATACATTTGCCCTCTATGCTGTAATTCACACAGATCTGAGGCAGACTCATATTGCCCCCCTCATACTGTGAGAGCCTGGGTGAGGCATACAGGTGATCAAACTAGAGGTATGATTGCTCATGAATCTACATCTGGGTGTAACGCCCATGAACTGGCCAACAGACAAAAACTCGAAACAAAGCGATACCATTCAGCACACGCTAAATAAACAGTGCAACCCGCTTTGATACTTATTAATGTTTACATACCACTGCTTTATGTAATTATTATTACAATTTAAAATCCCAATTTCCTTTCTTTGGACATAATGTCTAAACAGGAAAGAGCTAACCTTCCTGTTTGGAGAATTGCTAGTTTCAGAAAGAATACATTTTTTTTCTCCTTACTTGCAGTTTTCAAAGATTTTATTTTTAATACAAATGGAAAAGGCAAACAATAGGCTGAGAGGAAGGAAAAGCCTACCTCTAAAACAAATGGGCTCTGCTATGACTAGATAGTCAAACTTTGCACTATAAAATAACTCATGTCATACCTGCAGTGACTTCTGCATATTGGGACAGGAAAGACTTATTTTTAGCATGCAACACACTAGGCATGTGCAATACAAAAAACAAAGGGAGAGTAAGATGGGGAAATGCCCCCTTTGTCAATTTCTGTACAAAGGGAAAGGCTTGACCATGTCCTCCTTCTTCTTCGGATGCATGGAGTGAAAATTAACACGTTAATTAATTAATTTTCACTCCATGCATCTGAAGAAGTGGGTTTTTAACCCACGAAAGCTTATGCCCAAATAAAAGTTAGTCTTTAAGGTGCCACCGGACTCCTTGTTATCCCTGCTGTAGCTGTGAAGTCCTGTAGGATCACACTAGGGGGCAGCAGAGACACAACTTTGAAAACCCAGCTGTTCAGGACATCCTTACAAGGGGCAAAACATCTTTTTGTGCAGGTAAGCAAAGGGTTAGTAACTGCATGTGCAAACAGCTCTTGTGCACACATGGACAGGCTCTTTTGCAAACTCTGAGGTGTGTTTGAATATAGGGGGTGACTGAGGCATTGAGATTTACAAGTCTAGCCCTCTGGAACAGCCACAGTAGACCTGGTAGAGGCCATCAATTGAAAATGGTTCTGCTGAAGGAGACTTAATATTGTTGCTTCTCTGTCGGATTTCTTCTTTCTAATACAGGAAGCACGCTTTGCTGTTTTACTTAACATCAAATAAACAGTACGAAACAAAGGTAAGGAATCTAAACACATTCTGAAAGCGCCCCCCTCCACATACCCCCTCTTTATTCAATGTACAGGGAGTGTTGTATTGTGAGTCTTGTGATAGTTGGTGTGCTTCTGAAACCCCCAGCTCCTGGATTTCTGTAATTATGTGAGAATCTCCATTGTCGTTTTAAAAAACAGTTGGTTTCAAGCCCTCGGGTTGCATAGAAAACCTTGAAAATGTAACCTGAATGCAATCTAAAGGCTCAGAAACCAGAAGGTAAATACAGTGAGACCTAATTTAAAAAAAACTCATGATTTTTAAGCCAATCTCATGGTTTTCAGAGGCCTGACTCGTGATTTTTGAATGCTTGGGGTTGGCAAGAATTGCAAACACTTGCTACCAAGCATAGTGCTTGCTACGAATGATCATTATCCCATTGAACTCAATCCATTTACTCACCATATTAATGCACTATGCTTAGTAGTGTGTGCAGGATCAGGCCCTAAGAAGGTATCGTGTCTCCATTCTTTTTTGCTTGGCAGAGAACCCATTCCTGGTTGAGAGAGTCCCATTTAACGTGACATGGTGTTTGGAGAGCTCTGTGTACCCTCCCTGCCTTATAGCGAGACCCCTGGCTTCTGAGTTTGCTCCTTGGAGTTGTTTCTCTCCCACTTGCAGTGCATTTCCCTCCTCTCCCTGCAAATCTCTTACCACTCTTCTGTGCTTTGCTCTTTGTGCAAAATGGTAAGTATTTTGCCAGATACAGTTCCTGTTTTGATGATTAAACTGGGCTGCATGAATTCACAGTTCCAAAAGGAAAGAGCATGTTAAAGCCACAGTAAAATAATCCAAGTGGCATGAAAAGATGGTGGGAAATGTAATCTGAAACACAGGCATTCACAGGCACTGGCAGGGAGACTCAGCAGAGCAGTAACGCTGAAAGAAACCCAGTTGTCAGCAAATTAGATGAGTTTGCAATGTGACACAATGGCCAAAAAGGGAATATGGGTCTGAGCAGCAGACATAGAGCTCTCAGAGTGCAGGCAGGGTATTGCCCCTCTTTATGGTCTTGTCTGTGCTTGTATTTTTTCCTGTCAGTGGCCTCGCACCAGTGCAGCTCCCCTGGTGATAGCAATGATAGAAACCATTTAGGCTGAACAAGGAGAATACTTCCTAATGGTGGATCTATTAAAATGTGGAACAGTCACCCATGGGAAAGTGGCAGAAACCTCCATCACTTGGGACATTTAAATTGAGATGGGAGAAAATACAGTAGAGGACAGTTCTGTCCCAGCCAAATGATGGACTGTATGACTTTACAGTGATAGGTCTTTGCCATCTCTAGTACCTGGGGGACAAATTCTTTCTGCTGCACTTCAGCAATCCCAGTGACTTCAATGGGGTGGTACCAATGCATCTGAGAGCAGTATGTGGCCTTGTGATACCTTGCCCTGTACATTATGCATATTGGTGGACGAGGATTCCTGGCTTCACCATATTATACCTGTACATTATACATATATTTTGCTGATTTCCTTCAATGGCCTCAGAGACTCTGCCTGGTCCTGGGACAGGCCCTGGAGCCAGGACTCCTGGATTCCAATCCCAGCCTGGCTAAAGACTTCTTGAACAACCTTGGGCAAGTCACTTAACCTCTGTGTCAATTTATAATACCAGAAAAATACTTCTTCCCCTGGCAAGGATTGTTTATAAAGCACTTTGCATGGGGAATGTTCTGAGTTTGTGTAGCACACCTCTATCTGCCTCCACTTGTAGTTTATGGAGGTGAGTCATTGTCCTCTGAATCTTCTCTGTGCTGCTGCTGCTGCAAATAAATTCACCGGCTTCCGCCATAATAGTCAGTTTTAGAGCCAGTGTCACACTTTACTACCCGGCTCTGGATGCTCTCCAATGACTTAATGTCTTTCATCAAGCGACGTGAGTAAAACTGATGAGTGTATCTTTAACGAAAGAGCCATAAAATTCTAATAGAGCAGTAATGTTCCTAGCAAGTCTAAAGGGACTCCAGTCAATAGTTACGGGGCCGTGGCTCAATTTATGGGCTTAATTCATCAAACATAGTCATTCCCCTTTTTTTGTGCAGGATGGTCTTGGCGGTTCCTGCTAGAAGAGTAATATAAAGTGTGCATGGACGGCACTTTCTTGACAATCCCCCATGCCTTTGGGAGGATGAGGATGGGGCTGCACACAGGAGTTGATCAGGGGCCCCTGTGAGCAGGCTGATGTGGTCTCCCCTTAGAGTCTTCTCGCTGTAATGGCTGCAGGTCCATCAGCCTGGGAAGCTGTATTTGTTCATAGGGAGACGTGAGGGGCTAAAGCCTGCAGTAGTTTGAGTGGATAGGAAAGGGGAGTGTTTGGCTTCCAATGCAGATGGAGGGATGCTGATAGCCCAGAACTCACGTGCAACTTTCTCGTAACAAACTAGCGAGGAAATAAGTATTAGCATGACTGACTGACTGTGAAAAAAGAGAAACTTTAAAGCAATTGCTTAAAATATCCTGGCATCAGCCACTTCATTTTTGGAACACCCCAAGGTGCAAAGACTTTGTCAGGAAAACGTTTCTGCTTGGGGTATAGTATACAATTCAGAGGGGGTGGCGGAGACCAAAGAGAACTGCCCTGGACTGACGCAGAGTTACAGCCCAGGGGAGGGGCAGGGCAAAGGTGGCTGTGCTCTAATTTACAGCACCCTCCTGAGGGCTGCTTATGGAATGCGCCACAGTTTGGAACAGCTCAGAATCTCCAAAGCAGCATGTGCTACAGCTACCCCCTTCAGACCCCAAGCACACCCCTTGCACTGGAGCTTATGAGTGGCCAAAGTAGGGCTGCTTATGCTAGCCCTATGCTATGCCTGTGGTGGAAGAACTTCTCTTCCAGCTCCTAGTAATGCATTTCAGATGCCTGGGGGAGACAGAATCTATCCCAAGGGCGTTTATCTTCTCAGGCAGTTCTGAGAAATGTAAAAAGTCTTCTCTTTCTAAAGCCAGAGTGATAAGTAAATCCATGTGCTGTGTATCCACCTCTGACCTGCGGGACATGCACAGAGATGAGACAATCAAGAATCTTGCACTTCAGAGAAGCTGAGAAAAGATATGGAAAGGCTCTGGTAGGTCCCATCCATGTCATGTCCGCACCTGCCAATTGTTATCTGTATTACTATGGCACCTAGAAAACTTTATCCGGGCCCAGAACCCCATGGCACTAGACGCTGTATCAACCCAGACCACAAAGATACTCGCTGTCCCAAAGAGCTTCTAATCAGAACAGACAAATAGGCAGAGGGTGGGCGAAGGGGTAGAACCACAAGCCTAGTGAACGGTGGGATGGCTGCAACGGGCAGGTGACTCAAGTGCTGGGATATTCTTATGAAAAATACTTTTTACAAGTACGTAACGTAACTGGAGATAGCTCTGAACCAAATCCAACCCCCAAATTTGACAGGGTGTTGGAACAGAAATCTGAATATGAATTTCTCAGATATCTCTACAATGGGCTGATCCAAATTCCCAGATCCAACCCTTCTACTTACCCACCATCTGTGGGAGTTCACAGACCAGACCTGGATATGAATTTGGTGATACAGACTCAAACTTGCTCCTAATACTTGAGCTGGAAGTGAAAAGCTGTGGGATAAGGGAGAGAAAGAGGAATGGCCTGAGCACGTGAGATCGCTGTAGTCAAAGTTTGATGTGAGACGTTTCTTGGCATAACGTCTACCTCACAGGGACGCCTGTAAATATTTCACTAAAAAAATGGTCAGATGTGTTTAGGGCATTACAAGAATGGTATAACTAACACAATGAAGTGTAGGCACAGGCTCTGTAGAAAGTACAAAGGGTTTTGGGATGGGCCAGAGCAGCAAGTTCCTTTTCAAGTCTTTTTATGTGGCACGTTCATTATGAAAAGTCTTCAATCCTACATGTAAACAGCTACTGTGCAATGCTTTTGACTAGGAACAATTTGCCTAAATCCTAGATGTTATCCAGTCCAATCATGCCCCCTAGAGGATGATGAGCCTAATTCACGATCTACTTTCACCAGCTTTTTTCTCACTGACAAAAATCCTCTACCATCTGGTCTACACATAGGTTTTGTGCCAGTATAACTGTCAGTTAGGGGTAGGGTGACCAGATTTTCCGATTTTATAGGGACAGTCCCGATTTTTGGGTCTTTTTCTTATATAGGCTCTGTGACAGTGTACCCCATAAGGCTTTATGGGGTGTGTGTTTATAAATGTATGTATGACATAACTGGAACATGTTTTGTGCTGCCTGTGCCATGTAACATATCTCCGTAAAGGTTATGGTCTACTATATCTATTCATCCTATTTGTACACATATATCATTTTCTACTTGAGGTTAAGAATATGGGCTGTATACTTGCTTGGTTTCTAAGTAAGCTTTGTGAAGCATTTGGTCAGTTTCTTTAGGAAGGAATTCGCAAGGTTAAGTACCTAACCAGGAAGCACTTGGGGAACAATGCATCTTGGAATGCTCCAATACACATACGAAGTCTTCCTGGAGACATACAAGATACCATGTGGGCACATAGGCGTGCGCAGCACATTTCATTAGGGTGTGCACCCAGGGAGCCCCACCCTAGCCCCGCCCCACCCTGCCCTAGCCCCGCCCCTGCCCCCATCCACTCCCTCCTACTTCCCACCCCCGACTGCCCCCCTCCCAACTCCCAACCCCCCCTGCTCCTTGTCCCCTGACTGCCCCCTCCTGAGACCCCCCCCCACTGTAACTGCCTTCCTAGGACCCTACCCCCTACCTGTCCCCTGACTGCCCTGACCCTTAACCACACCCCTGCCCCCAGACAGACCCCCAGGACTCCCATGCCTATCCAACCGCTCCCCATCCCCTGACTGCCCCTGAGACCCTCTGACCCATATCCAACCTGCCCGGCCCAGCCCCCTTACCACGCCGCAGCTCAGAACAGAGTCCCCACCAAATCCCACCCCCAGGACATCCCCTTGACCAATGGCGTGATGGCACTTACAGGATAGGTGCAGAGAGCGCCAGCCAAGCTGGAGCACAGTGGTGGAAGAGTGCTATGACTGATGTAAGTCAACAAAGGTCATGTGTAGCGCTGGGGAGGCGGTGATTGGCTGGGCGGGGGTAAGAGGGTTCTGTGTGGGGCAGTCTGGGTGCAGGCAGCTCAGTGGGGGATCTGGATGTACAGGGAGATTCCAGGTGCAGGGGTAATGAGAGTCTGCAGGGGGGACCAAGTGAAAGTGGTTGGAACTCAGCGGGGGGAGGGTCTGGATGCAGGGAAGGTGGGATTCATTTGGGTGCGGGTCTGGGTGTAGGTGGTTGGGGCTCAGTGGGGAGGGTGGCTGGGGGGGCTCATCAGGGTGGTACAGATGCAGGGGAGGTGGGGCTTGTCAGAGTGAGGGTTTGAGGGGCCTGCTTAACAGGGGAGCCCCAGCTGCTGCCAAGGGGATCTACACGCTAGGCCCCCACTTCCCCTTCCCTTCCCCATCTCATGCCCCTTCTCCACCATTCTATCTCTTCCACATCACATCCCCTTCCTTCCCAAACTGCCTCTTCCCCCCTCCCCCCGCTTCCCTCATCCCCTTCTCTTCCCCATCCCATGCCTCCTTCCCACAGCTCCATCTCCTCCCCATCCCACCACCTTCTTTCCCCCGCCTCTTTTCCCTTGCGATGCCCGGCCCCGCCCCGCCCCACAACTCACTGTTGTACAAAATGAAGGATGGCTCCCAGCACACAGAAGGGAGCTCAGCCAGCACTAGGACCCAGAAGGTGGTGTCTAGCTGCAAAGTCCAGGAAGATCAGCAGCACCTTCTTTTTTCAGCAGGGCTGCAGCAACTCTGTTTTCACAGAAATGGGGGGGGAGGCAGTGGCGTGACCTTGCATCCCATGTGGCCCCCCCACCCCTCACCTTTATTTGGGGGGTAATGCCCCCAAACTATGCCATGAACATTCCCAATCACACACCAGTTTCTCCTTCACTTTCTACAGGGAAGCAAAGAACACTGCAGGAGGGGGGACCTGGGCTATTTTCATTCCCCCTGGGGCCCAGGAGTACCCCACACAGACCCCCACTGCCCAGCACCATCCCCAGAGACCCAGCACCCCCGCCTGCCTGTCCCCCCGCCACACTCACCGGCCTGCTGGGCGGGGGCTATTTGCCTTGACTGGGCTGAGTCAGTGTCACAGCTGGGGTTGGTGGGGGAATCAGAGTGGGAGGGGGGGGAGTGCTAGAGCCCCCTTGCCTGGGGCCCAGACGAGCCCTCCCCCCCCATGCTGGTCGAGAATGACCCGGCCCCTGCACTGGTCCCAGGTGGCTCAGCCCCGGGAGGCGGGACAGGCTGAGCAAGACGAGCTGGAGCAGCTCCCTCCCCCTCCCTGCTGGGGGTGCGCGGTCAGGGACTCTAGCACCGCCCCCCCACAGCTCCCATTGGCCGGGGTTCCTGGTCAATGGGATGGGAACCGGGTCAGTGCTGGGAGGGAGGCAGTGGGCAGCGTTGCCTCTGCCGAGACTCTCCCTGCACGCAGGGACGGTGGGGAGCTGCCCCCGAGGTGAGAGCATCCCACCCCCCGGCCCAACCCACCCTGCTCCCTGTCCCCCGACTGCCCCCGCCCCTTGTCCAACCCCCCTCAGGCTCCTAGCAGCGTCTGGCTCAGCATGGAGCCATACACGCAGCCCCGCCCCCCACAGCTCTGACTGCCCTGCATTAGAGTGGGCACGGGCACACCTGGCACACCCCCTGCGCACGCCTATGTGTGGGCAATGGCTTCGGACTGTAAAGACTGAGTCTTGCAGGGACATGTGACTTGCCCAGGTGACTCCAGAACTCCATCTTGGAGCTGGACTTTGCATAGGAGTGAGGAGGGGGGGGTCTCCACCCACAAGAGAAAGTCTATTTAAACCCATGGGAGACCCCTCCATTTTGTCTTCAGCTGGCTAAAGAAGGAGCCTCTCCACCCAGTGGTGTAGGCAGGTTCTAAGAGCAGGGGGAGCAAACATTAAAAAGGCGCCCCCCTTTGGCTCCTCCTCTGTCCACGCCCCCCATGGCTCCTCCTCCGGCCGCTCTGCCCCCCCCCCCCCCGGCTCCTCCAGCCACGCTGCATCCCCCTGACCATGGCTCCTCCAGCCACGCTGCGACCATGCTGCGCCCCCCCCTTCAAGCCTGGGGTGTGGCAGCCCCCCCAGTTCCAGCCCTGTGTGTGTGCAGGGTACAGAGGGGTTACAGCCTAGATCGGGGTTACAGGGCCCGGTTCTGCTCAGGGGTTCTGACCCCTCACGGCTGTCCGGGAACGCAGCTCCTGGCGGGTCCATGCCCCTTGGGCAGCGGGGCAGTTTGGGGGAGTCTCTGTGCTCCAGGCTGAGCGCCGGCCACCCCAAACTCATCCCCCGCTTGCCCAGCTCAGGCCGGGCGGCAAAGAGCCAGAGGCTCCCGCCTAGGCTGACATCCCCGCAGCACCCCCTTCGCCCTCACGCCCCCCTCTAGCCGAGCTCCTCTTCTCCACCCCCCCCCTCGCCCAGCCCGTCCCTCGCTCTCCCCCCGCACAGGGAGCCGAGCCGGGGCGGCGGCAGCGGCCACTACCGGGTAGGAGCTGCAGGTGATTTCCCATGTTGTCAGGCTCTCCGCCTCCTTCCTCCGCAGCCTTTGCTGTTTACCCGGACAGGAGCCTGGGAAGCCGCCGGGCGGGAGGAGGAGCCGCCGGGGAATCGCTCTGACCCGCGGCCATGGCGAGCCACAGCACAGCGACCCCTAGTGCCCAGCGCGGCGAGAGATGCCGGGAGAGCTGCGGGCTGGGCCGGGCCGGGCGCCCCTCACCGTGTCACGTCCCGGGGCGGGACGTGAGGAACCTTCCTCGTGCTACCAGCAGTGGCGGGGTCTGGTACGAGGCCGGCGCGTGGATCCCGCTCAGAGTGCGGGGCCGCCGGTGCCACTTCCCAACAGTCGGGGCGGGGGACGGGGAGGCGAATGGCGCCCCCGGCCAGTGCAGCCTGGGGCCAGTAGAGGCCGCCAATGGTGGTGAAGTGGCCTGCCCGGGCGCACTTCAGGCAGCAGCTGATCGTTCCCCCCAGGGCTGCGGGTTCCCTGTGACCCCTTCGTCTCCCTGCCCCAGCCTGGACTTGGGAAGAGAGACGGACGGAGGCAGCCACAGGCAGCCTGCAGCGAGCACAACAAGCCGTTACTAACTAAGGCGCCGCTTTTAGAAAATGTGCTGCGGGGAAGCAGCTGCTTCCCCTGCACCCCGCTAGCTACGCTACTGTCGCCACCCCCCAGAATACTGGAAGGAAACTGGAACAAAGGACAGTAACTACAGGGGGTGTGAGTGATTGCTGGACCCAGGCTAAAAGGAGATTAGCCTGTAAAAGCGAACATTCTGGAACTGGTGGGGATCTTATCTGTATTTGGTGTTTGATTAGACACAGATTTGCGCATTTTATTTTATTTTGCTTGGTGACTTACTTTGTTCTGTCTGTTACTACTTGGAACCACTTAAATCCTACTGTCTGTATTTAATAAAATCACTTTTTTCCTTATTAAGTAACTCAGAGTATGTATTAATACCTGGGGGAGCAAACAACTGTGCATCTCTCGCTATCGGTGTTATAGAGGGCGAACAATTTATGAATTTACCCTGTATAAGCTTTATACAGGGTAAAACAGATTTATTTGGATTTAGACCCCATTGGGAGTTGGGCATCTGAGTGCTAAAGACAAGCACACTTCTGTGAGCTGTTTTCAGGTAAACCTGCAGCTTTGGGGCAAATAATTCAGACCCTGGGTCTGTGTTGGAGCGGACGGGAGTGTCTGGCTCAGCAAGACAGGGTGCTGGAGTCCTGAGCTGGCAGGGAAAACAGGGATAGAAGTAGTCTTGGTACATTAGGTGGCAGCTCCCAAGGGGATTTCTGTGATCCAACCCGTCACAGGCTCCTATTACCCCCCCATCCCCTGTCCCGATTTTTCACACTTGCTGTCTGGTCACCCTAGTTAGGGGTGTGATTTTTTTTTTTAAATCAAAGCTTTTATATCAGTATAGCCCCTAGTGTGGACACAGTTATATTGGTATAAAAGTGCTTCCCATGTAGGAGTAAGCTGTACTGGAACAAGCACCTTTATATCACACTACGGGATTGTACTGCATTAACTTTACCAATGTGTATCTGTGGACAGATGAGGCCTAACTGACCAATCAGTTTATGAAGCAAAGTCCATCCTCTGCCTCTTCATAACCCAATAATGGAAGGTTTGTTTCTCCCCAGACCATACTGATATTTTTCATTTTGTTCATTGTAACTGAATTAATGTACAAAAATACACAACACACACACTCTTTGAAATGCTTCACACTCAAAAGAAAGGCTTAGTTTTCATAACAATGCAACCCAGGGTCACACTGCCATTGTAATGTACCCTGCAGACTGGCCAATCAAATCAAGCGCTTAGAAATATTTACTACAGAAGATAGTAAGCATAACCATGCCACAAAGACAAAGCTTCCTTTTAATGCTTTGGTCTCACCTCAACATAAAACATTGGTAAACAGCTCAGACGTAAGGTGCCTATTAGATTTCACTTGGGTTAGCTGCTGTTCATTTAAGCACAAATTTTTGTTGCACAATGTTATAATTTTTGTAAAATAATTATTATTTTAGACTGGGATTTTTCAAAGGCTCTTATGGGAAAGGCGGCTCTAGCCCTCCTGAATTTGAACAGGATTTGGGCCTCTTAACTCTCTCTGACACATTTGAGAACCCCAGCCTTAATTCTTATGATGCTGATATCATGCAAACTGATCACTTCTAAAATTTGGTTTTCTAGATGCATACTGTCAGTTCCAGGCCCTAGTGAGTCAAGCCGACTATTTCAACAGGAGCAGAGGCAGCTTCAGAGCTGATCAGGAAAAAGATGTGCAGACAGTTACTCAGCTGATACTGAAATGATCTTTATTTCCCCTTCTCAGAAGGTGGGTGCAGACTGGGAATGCCTGCTTCAGGGAGGTCTGTAGAATGCCTATTGACTACAATGCTCATGTCAATGAGGTAGTTTGCTGTTTGAAATATAGTAAAGTAGGTGTTGTGATAAAGTAAGGAGCTCCACATTCCATCCAATGCAAGGCATTCCCTTACAGTTGCCTGCAGAGTAAGGTAGACTACGCAGAAGACTGGCTTCAAGTTTGTTCTGTGATTTGGGAGTTCAAATCTCTCTAAGGTCTTTATCCACCTCAGTCCTTGATGCAGCTAAGCTGAAGAATCTTCACATGAAAACAGCAGCAGTTGTAACTTAGGGCAGTTACAGGAATAGCATATTAGGGGATGCAAAGTCTACGGTACGTAAAAATCCAGGGCTTTGTGTGTGCCAGCTAAATCTGAGAGTCCTAGGCAAACTGTGTTTGTTGTTTTATCACACAGGTAAAAGTAAACATGAACTATACTACAGCAATTACAGTGGCAAAAGGTGATACACTTCATACTCTTTGAAATTAGTGCTAAAAGGTCATAGAGCTGAGAAAGCACAAGGTCCAGGAACAGTTCATCCAATGAGTGCATGGCCAAGTGGGGCTATAAATGTAGGGTTATACACACTACCCTCAATCCACAGAGGCTCTCCCTGTGACGGCAGCGGGATATGTGCCCAAAGATCAAGGTTAGACTATGACCTTCATGTAGTGTCTAAGCTTTTAGTTACCACTATATATTATTTGTTCAGTGTCTGCTATAAGTAGGCTTGGCAGAATTTGTTTTTATAATTTCAATGGACAATGTCAATATTTATTTTTAAGCATTTTTTCCTATTTTTATCCATTTAAATTTCCACAGTAGTGGGAAATTGGTGGGGGGGGGGTAATCAGACAACAGGGTGGGGCAGACAGTAATTATTTAATGACAGGAGACACTGATCTCAAAAAATTAAAGCTTTATAACTGTTCAAACACAAATTGTCAACATCACATATCAAAATATACAAAGTAAATATCCTTAAATCAAACTCTATTAAGTTCTTAAGCAGCATTTTTCTTTCTTGGTCTATTTCTAAATGTCATTTATTGTTACGGAAATGTTGGGTTGGTTTGTACATGTACAGTGAAATTGATGTTTAGTGACATTTACTGATAAAAATGTGATCCTTCCAAGCCTGGCTTTAAGGAAGAGGTAAATCCCCCCCTTAAAAAAAAAAAAAAGAAGAATACTATGTGGTGTGGCTTTACAAAATGATGATGTTCTGTGAAAAATGGTACCCAATAGTGGGTGTGTGGGTGTATGTGAGCGACATGTACATGACTTCCCCAACACCCACACCTACACCATCTTGATCATGCAACATCACAAGCAAGGATGATGACCACTAAAACATTCTCTTAGTAGGGGACCTGGTGGTGAATGGTAGGACTAGACATTGCAAGACCTTAATGTGGCACTGCCATCAGTTAATGTGCCCATTCAGTTTGGTTAGTAGGGGCTTTCAGCACATGGACCCAAATTTTCAAGAATCCTATAAATTTGGTGCCTAACTTGCAATAACATGCACCTGGTTTTTGTAATTGCTGAGTACCCACTCCTTCCATTGTCGTGGGGACCTGTGAGCACTCAGCATCTCTGAAAATCAGACCCATGGTGTCCTAATCTGAACACCCAAAATTTGAGACACCCATACTTGGTGACTTCTTTTGAAAATATGGGCCATAGTTCCTAGAGTAATTGAATTTTGTTAATTCCATTTGCTGGTGACTTTAAAGCTGACGCCATATTTATTAAAAGTTAAACCAAGGAACTTATATTCTATCCATTTGTCAGGGAAAGCTGAAGCATGGCCCATACTTCTTTCTTGCCATGCCACAGGTGGAAATGGATTTAGAATATTTAAGTAACTGTCAAGCCACAAGCAAAAATGTAACTACAAAAATCTGTTTTATAGCACTAATAATATGAACCATGAACAACCCTCCCAACTACGAGATTGTCCTTACAGTTTGCATTTCTATAACACTGGATTTCTTTTTCACTTTTTTTTCTTTCAGAATTTGGTGAGAAAGGTTATTTAAAAACCAGTCTACATCTTGATGGTCTTCAGGCCACTGCATGTACTGACTCCTTTGCACAAAGACTCTAATCGGTTTGTATTTCATCAACTGATACTGAGAAAGTGACCCAACCACAACCATAATGAGGACATCTTGCAGGTCACAAAAGAATCTGCTCTGGGCAAAATTAAAGGCTTCCACGCACCACCCATCCTTGAGGAACTGCCTTGTCACAATGCAAATGGTCTTCCTGCTGTTCCAAATGGCATCACGGATGTTGGTGATCTGTTCCTCCCCAGGCAGGAAATCTCTCTCTTCAAAGCACAAAGTAAATCTGTTTTTCTCAGAGTACTGAGAGTCCAGGTGCTTTATCAATGAATTTTGGACCCACTCAAAGTCTCTGTTGCTGTAGCATAAATATGCATCATATTGATATGCACTTGTATCTATTGCTTGCTTACGTTCTTTTAGCATAGCACCTTTGATGGTCTTATACCAGACAAAACAAGTCCCCCGAAAGTGACTAAAAATGATGACTGCTGTTAGGAACATTATCAGAGTGACTGAAGTGAAGATGAACAGTGAGAACTGTAGAGGCTTCTGGAGTTCGTCTTCATTACAGCCATCAAGTGCCACTGAAGAGAGTGGAACCCTTGTTAAAAAAGGTGGGAGTATACAGTATGTGTCATTTTCTGAGCCAGCTAAGGTCACATTGGTTTGATTTAACCGTGCTGTCCAGGTGTTTAAACTGCAATCACAGAAAAACCTGTTATTTGTTATATCCAGGATACTCAAAGTCATGAAGAGCTCAAGGGCAGGTGAAAGAAGTTGGTTTTCAGACATATTAAGTGTCTCTAGGCTCTCAGGGAAAACACCAGGAGAAAGATAAGACAACAGGTTGGAGGCTAGGTTAAGTCTGTTTAATGATGTTAGACCACTAAAAATATCCTGTGGAAGGGTAGTAAGGTAGTTGTTATTCAGGTGGAGCACCTCTAGTTTGGAAAGTGCCCTGAACACATCCAAACATAAACCTCTGTCCCACACAAGCTTTAACATGTTTTCTCCTAGATCCAAGTAGACTAACTGGTTATTTTCTATAACATCAACACTTTTAACACAATAAGATAAACGATTTTGTCTTAACAAGATATACTTCACATCTGGAACTTGTAAAAGAATATAAAGATCACCCAGATTGTCCAGTCTGTTTCTTTCCAAGACAAGGATTGTTGCATTTATACTCTGGTTTCTTACAGATAATAGCTTATTGTCACTTAAATGAAGAGTGATCATGGCTGGGAAAGAAGGGAGAGTTTTAATGGCATTGTCCCGGAGATCCACCAACTTTAACCTTCTTAAATCTCTGAACGAATTCCCAGCAATTACTCCAATATGATTTTGTTGCAAATCAATATGCATCACATTCTGAAGCCCCTCAAAAGTATAATCGTAGAGCTCCCCCAGAATGTTATATGACAGGTTGAGAGTTCCTAGGTTTCCCAGACCAAAAAATGCTTGTTTTTGGATCTGATTTATCTTGTTGTTGTGAAGGTTCAGCAATTCCAGATCACCAAGGCTCTGAAATACATAGGGATTGAGAGAGAAAATAAAACCATGTGAAATATCCAGTAAGCGAACGCCACTTCTTGCTAGCCCTGCAAATGTATCTTGGTCTGGATCTTTTAAGTTCTTAAAGCCAAATCCTGGACCCATTATGTGATGGCTAAGCTTCAAAAAAACAATTGAAGTCCCATTCACAGCTGTGCAGAAGTGTTGGATTATATCTACACCCCAGCCATTGCCACCAAGATCCAGGGTGTCCAGGGCTATGTTTTTGAAAGGATTTCCACACTTGGCCCAGTCCATAGAAATTGGGTAGTATAATTTATTTAAACTGAGAATAAACAACGTGAAGAATTTTCCCTGGAAGCTATCAAGGTTTCCTTCACATAAGATGGGTATCCGGTTGTTTTTCAGGTCCACAATTTGCAAGGATTTTAGACGGTAAAATAAGCGATGAGGGCGAAGGCTTTTGATCTTGTTTCCAGAAAGATCCAAATATTCTAAGGAGATCATATCTCGAAGATAGTCTTCTTCCAGAATGGACTCCTCAAGACTGTTGTGATATAGCCGGAGTATTTGTACATTTGACAACTTCACAAAAGCATCAGGATCGAGATGAAGTATCTTATTGTCTCCTAAATCTAAGTTTCGAAGGTTTGGCAGGTTCCTAAAAGCTGCTTTCCCTATGGTAACAGAAGAAACAAGCTGGGTTCCAATTTCCAAAATCTGCAACTGTTCCAGCAGAGGGAAGGAGGATGCATTCACTTGCCTGATTTTGTTGAAATTTAGCCAGAGTATAACTGTATTATTGGGCACAGGTGGAACCTCGGTGAGGTTACAAAAATAATACCTGGCAATTTGGCCATCGGAATAGCAGCTTGTAAATGCAAATATTTCTTTGGTTACCAGTGACATTCCTAAGAGAAATACTAGATGATGTAACATTGTGATGCTGCATGAAAAGAGAGAGAAAGTTGTAAGAACAAAATATAAAATTGGCTGTCTGACCAATAAAGTTTTGTAGCAAAGTTTTAATGCAACAGAATAAAAAAACAAGGCCAAGATTTTCAAATCATGAGGGATTTTGGGTGCATGTGTTTTTGAGTATACAATCTGAAACACTTTAAAGGGAGCTGATGTTCAGTGGATGGGCTCCAGAAAATGGTGAGCAACCCACTCTAAAAATCAAGTTCCATGCAAAGTATTTTAAGATGGGCACCCAAAAATTATTGGTCACTTTTGAAAATCTTGGTCCAAATATTTAACAGTTGCACCCCTGATGTGACAACACTGGTACATTACCCTGAAACTCATTCCTTATTCAAAGTTAGCCAGACTGTTTTTTAAAAGTTTGGATAGTATGGTCAGAGGCTTTAGGTTAACAAAAGTATTGAGATAATCACCTACCCTTCTGAACAGTGTAATCACTGCCATGTTCCTCCCCACTCCTCATTGCTAGTGGGACTAGGTCAGACAATTCCAATGGATAACAATGACATGTCAATAGTCTCACAGACAAGGCACTTCCAGAAATAGTATTAAAAAAATGGCATGCTTTCTTTTTGGAGCACCCATAAGATTTCTGGTCATCAGCGGAGTAACTCTGAATTGAACACAGCAGAGTTTGACTCAGCTATAGGTTTAAAAGGAAAAGGCTTATTTGGAGTTTCAGAATCTCTGGGACTATTCCAGTAATATGAAGTTGTTTTTTATGGTGAGAGCAATGCTTTAAAAGCATACACAGGAAAGAGGTTGATGGGGAGGATATAGTAATTAAATAGTCCTTAGTAATCATTCTTATTGCTATTAGTCATCTTAAAATATTCTCCAGTACAAATGAAGCTCGCAAGAGATCTAGCATATGGTATTAAGATCACTGATTTATTGTGTGGGACAAATCTACTGTTTACAGCCTACTGCTTATTAAAAGATTACATTTGATGTACTGTAGACAGTCAGATTTTGCATAGCAATGCGTGAATGTAATGAATGCATCTAACTGATGTAGACTTTGGGGTTTTCCCCACTCTGGATTTCTTCATGCATCCTGTCAGCTAAACATCTCTCTTTTAAACTGTAATCTCTTCAGAGCAATCACTGTCCTTACGTTGCCTACTGCATAACACAGAGCAAGATGTCAGCACTAAAAGGACTACTTGCATGCTTTTGTTTAATATGTATTTACTAAAGATTGCAACTACCCGCCTCTCCTTTCTAAAAAGCATTCACTGAGATGTTTACTTGGCTGACAACCAGAGTAAGAATTTTTGTACTCTACAGCCTAATGTGTTCAAACTTAATAAGCATAAGTTTTTGTCAAACCAAATCCCTGCTGGCCATATAGTGGTTGCTAAATAAATTTACTTCATAGAGAAAAAGATAGGCCCTGATCCAGTATTTAACAAGTAGGTCAATCCCATTAATTGTTGTTATCGATTGACTGTACTGTTTCACTAATGGCAGAGATTTCCCAGAAGCATCACAGTAAGAGTAAATGATTTCAAGATTCTATGCTGAACTCAGCTCTGTAGTAGTGAAACCACGAATACTGTTTGTTTAGTACTCACAAGTTTTACAGACTTTTGAGACAGTAAAAAAAAAGATATATTGCAAACAGTAAATTACACACTTATCCAGTTTAATTCACAGATTGGACAACAGGGATTCCAATGGTACTGCAGCATTGTCAACTCTCGCAATTTTATCATGAATCTCACAATATTTGGTAGTTTTTCTGTTAAAGCCCCGTGTTCCTCCAGTCATATGATTACATGAGAATCTCAGCTGTCCTATTTATTTATTTTTAAATTAAGTTTCTAGCTGTCATGGCTGCAGAGAAAAGTTTGAAAATATGTACCCTAAATGCTCAAACACTAGACAGCACATAAAAATAATCCACCAATAATTCTTGAACAGGACTGATGTTGGCAATACTGGAGAAGAGGCCACATCCTGAAGACCCTACACACTGTCTTTACTCAAGCAAAATACCCACTAAGATTAATGCATAGTTTGCTTGAGTAAGGAATTCAGGATTTGGGCCAAAGAAAGTAAATTGCAGGCATGGACAACAGAAATCTAATGGGCCATCCTGATTATCACTACAAACGTTTTTTTTTCTCCTGTTGATAATAGCCCACCTTGATTGATTACTCTCATTGCAGTTGGTATGGCAACACCCATTTTTTCATTTTCTCTGTGTATATATATCTTCCTACTGTATTTTCCACTGCATGCATCCGATGAAGTGGGTTTTAGCCCACGAAAGCTTATGCTCAAATAAATTTGTTAGTCTCTAAGGTGCCACAAGTACTCCTGTTCTTTTTGCTGATACAGACTAACACGGCTACCACTCTGAAAGAAATCTAATGGAGATTTTGACAAAATCTATAGGGGATTATCCTCGATAATTTAATTTGCAAAGGGCTCTTTTACTATTTGTCTTTTCTATCCCAGAGGTTTGGTCAAACCTGCCTTTTAAGAGATACACTGTCAACAGTGAATATATATATATTTAAAAACCTTTACTTGTTACTAAAAACTGCTTAGATTATTTAAAAAATTATTATACATTTCACCATTTAGACTCCTTGTTTACGTTTTCCACTTCACTCGCTTGGGTCCTAAAATAGACTGGTGAGTTTCACTTTTATTTATTACCATGGTGGTGCTTATATTCACCACTATATTTGATGTTGCAAATATAATGTCTCTAATCTCCAAGTATCAGAGGGGTAGCCGTGTTAGTCTGAATCTGTAAAAAGCAACAGAGGGTCCTGTGGCACCTTTGAGACTAACAGAAGTACTGGGAGCATAAGCTTTCGTGGGTCAGAACCTCACTTCTTCAGATGCAATTCTTCTAATCTCCAAGTATCATATGCTATTATTTTATTAAACATTCATCTTTCACTTTCAGGATGAACACTTCTATGCCTGCTATTTGTCCAAACATTTTTGTTTTTTAAGTTTAAGCAAAATCACAGAATTAACAAAACAAAGCCACAAGTAAAATAACGGCCGTGGTGCAGGCAAGCAATATAAATCTAGCACTAGGTGAACTGCAACAAGTTCAGATTGAGGATCTCAGAAAATGGAGGGGAACTGGAGCAATTTTTGATGGAAAAAGAAATCTCATTTTTACATCAGAAAAATGTTTTGTTGAAAAATTCTCCAACCCTTTATAGTTCGGGGTTTGGCTGCTATCAGACGTTAAGGAGGTATCCATCAGGCCATGTGTCCTCATACAATCCCGCCTTTATCTCGAGTCTGCTTGCAGAGAGGGGCTAATGGATAAACCGTTTGCTCCTCCAATATTTTCGTGGGACCAGTGTACTCCTGAAAACTTGGACCTTTGTGTGGATTGGCAAGAGTGATGACAATAAGCGACCTTTTCCATTCACTCTTGTCACAGGGAGCAGTTTAGAACCACTCCTTACATCAGCGGTTCTTTCTATTAGCAAAACAATCTACATAATCTAAATCTAGAGGTAGCTGATAGCATTCCTTTAACACACTATAACATGGAAAACTGCACGGAGGATCAGTAAAAATATATTTGTTTAGCCATAAAACCGACTGGAGTTGTGTGTTGCTGGAGCAAATTTAATTGACATTCTACGGTGTTTTGCAAATTCCACTAGGAGTCCAACTATTTTTAAATGAATGACAGCATCAGCTTTATCTCCATAGAGAGCTGAAAAGTATGTGTGTGGGGGCGGGGGAGTGGAAATAAGATAGAACAGCATGGGAAGTTCTGTCTCTCTGGGCTTGTCTACAGATTAAAACTTGTACTGCTTTACCTATACTGTGAGAGTTAAATTGGTACAACACCCTAGCGTGTACATGCATATACTAAGGCCTGATCTACACCGAAAACGTAGATCAACTTAGTTATTCTGCTCAGGGGTGCGAAAAATTCACATCCCGAGAGACGCAGTTAAGCCAACCTAAGACACCACTAGGTTGACGGAAGAATTCGTCCATCATCCTAGCTCCAGCCTTTCAAGGGAGTGGATTTACTACAGCAATGGGAAACCCTTCCATTGCTGTAGCTAGTGTCTATGCTGCAACACTTGCAGTATAGTCATACCCTGATCTAGCATATCCCATGGTGGAAGGAGAATACGTTCTACCAGTGTAAAGGACCTTTATACCAGTACGACTGCATCCGGCATATGGGATATACCAATATAAATACTTCTGTAAAAAAAAATCTCACCCTTAACTGAGCTAAATTATACTGGTGCAACTTCCAGATGTAGACCAGGCTACTCTTTCTGTTGTTGAAGCATAAACAAGAATCTATTCTTTGCCCTTTACTGGTGCAATGTGATCTGACCAAAGATTTAATGTATGCAGAACGTACTGACAGACAAATGCTCATCACACCAATGCTCATCACACCAATGCATATACTCAGGATTTCTCTTCTGGGTACACAGACGTGTAGGCAGGGCCGGCTCCAGGGTTTTTGCTGCCCCAAGCAGCGGAAAAAAGAAGAAAAGAAAAAAAAGCCGCGATCGGCGGCAACTCTACCGCGTCGCTTTCTTCTTCGGCGGCAATTCGGCGGCAGGTCCTTCCCTCTGAGAGGGATCGAGGGACCCGCTGCCAAAGAGCCCGACTTGCCGTCCCTTCCCCTTGGCCGCCCCAAGCACCTGCTTGCTGGGCTGGTGCCTGGAGCTGGCCCTGCGTGTAGGGCCAGAAGGCAGCCAGGGATCCATCATGGCTCTAGAGTGAGATGTGAAAACAGATGGCATTTTAACCTAAAAAAATCTGTTGGTCACTTATATGGCCGCATCAGGGTAGTAGCTGAGCCCCCAAGATGTTTCGGGCAAACACGTTCCTGCTCCAAAATAACCTTGCAGAAATCCTAAGTACACTACCCAGTTACACCTCTACCCCAATATAACGCGGTCCTCGGGAGCCCAAAAATCTCACCGCCTTATAGGTGAGACCGTGTTATATCAGGTTTGGTCCAGTATGGCGTACTGGCAAGAGCCGGTACGCTGTGCCGGACTGGACCGGCTTCCCGGGTGGTGATTTAAAGGGCCCGGTGCTCCAGCTGCTGTAGGGAGCCCTGGGTCTTTTAAATCACCGCTGGAGCTCTGGCAGCAGGGCTCGGGTGGGGATTTAAAGGGCCCGAGGCTCCACACAAATTCGGATATAACGTGGTAAAGCAGCGGGGCTCGAGTGGCGCTTTAAAGGGCCCGGGGCTCCCCGCTGCTTTACCGCGTTGTATCCGAATTTGTGTTATATCGGGTCGCATTCTATCGGGGTAGAGGTGTACTTGGGCTATGTATCCACACCAGCCTTGTTGAGAAGAGGGATTAGGTAACCGGTTAATATGTTATTGAGAACCATGGCATTGAAAGTTCCAGATCCATGGCTGCAGGATTTAGACACATGAATCCAAGCTTCATTTTGTTTTCCTGCCTAGGCGTCAGAAGGAAATAAAAAAAACGGAGACCGGGAGAGTTGGGAACAGGGAGGCTCACGTGACTCCTAGACCTTGCTCTAGCAAGTAACGTACCCTTAGCTATAACAGATGGGTCGTCTCACCATCCAGCTCTTAGTGTAGCAGGAAGGGAACTTCTATAATGAGAAATGGAGCTTCACCTGCCCCATGACCGACCAGTGCGTGTGTATGTTGAGACTCCATCTCAATATTCCAGCTCCAGGCTCTGAGTTCCCTCTCAGCAGGGGTTAAACTGCCTCAGTAAAAACAGATCAGGTTGCCTTAGCCTAAAACTGGCCTACTCTACAGCTCTAAGCAGGTTCTGAAACTCTTTTGAGGTGAACTGGTTTTAAAACTGGTTAGAAGATTTCCCAGTGTAGATGAAAGGAAGCACTCTTGCTGACTGTAGTTTTAGGGTGAATTTTGCAGTAGGCCGGGCCCTTTGTGGAACCTCAGTGTTCTCTTAAGGGCATTTGGTGAATGAAGAAATCCCATTGGTAGGAGAAGGGGAGGGACACTGAGGGTAGGTCTACACTTACCCGGTAGTTCGGCGGCAAGCAAATCGAACTTCTGGGTTCGACTTATCGCGTCTTGTCTGGACGAGATAAGTCGAACCAGGAAGTGCTCGCCCTCGACTGCGGTACTCCAGCTCAGCAAGAGGTGTACGCGAAGTCGACGGGGGAGCCTGCCTGCCGCGTCTGGACCGAGGTAAGTTCGAATTAAGGTACTTTGAACTTCAGCTACGTTATTCGCGTAGCTGAAGTTGCGTACCTTAGTTCGAATTGGGGGGTTAGTGTAGACCTGCCCTGAGAGAAGCACTAGCTAATCTAAAGAACCGTCCATTGAAGCAAAGCACTCACCATTCCCCTCTTTAAAAAAGCAGCATATTTATAACCAAAGCATTTGTTCAACGGTTTTTGTTTTTTAAGCAATGCAGACCTGATGGTTTTTGCCAAGTGTTGCCAATAAAGCTAATTAGACCAGGGAAGGATGTTGCCATCCTGTTTGGATTCACATTGTCCCTGCCAATACTTGAGAATGTTTGCTCACTTTTTTAGACAGGAAAGGAAACACATTGGCTGTCTGAAGTGTAGGGTAAATTTTGCATATCTCCCAGAACCTGCAAGTACTGACTAGTCTTTTTTGCGGATTCAGCATTCATCAGCATGTATACTCTCTGCATATTGGGCAGGTTTCCTTTGAGGATGAGAACTGATAGGTCAGACTTATCACAACACTTTCAAAAGACAAGCCTGGGAGCTGAAAGTTGTAATTTTGCTAGACACTAAATATCATGGTCTTAATAAAGCCACTGGTGTTATGGCTTACTACAACTATGTGTAACCCACTAACCCCCTTTTTTGTCCTATGCTGGGGGTGTTAAGGGGCCCCTTTGCCTTGAATGGTCCCTAACTATTTATGCTAAACTATCTGTTCAATCTTGTATTTAGCTGTGACACTCTCAGTACCTTCCACAGACCTGAAGAAGAGTCCTGTGTAGATCAAAAAACTTGTCTTGCTCACCAACACCAGTGGGTCCAATAAAAGATATTCCTTCACCCACCTTGTCTCCTATCTGCCCCCCCCCCACCGGGACTCCTGCCCCAACCAACCCCTCTGTTCCCTGATGGCCTCTCTGGGACCCCTGCCCCATCCACACACACCCGCTCCCTGTCCCTTGACCGCCCCTGGACCCCTGCCGCCCCATCCAACCCCTCCTCTCATTCCTGATGGCCCCCCTGGAACTCCTGCCCCATCCAACCACCCCTTCTCCCTGTCCCCTGACTGCCCCCTGCCACCCCATCCAACCCCCTCTTCCCCCCGACCACCCTGACCCCTATCCACATCCCCGCCCTCT
Source organism: Chrysemys picta bellii (assembly GCF_011386835.1). NCBI lineage: Eukaryota > Metazoa > Chordata > Testudines > Emydidae > Chrysemys > Chrysemys picta. The sequence goes on along the minus strand of NC_088793.1, from coordinate 159,446,456 downwards.
GACCACCACCCCCGAACTCCCCTGCCCTCTCTCCAACCCCCCCGCTACCTGCCCCCTTACCACACTGCCTGGAGCACTGGTGGCTGGTGGCGCTACAGCCGCGCCACCCAGCTGGAGCTGGCCCACGCCGCTGCCGTCACCATGCAGCACAGAGCACTGGGTCAGGCCGGGCTCTGCAGCTGCGCTGCCCCAGGAACTCACAGTCCCACCTCCCAGAGCATTACGCCCATGGTGGGGCGAGCCTCCCAGGCCAGGAGCTCAGGGGCCGGGCAGGACGGTCCTGTGGGCCGTATGTGGCCCGCAGGCCATGGTTTGCCCACCTCTGCCCTAGCCTGTTAGTTTGACATCTGTAGTATGCAAGGTTTTGGAAAAAATTTTGAAGGAGAAAGTTGTTAAGGACATTGAGGTCAATGGTAATTGGGACAAAATACAACATGGCTTTACAAAAGGTAGATCATGCCAAACCAACCTGATCTCCTTCTTTGAGAAGGTAACAGATTTTTTAGACAAAGGAAACGCAGTGGATCTAATTTACCTCGATTTCAGTAAGGCATTTGATACGGTTTCACATGGGGAATTATTAACTAAATTGGAAAAGATGGGGATCAATATGAAAATTGAAAGGTGGATAAGGAACTGGTTAAAGGGGAGACTACAACACGTCATACTGAAAGGTGAACTGTCAGGCTGGAGGGAGATTACTAGTGGAGTTCCTCAGGGATCGGTTTTGGGACCAATCTTATTTAACATTTTTATTACTGACCTTGGCACAAAAAGTGGGAATGTGCTAATAAAGTTTGTGGATGACACAAAGCTGGGAGGTACTGCCAATACAGAGAAGGCCCAAGATATCATACAGGAAGATCTAGATGACCTTGTAAACTGGAGTAAAAGTAATAGGATGAAATTTAATAGTGAAAAGTGCAAGGTCATGCATTTAGGGATTAATAACAAGAATTTTTGTTATAAGCTGGAGACGCATCAGTTGGAAGTAACAGAGGAGGAGAAGGACCTCGGAGCATTGGTTGATCACAGGATGACTATGAGTTGCCAATGTGATATGGTCATGAAAAAAGCTAATGCGGTCTTGGGATGCATCAGGTGAGGTATTTCCAACAGAGATAAGTAGGTGTTAGTACCGTTATACAAGGCACTGGTGAGACCTCATCTGGAATAGTGTGTGCAGTTCTGGTCTCCCATGTTTCAGAAGGATGAATTCAAACTGGAACAGGTACAGAGAAGGGCTACTAGGATGATCCAAGGAATGGAAACCCTGTTTGATGAAAGGAGACTCAAAGAGCTTGGCTTGTTTAGCCTAACCAAAAGAAGGCTCAGGGGAGATATGATTGCTTTATATAAATATATCAGAGGGATAAATACAAGGAAGGCAGAGGAATTATTTAAGCTAAGTACCAGCGTGGACACAAGAACAAATGAATATAAACTGGCCATCAGGAAGTTTAGACTTGAAATTAGACAAAGGTTTCTAACCATCAGAGGCGTGAAATTCTGGAACAGCCTTCCAAGGGGAGCAGTGGGGGCAAAAGACATATCTGGCTTCAAGACTAAGCATGATAAGTTTATGGAGGGAATGGTATGATGGGATAGCCTAAATCTGGCAATTAATTGATCTTTGACTATTAGCAGTAAATATGCCCCGTGGCCTGTGATGGGATGTTAGATGGGGTGGGATCTGAGTTACTACAGAGAATGTGATGCAGTGACCAGATGGTGAATGTCTCCAAATCAATGTCACAAATGTACCAGGAGAAGGTGATGATAGCATCCTCACCAGCACTGTGCTCACAGAACTTGAATCTGACTCAGTCCCAAATCCTGGGTGCTTTATTTCCCAGAATATTAAAGGATCTCCCCATTCTGCTACCATTATATAGTCAACCTCGTCTTGCTGTTCAGTGTGGGACTGGAGGACCACTCCCATTGCTTAAAAAAAAAAGAGAAAATGGAGAACCAGGAAATTATAATATAATTAATCTAACTCCACTCCCAAATAAAATTCTGGAGAACTTGATAAAACATTGATGACAGAAGCTGACAAAGGCATTATATGTTATAGGGAAGTCTGCAAAGCTTCTAAGAGAACAGACCATGCGAGACTAACCTAATCTCTCTTTTTTAAATGGTTAGTAAGGCAATTGACAAGGGGATTGTTTATTATGTTGATCTAGGCCATAGTAAAGCTCTTGAAAATAAGGTACAATTTACAGTAAAATTGGTTTTAGGTGGTTGTTATATTGGCCAGATAAGAAAAGCCTGGTTGTCGACATCTTTGCCCTCATGACTAATTGCATTGCTGCTCTCCTCTGATTAGACCAGATTCAATTATTTATTAACAAAAAAAAAGTGCCAAGATTTTTCCCCCCTCTGAGCTGTCACCTGTTCATTAATATTGTTAAATTGCTTTGAATATTCTGGAGCTGAATTTCATCCCAATAATTACAATCTGAAAAAAAATATTGGCTTTAACAGTGTTTTGGGCTATGTACTGAATGTGATCCCTTACTCTCTTCTTAAATGGGCATCATAATACTGAGTGGGTTTAGCTCTAATATACAGTAGAACCCTACGAACACCAGAGTTACGAACTGATCGGACTATCACACACCTCATTTGGAACTGGAAGTACGCAATCAGGCAATGGGGGGGGGGGGGGGGAGAGCAAATACAGTACTGTACTGTGTTAAACATGAACTACAAAACATTAAAGTTAAAAAAAAAAAAAGCTCAGATAAGGTAAGGAAATGGTTTCTGTGTTTGTTTAATTTAAATTAAGATGGTTAAAAGCAGCATTTTTCTTCTGCATAGTAAAGTTTCAAAGCTGTATTAAGTCCAGGGCCGGCTCTAACTTTTTTGCCGCCCCACGCAAAAAAGAAGAGGGCCGCTCCCCCGCCCCCACGAGCGCCACGCAGCGCCGCCGTACCCCCCCAGTGCTGCCGAAATCCCCACCCCCCAGAACGCCACGCTGCCCGAAGCCACGCCCCCTCCGAGCACCGCGCCAACCCTCGCCCCTCCTCCGAGCGCCAGCCCCTGCCCCCCCAGCACCGCTCCGCACCAGCCCCCGCCCCCCCAGCGCCGCGCCGTGCCAGCCCCCGCCCCTCCTCCGATTGCCAGCCCCCGCCCCCCCCCAGCGCCGCGCCAGCCCCCGCCCCTCCTCCGAGCGGCAGCCCCTGCCCAATAAATAAATTAATAAAAACCTGAGCGCCGCCCCGGCCCAAGGTGCCGCCCCAAGCACGTGCTTGGTCGGCTGGTGCCTGGATTAAGTCAGTGTTCAGTTGTAAACTTTTGAAAGAACAATAACATTTTGTTCAGAGTTACGAACATTTCAGAGTTCCGAACAACCTCCTTTCCTGAGGTGTTCATACCTCTGGGGTTCTACTGTAGCATTTGCAATCAGAGCTCGCAAAGCACTTTATACAGCTACATAGGCATCGTGATCCGCATTCTATAGCTGGGAAAACTGAGGCACAGAGAAGTTACTTCACCTAGGTCACATAGCAGACGCACAGCACAATGAATTGGAGTGAAAAGTCAGATAGGTTGTCTATTTTCTTCTGTCTATGTTTTTAGCACTTTTTAAAAAGTTCATGACAATCTATCCTTCTAATTCCCTGGATCCCTCTGTATAATGAGATGCATGCATGCTTCAAAGGCAGCCAAAGTTCCCATCACCCTTTTCTATACTCCTGCAGCTATTTAAAATAAAGCAGTATTCCCAGGTAGGAGAAATAAAGTTTAAAGTGTATTTTCAAAGTCTAATTCTATTACTGGGTTACTTACAAGGGCACTGTGATGTTTTACTCCATATTCTTTATGCATGATTTTTGGAAAAAGCTTTGGTACAAACTAGGAGTGGTAGGTAACAAGAAAGTCCTATAAGAATACTGCTTCTCAGCTAGTACCTGTAAACGGGCTTAGAGCCTGGAACAGCAGAGAAAGCATAACCAGTCTTGATTGTGGGGTGGAAGGGGAAACTGAGGCACATCGCCTCATGGCATTAATGGCTACATTTTACACCTACACTTTAAATGATATTGATATCTGCATTATGTACACAATGCTATACACACAATGTTTTCAGGCAACTTGGGAACAGAAACCCAGAACTTTGCAAAAACGCCTATGGATAACATTACAGTGTTTGGTAATACTTGGAGGTTGTATAGCCAAAGCCAAAAAGGGATTTTAGATATACTGCCTCCGCATTGGTCAGTGACCAACCCTTTAGCAGTAAACTCAGGGAGAAGGTGTGATGTTTCACTCCATATTCTTTATGAAAATATGCTTATGATAGGGATATGACATAACAGATCTAATTCATGCTAGATGGCTCATGTAAGATATCACTGGAAAGGTTATGATTTACTGAATGTAATTATCCAATTTGTATGTCTGTATTGTTTCTGTATCTGAAGTTAGGAATATTGACCATGTAGCTGTATTTCAAATGTGCTACTTTGGATGTCACCCACAACTAGTCCTTCAGGTACAACAATGGAAAAGCCAGACAGGGCTGATGCCCCATTAGCAAAGACAATGGACTGTGAAAGAACATAGTCTTCCTGTGGACTGTCCAGACAGCCTACGAGTAATGGCTGCCACAGCCCTGCAAAGATATGGGTCTGAGTCACGTGGTACTGGACCCACCCTTTGGAATGCCAGTGTTTTACCATTGGAAGACAAAGGGTTCCCACCATACACAAGAGCTATAGAAGGCAGGGGAGTGACATCATTAGGGTTCTCCTCTGCCTCCCCACCCAAAGAGACACTGAAGAACACCTGGAAGCAAGAACTGAACTGAGGGGAGAAGGGTTGAACTCAAACTGCAGGCCAGTGCAGCTGCCTTTCAAGACTTCCTGTAATCAACCTGTGACAATATTTAGAGTGAGAAATTACTATTTGTAGCCAATTTCTTTAATGAATAAAACTTAGAACAAAACATATTACTAAGCAAATAAAATAAAACACGCAAACTGTTTGCTATCACTTTTAACCACTTAAAATCTGCCTTTTATGGTTAATAATATTTGTTTTGTTTATTATTAAACCCAGTTTATGTAATTTCTAACTGGGGGGAGGGCAAGAAGTTGTGCATATCTTCCTCCACATTGAGGGGGCAGGAGAATTTATGAGCTTACGTTGTATAGGGTTACCATATCTCATAAATAAAAAAAGAGGACCCTTCACGGGCCCTGGCCCCACCCATTTCCCCACCCCTAGCCCCGCCCCAACTCTGCCCCTTCCCCACCCTAACTCCGCCCCCTCCTCCCTTCCACTCCCAGCCAGGGGGAAAGGGCTGCCCCAGTGCTACCGGCTTCAGGGTTTGCCGGGCAGCCCCCAGACCCTGCGCCCCCAGCCGGCGCTTCCCCAGCGTAGCTGGAGCCCGGGAGGGGAAGCGCCCAGCCGGGGGTGCAGGGTCTGGAGGCTGCCCAGCAAACTGTGAAGCCGGTAGCGCTCGGGCTTTGGGCAGCCCCTATGCCTCCGGACCCTGCGCCCCCAGCCGGGCACTTCCCCTCCCGGGCTCCGGCGGCGCAGGGTCTGGAGGCACGGGGGCTGCCTGAAGCCGGTAGCTCTCGGGCAGCCCGGCTCTTAAACAGAGCCGAAGAGGAGCAGAGCCTCCAGCCGCGGTGGCTCTGCGTAACTGACACAGTGTAAGTTACACAGAGCCGAAGAGGAGCAGAGCCTCCAGCCGCGGCGGCTCTGCTCCTCCCCGACTCTGTTTAAGAGCCGGGCTGCCCGAGCGCTACCAGCTTCAGGCAGCCCCCGTGCCTCCAGACCCTGCGCCCCCAGCCGGGCACTTCCCCTCCCGGGCTCCAGCGGCGCAGGGTCTGGAGGCACGGGGCTGCCCGAAGCCGGTAGCGCTCGGGCAGCCCGGCTCTTAAACAGAGCCGAAGAGTCGGGGAGGAGCAGAGCCACCATTTTCCCGGACATATTCGCTTTTTGGCAATTCCCCCCGGACGGGAGTTTGACTGCCGAAAAGCCAGACATATCCGGGAAAAAGAGGACGTATGGTAACCCTAACGTTGTATAGATTTCTCTACAGCGCAAGACAATATACCTTTGGGCCTGCACTTCAAGGGAGGTGGACACCTGAGTGCTGGGGCAAGTCCCTTAAGCTGAGTCTTCCTAGAGCCGATCTCAGTGTCTGTGTCGTTCTGCAGGGGTGTGTGGCCTTGCCTATGTATGTGCTACAGGAGGCTTAAGAGCCTGGCTAAGCAACACAGGTTTAAGGGGGCCCATGCTGGCAGAACAGGCAAGCTCAGTGGTATCTAAGCACATCAGGTGGCATCTTGAAGGGGGTGACCTGTCACAGGCACAATGGCACTAAGGCTCTGCTGTGCCCAGTTTCCACTGGGGACGGCAGAAAAGCTGGGGATGGGCATAAGACAGCTGGTCCTGGCTCCCTGATTCACAGGCTGGTCCCAGACTGGTGGATGCTCTAAACCAGGGTTTCTCAACTGTTGGGTCGGGACCCAAAATTGGGTCATCAGAATGTTTCAAACAGTTCCATGGCAGCTCCTGTGGCTCCTGTCCCACGCAGCCAGTTGGGCTTGCCTCCCTGCTCCAGATACTGCAACCTCTGGGGTCCCAGCACCACTCAGGTTTGGCCCAGCTGTCGTGATGTGAGTCCGAGTAGGCCAAATTTGAGGGAGTGGCACTGAAACCCCATGAGCCAGGTCACAACTCCACTCACACAAATTTGGTCCAGTTCGGGGGGGCGGGGGAAAGGGGGGCGAGGCCAACTTTGAACAGCGCTGCAACCCCGGAGGTTGCGGGGGAGCAGGGCAGGCGGGGGGCGCAGATGCTGCAGGGGTGGGGGGGGGTGCAGAGGCTGCAGGGCGAGTGGGGAGCAGGGGTCACAGAGGCTGCAGGGGTTGGGGGGGTGCAGGGGCTGCAGGGCGAGAGGGGAGCAGAGGTCACAGAGGCTGCAGGGCAAGGGGTGTGCAGAGGCTGCAGGGCAAAGGGGGGTGCAACACCCAGAGAGTAGGGTTACCATACATCCGGATTTCCCCGGACATGTGCGGCTTTTTAGAACTCAGAACCCTGTCTGGGGGAATTTCCAAAAAGCCGAACATGTCCAGGAAAATAGGGAGGCATAAGCCAGGGTCCGCCCGGCCCCAGCATGACCCGCCGAGTCCGCAGCGCAGCCCAGCCGCCCGGCTACAGTGTAGCGAGCTTGGGCGGGGGGAGGGGGAGAGCGCAGCCACAGAAGGCAGCGGAGGGGCCGCTGCTGCCCCCGCAGGCCGGGCGGACCGTGCGCCCCAGCCGAGCCCGCAGGACCATGGGGAGGCCAGGCCCAGCCAGCGGCTCGGGCTTCCCTCGCGGGCGGGGACCCCCCGGCCACTGCGGGGACCCTTCCTGCGGCCCCGTCACCCTGCGCGGCTCGGAACCCAGCGCCGCGGGAGCTGTTTCCAGCGAGGACAGACAGGCCGGGGAACGTGCTTGGCGGCGGCAGGAAGGAGGCTGCGGCGCGGGGCGGGGAGTGCGGCGTGTGCCGGGGCTGCAGGGACCCACGCTGTCCCGGTCCCCGCTGAGCGTCCGAAGCCCCCGCCAGGCAGAGGCTGCCGGGTAAGCGGGGGAGCAGGGCAGGCTGGGGGCGCAGAGGCTACAGGGTGAGGAGGAGCAGGGCAGGCAGGGGCATAGAGGCTGCAGGGGCAGGAGGGAGCAGAGGCTGCAGGGGCGGGGGGTGAAGGGGCTGCAGGGAGAGTGGGGAGCAGGGGGCACGGAGGCTGCAGGGCGAGGAGGAGCAGGGCAGGCAGGGGCAGGGCAGGCGGTGGGATGCAGAGGCTGCAGGGGCGGGTGGGTGGTGCAGGGGATGCAGGGCAAGGAGGAGCAGGGCAGGCAGGGGCATAGAGGCTGCAGGGGTAGGGGGGCACAGGAGCAGGGCAGGTGGGGGGTGCAGAGGCTGCAGGGCACAGAGGCTGCAGGAGTGGGAAGGAGTGCAGGGGCTGCAGGGCAAGGGGGGAGCAGGGAAGTACTTAGCAACCCCCAACCAAGATCACAGCGGGAGGGAGGAGGGGGAATGCAGGGTGCTCAGAGAAGGGGGCAGAATTGGGGCAGGGACTTTGGGGAAGGGGTTGGAATGGGGGTGGGGAAGGGGCGGAGTTGCGGCAGGACCAGGGCCCCCGTGGAGTGTCCTCTTTTTTCAGTGTTGAACTATGGTAACCCTACCAGAGAGTGGAGAGCCAACCCCAGCCAGCCCCACAGCACAGGAGCTGCCACTATGGGGTAAGTGCAGGGCAGGACCCAACCCCTCCAGGCAGGGCAGGACCTGCCTGAAACCACCCCAGGGCCTCAACTCCCAGACTATTTACTGGGTCGCGATATGTCATAAACATTTGGGTCCTGAGCCCAAAAAGGTTGAGAACCACTGCTCTAAGCCATGTTTATAGCTCCCAATGACTCCCAATGAGCCATCCGCCATTTGAACATAGTCTGAGTGTTCCAACCACAAACCATTTCCTCCCCCTCACTGGCATGTCCCCTCTACTGGACAAAGGAGCTGGTTCTGCTCGTTATTCCAGCTGAGGATTCTGCCACAGTGGGGAAATTTCTCAGCAGGCCAAATGGATCAGTTTCCGGCCCTTTGTGTTGCTAGTGTCTCTCAAAACAGCAGTGAAGTCGGAGAAAATTTGGCCTTTTTGAAAAGGGCTAATAGTATCAGTGTGGTTCATTTGAAGCACTTTAAGACAATCAATTAAGACAACTAATTGATCCCTACAACACTCTTGTGAGGACAAGTATTACCCTCATTTTACCTCTGGGGAAACTGAGGCAGAGATGTTAAAGGACTTGCCCAGAGCCACAGAACCAGAATTAGAGCTCAGTTGCTCCTGGCTCACAAACCCAAACTCAATCTGTGTTGACTCTCAATATTCCTTGAAAACTCCCACATGAGAAGAATTTTAATTGCTCTGATTAGAATAGGAATTGCCACAGGGAAGAATCTGTGTGTTTTTAAATAGTTTTTTTTTAATCTAGTCATTGAGCAACCAAGAAGATTAGTAGTTATTCTGAACCATGTCTCAAACAAAGCAGCAGCTAGAACAGAGATGAGGGATCCTTAGATACTCTCACAAGTTAATTAGAAATGCAGCCAAGACCAAAACTCTGACCTGGAAGGATCAGAAAGGTAACAGGAAAGAACTTGGGCAGTTATAGGCTGGCTAGAGACAGCCCTTATTTACAAAAGGGAGGTCAGGGTTGACAAAACTGATTAAAATCTTTGAGGAAATGGCAAGGAAGAGTAGATGGTGAGTAATGTACAGAATGTACTCTAGAGCTTCAAGTAGAGTTTCAATAGAGTATTGTCTTCAAGGTTAAAATGTGTATAAAGTTAACAAGCACAAGTACAATGGTGAAATGAGTTGACTAAAAAAAACAAACCTTAACCAACTTGGCTTGGTAACAGAAGCCAGAGAACATTGGCGAAGGCTTTGTCTTCACTATTTAACAAAGTGATGTTTTACAGCGAGATAACAAACGCAACAGCTAATTTGCTGTAAAAACCTAAATGGAGACAAGGCACCTGTCTGACCCATGGCTGACCTTGCCTAGTTTACCTCAATAAAATGAAAGTGACCCGTCTCCTCTATGTTTTTACAGTGGGATAGGTAAAAACACACTTGGTTTTGTCAGGGAAGACCAGCATTGAATGGCTACAGATCAGATAGGTGGTAAGTGACATGTTAGGACCAACACTCACTCCTTGATGCTTATCTTGTTTATGCTATACATCAAGGAACTGGCAAAAGGAATAGGCAGGCCAGTGCCTAGAACTAAGAGTGACAGCTGATACCCAAGGGGGACATATCTACTTCTACAGGTAATTAGGAAAAATGGGGTTGAGGAGGCTCATGCAATTTAATGCGAAGCAATTAGGAGAGGACTGGACAAACAGCAAAAGAGACATATTCAAGGTGATAAAAGATTGCCAGAGCCTGATGAAAAAAAGGTGCGGGACTGATGAGAAGAGATCCTTAAACCCCATCTTCTGAATGTCTGGGAGGAGTTAAGAGTGCAAAGAGAACAGAGGTTTGTATCACTCGCAGAAAAAGAGCACAAGGAGCAGACACGATGACCCCTGGAGTATGGTGCACAGTTGTGAAGCTAAGAAATACTGAGAGTACAGAAAAGGGTAACAAAGGTGATAAAGGCTCTCCAGGGTCCTAGACATCATGTTAAAAGATCTTTAAAAACATGAACTGAGTGTAAAACAATGCAGTGAAGTTTGCCTGAGTCTGCAGCCAGCCTGAAACACTAGCTTTGAGAGCTATGAACAGCTCAATGGAGTTTTAACTCTGAAACCTAAAGCTAACCATTTAAATGTTAACATTGTTAACTATTTCACTGATGATGGTTTTAAGAAATATCCAGCTAAATATGCTTACCTCACAATCCCAAACCATCTCTGATGCCTTCTCAGCTTCTCAAAGATCCTATTGCCCCCGGATCCAGCTGACAAAACCTTATGATGTAACCAATGAGAGTTGCTGGGTGTTTAACATCCAACATCTAGTTGGAAAACTAGAGTAATTTATTTAGGTCTCTAACTTTAGATGCCCAAGTTTGAACATTTTGGCCTAGATGCACAGCACACAGAAGAAGGAGAGAAGAAGAGGGAACATTTTGGCACAGGCCATTGATGTAATCTCTTACTCACATTAAAAAAAAATCATGTCATGGGATCTACACCATCCACAAAGACCAAAGATGAGCATACTCCCCTGCCGACCTCAGAAAATTAAAAGGTTCTGTTTCTCTGGCAGGGTCAAAAAGCAGACAGACCTGTGTTTGGGGTATGGTATGTCTGGAATTCTGGATAGAACTACGCTTGGGAGCAACTGTGTAGGAACTTACAACTTACAAAAGAGTGTCTGCGGCAAAGCCATGTGCATAGCTCCACTTTCTCCTGGAATGAAGATAGAGAAAAGTCAGATTTTGAGAGACACTGGCTTAGCTTTCTTCTGAAGTAGGGCCTAGGATAGAACACACTTGAAATGGGCTGTAACTTATTTTTACAGCACCATAAATGTGACTGGGATTGTACAGACACCTACAAGTGACCTGTCATTGCACTAGAGAACTTTCTGTGTGAGACATAAGGATATAGGGTGAAGAGCGGGAATAGAAGGAGTGAGAAAGCTCATGAGAGAGGTCTATTATTGTGTAGAGCATCTCATTAGTTCCTCTGAATTTAAAAAAATGGAGTAACAGTCAGTTACTGTCCAAAGGGGGGCTGAGGAAGCAGTGACCCATAGAAAGCTGTTTGGTGAGTTCTGAGGAGGTATGTGGAGGTACAGGATGTACTGGGCCAGGAAGGCTGTTCTAGGCATGAGAAAATGAAAGGAGTTACTTGTCAGAAGGAGAGACGAGAAACACCAAGTGGCAGAGCTTGGGACACGCAGAGGGGGCAACTAAAGATGAGATCTCAGAAGCTAAGAATCACTTCACCCATTGGGGGAAAAGCAGTGCTTTTGTGTCTTGCTATCCATTAAGCGATAGTGTGGTCAACCCTTGCAATAAGTGTTCTTTTTCTTAAAGCCTGAATTCATGTAAGTATAAGGGGAAAAACCCCACCACACTAAATTTCGCTCTCTCATGCTTGCAGAGAAAAACTTGAAATGAGAGGTTACTTAGTGTAACTGAAGGTTCTTCAAGATGTGTGATCCCTATCCGTATTCCACACGTGATGAGGGTACACATGCGGACCACGCGCCCAAGTGCGGAAATTCTTCAAAGCAGCGTCTGGTCTTCCCTGACAAAACTAGTTGTGTTGTTACCTTGTGATAGCTTTGTTTGTATGAAGTATCTGATAAAGCTGATGGAAGAGAAAATCCGAGGTCTGGAGATGCAGGTGGAAATTCTGGTTGAGTTTCAAAGGGGATTTGAACAGATGATGGAGGGAAGGCGAGAGGAGACTGAAGGAAAAAATCAAGACTTGCAGATGCAAGCTGGACTGAAGAACTCTATGGGGAGACAGACTGCTGGGTGAGGAAAGTGGCCAATGGAAGCACATGCCTATAAGAACCAGGTAGAGGAAAAGACCAGCTACTGAAGGAGAAATAGAGCTCAGGAACAGGTTTGCGGAGCTGGAAAATGAAGAAGGGGCACAGCAGGCTGTAACAGAAGGTGGGACGACAAGGAAGAAGAGAAGAATGTCTAGTCTTATAAGAAGAGGGGAAAGAGTCAAAGATGGGAAAAGTTCAGAGCCCCAGGGGGATTCAGGATGACTTGCAGAGATTGCAAATGAGAATAAAAGACAAGAGGACTTGCAGTCAGAAAGAACAGGAGGAAACCTGGAGAATTACACCAGGAAGAGGTAGGTCTACATGATTGGTGACTTCCTACTAAGAAGAACAGGCCAGTCACCAGAGCTGATTCGGAGAACAGAAGGATGTGCTGTCTGACAGGAGCTAAAATAGGGGATGTGGACCTGAGACTGAAGAGGATCCTAATGGGAGCAGGAAAGAATCCAATGACTGTCCTTCATGTGGGAACAAATGACACAGCTAGATTCTAGCTGAAATGCATCATGGGAAGCTATGCCAGACTGGGGAAGATGCTTAAGGAAATGGAAGCTCAGGTGATCTTCAGCCTGTCCCTAGGGGAGGAGAATGAGGGCAAGACAAGATAATGATGATCGGTGCTATAAGGAGGGTTTGGGAATGTTTGACCACTGGGAGGCATTCATAGGCAGAGGACTGTTCTCATGGGATGGACTCCACCTGAGGAAGGAAGGAGGGAACTAGACTTCTGAAATGGAGGTTGGCACAACTGATTAAAAGAGCTTTAAACTAGGAACTTGGGGTTGGGAGATGCTCATATAATCTCCACAGTATTTGCAGCATACACCGCAACTTGGAGAGCAGAGTTCGTCACTAGTTTTCCGTCATCCAGAAAAGACTGGAATTGGGCTCAGTCTTCCACTGGGAGTTTGTCTCTGAAATCTGCAGGGCAGATGTAGGTGTTGAAATCATATTTTGCTAATAAGGCTTGGTAATTAGCTATACGAAATTGCAGACCTGCAGAGAAGACCTTCCTGCTAGGAGGTCCAGTGTCTTTGGGCCCTACTCTGCTGGAATGGATTTCTGTGACCTAGTTCTTTCCATGTCCACCTGTACCAACAGCAAGTTAGGGGTAGGATGGGAAAATATAAAGTCAGCTCCCTTGGCAGGAACAAAGTAGTGTCTTTTTGGCATAGGGGCACAAGATGCAGGTATGTGCCAAACTGCTCTGGCCAGATCTAATATAGGCTCATTAATTGGAAGAGCTATTCTGGTCGGGCCTTGTAGTTGTAAAATGTCCAAGAGCCAGTGTTGAGGGTCCTGGACCTCTTCCAATGGGATCCGTAGATTATTAGCTACCCTTTGCAACAGCTCCTGGTATTGCTGATGGTTATCCGACAGAGAGGACAACAAAGGAGTGACAGCATCGTCCAGGGATGATAAGGAAGTCCCCGTCGGAACTGTTGGTACTGTCGGACCCAGTTCCAGCTCTTCCTCCTCATACACCAATGGAGCCAGCTGCCGAGAGGGAGAGGAGCGGTATGACACGTGAGAGGGGTCTGGGTGTCTGCCATAAGGCCCCAAGGCCCCAAGAAGGCAAGAAGGAGGGGTCCATCAGCCTTGATAGTCCCAATCTGTACCAGGTCTCTTTGGGGGTTCGTGTCCAGAGTGCTGGTAGGTAGCCTCTTGAATGCCTGTCGGGACTTGTCAAGGCTGTATCCCCACTTTGAACTTTAGGGTACAAATGTAGGGGCCTGCATGAAAACTTCTAAGCTTAACTACCAGCTTAGCCCTGGTCCGCTGCCACCATTTCCAATGGATTCCCCCCTGGGAAGCCTTGAAAAACCTTCACCAATTCCCTGGTGAATACAGATCCAAACCCCTTGGATCTAAAACAAGGAGAAATTAACCATTCCCCTCTTTCCTCCCACCAACTCCTGGTAAATACAGATCCAACCCCCTTGGATCTAAAACAAGGAGAAATTAACCATTCCCCTCCTTCCTCCCACCAACTCCTGGTGAATCAAGATCCAAACCCCTTGGATCTTAAAACAAGGAAAAATCAATCAGGTTCTTAAAAAGAAGGCTTTTAATTAAAGAAAAAGGTAAAAATCATCTCTGTAAAATCAGTATGGAAATTAACCTTACAGGGTAATCAAACTTAAAGAGCTCAGAGGACTCCCCTCTAATCTCAGGTTCAAAGTACAGCAAACAAAGATAAACACTCTAGTAAAAGGTACATTTACAAGTTGAGAAAACAAAGGAAAACTAACACGCCTTGCCTGGCTATTTACTTACAAGTTTGAAATAGGAGAGACTTGTTTAGAAAGATGTGGAGAACCTGGATTGATGTCTGGTCCCTCTCAGTCCCGAGAGCGAACACACTCCCAAACAAAGAACACAAACAAAAGCCTTCCCCCCCCCCCAAGATTTGAAAGTATCTTGTCCCCTTATTGGTCCTTTAGGTCAGATGCCAGCCAGGTTACCTGAGCTTCTTAACCCTTTACAGGGAAAAGGATTTTGGAGTCTCTGGCCAGGAGGGATTTTATAGTACTGTACACAGGACAGCTGTTACCCTTCCCTTTATAGTTATGACAGGACTCCTATGCTTTCTCTGAGATACTTGTGCCTCCATCTCCTCTAGCTCTTCTGATTCCAATTCCATTGGTAGCGGTGGCACTGTTGGTACTGCGGCACTCCTGCCCAGGGGATGTAACTGCTCCTGAGACATCAGTAACGATTCCTCCACCAGGCTTAAGGATTTCTCTCAGGAGGGCAGGGCCCACGAAGAGCAGAGACTGTGGATAACAGACAAATATATCCTTCGGGGTTACGAAGGTCTCTGTAGGGCCCAGAGTCCAGGGAGTTCCAGCTGGGATGCCTGAAGAACCTGGCTCATCTGTTGCTATTGTTCAGTCTTTAGATAAATAGCTCTGCACTGATGATGGGTCTGGACTTGCATTCATTAATGAGCTGGCAAGTATCTGGCTTTTCGCTTCGGTCCTGCTGTCACTACCTGAATCCCTTTTCTTTCATGCCTCACCCTCCAACCTGGGGGGGTCTTTGGTGGAGCAGGTTCCATGGGTTCCATCTGCGACATCGCACCTGACCTGGACTGACTTGGGGAGGAAATGCATTTCTTATGGACAGTCCTCTGTGGGGATCTATCCTTGTGCCCATGAGAATGCACCTTACTTTCATGGAGAGCCCAGTAAGAGTCATCTTCGGGCTTTGGTAGTAATGGCTCTGCTCTGAGGCCCATGCTTGGAGGGGCGCTGTTAGTCAGTTGAGGCCACTGTACAGGGATGTCTCGCAGGCCCGGGTTGGAGCGAGGCCTTATAGCCTCCTCCATCAGAAACTTCCTGAGACAGAGCTCTCATGCCTCGCTAGTTCTGGGTGGAAAAGATTAGCAGATACAGCACTTTGCAGATATATGTGCTTCACCCAGGCAGTGCAGGCACTGTTGATGCCCATCACTGATGGAGAAGGAGCAAGAGCAGGAGACACAATTCTTGAATCCTGGGACTCTGGGCATAGTCCCCCGATTGAGGGGTAAGGAGGACTTATCCTATACTAACTATAAATTTATGCTAACTATAACTACTAAACTAGATATAAAGCTATTTACAAGGAGTTGAGTTTGCAGGTTATGCACAGAAGGACACGATTCCGACTCAGGCCATGCAGCAGTAAGAAGGAACTGGAGAGGCATTGATCTGCATTGCTTTGTATACCCTGGGTCAAGAGCATGAGGGAAGCTACTGCGCATGTGCGGGTCAATGGACACTGCTCTGCAGAATTTCCAAACTTGGGCGCATGATTCTCATGCATAGCCACATGTGGGATACACATAGGGACCAGCACTCGAAGAACTGGGACCTCCCCCACCCAAAGGTTCAACTCTACAATTCAAATAAAAAGACCCCAAAGGTATTATTTTTTAAAATTTCATGATTTTTAAGCCAATCACAGTTTATAAATCTTAACTACAGAGACAGATAAACATGTATCTACTCACCCTATGCAAAGGGAAGTCAACTCACATGGTATAAAAAGATATTTGTGGCAGTATAGACTCACTGCAAGAAATTCAGCTAGCTGATATAAGGAAGATGCAAACAAAAGAAATGAAGGAGTGCAATAGGCTTGGGGAGCAGCCAATTTTCTATAGATTCCAAAGTCTCGCACCAAATTACAAATAGGGCCACTAGATTCCAGCCAGTTCACAGAAAACCCTGGCCAAACCTTAAGCCTTTGTCAAAACTGCTGCCCCCGACCAAGACGAGATATTTTAGGGAAATGTTCTGAGTCTGGGGAGGTGGTGGTAGTGGCCGCAGGAGGCTCCCCAGTACTCACTCCAGCAGCTGGAAGCTATCTGGCTGGGCTAGGTGCGTCACATTGCACTCTTCTTCTGCCACAACACAAGACATGCCCAGACTCACATGTATGTTCCTGCTTTAACCTGAGTTAATTGAGAACCAGTACTACCCCTGCAAGGCCATTCTAACTCATAATCTTATTTAGGGGTATATCAGTTGTGTAACTGAGCCGATCCTCAAAACCAACTAATTCTCTTTCAGAGCAATATTGCTTGAACATTTACTGATGTTGACATAAGTTCTTTTTTACAGGCTATGCCTTCATCCACTGGAGACAGGTTGTTACTGTTTATCATCCACTTATGACCACTTGAGCCTGTCCCTCATGTAGTTGCTCTCTAAAGCAGTGGTTCTCAAACTTTTATACTGGTAACCCCATTCACACAGCAAGCCTCTGTGTGCAACCTCCTTTTAAATTAAAAACACTTCTTTACATATTTAACACCATTATAAATGCTGGCAGCAAAGCGGGGTTTGAGGTGAAGGCTGAGAGCCCGCGACCCCCCACATAATAATCTCGTGACCCCCTGAGGGGTCCCGACCCCCAGTTTGAGAACTTCTGCTCTAAAGCAAAGAGCCAGCACCAGATAACCTCCCTAGCTCTCTTCTCAGCCCTTGAATAAGACTGCATACAAAAAACTCAGGTTCGACAGCTTCTGCAGAGATAGCCAAGGTACCCTGAAGATGACTTTGCATCAATAAATCTTTTTGACATCAAATCCTCCACTTACACCTCAGCAATGATGGCTTGGAAAATGGCTGTCTATAAAAATAAGTAATTTATAGTTTTTTCATCAAACAAAAATGTGCAGTTGGAGGCTGTAATTAATATATAACTGAAAATTAAGCTCCTAGAATTAAAGGTATGCATCCCCCTGAATTATCTCCCCAATGAGTTGATAGACAAACTTCTCAGGATTATCTGAATGTTTCATTCTGTATTCATTATACTTTCTAGCTTCCACTAAACATCATAATCAATTTACTAAAACAATGAGGCTTTTGTCTAGATTTGAAATCTTCCCAATCCCCATTATCTACAGAATTTATAGTATCCGTTGTTTATGTACATGTAACTTACTTGCTTTTACTATAAACAGGCAGGTGCTGTAGATGATAGTTGAATAACCAGGATGAAAGGCAGCTTTGCATATGAAAAGGAGCCAATAGTGAAGAACAGTCAATTAGATATCATCTTTAATCCAATTAAAGGTTAATCAATGGCTGAAAGATTTTAGTTTGGACTCCTCTCATACCTGAGCTGGTTCCAAACCAGATTCCATTTTACATAAAGCCCCAGCATTCCCAGGAGTAGGGGCAGAGAGGAGGAAGGTTTACCTAACTGTTCCCAGTCTGTAAATAAAGAAAAAGTAAATTAAGAGTGGAATTTTTGAAAGCGTGAAGTGATGGCTTAACTGCTCCCATTAAAATAATGGGAGATTTATCATTGATGTCAGTGGAAGCAGGATTTGACCAACACTGAGTGCTTTTAAGAATGTTTCCCTAAGTGTTTATAATGTGAATAACTGTTTGCCATGCCTTTCTTACCTAAGCCATATATTCTAATTGGCTTTATTTACTAGATTAAAAATGGGATAAACAAACAAAAATTTAAAAAGGCAGTATGGTAGATTAAGAGCAGGACGAAGACATAGGAACACCTGGGTTTGATTTCCAGCACTGGCACTCTGGGTTTTGGTTTGCTCCTCTGTAAAAGGGGGATAATAATATTTCCAGTGGTGGTGGAAGGAGTGATTACATTTTTCAAAACAATGTACAAGCATTATTTAAGAAAGTGCTAGCAGAGTGCCCAAAATTCTTCCGTGCCCAGATGCCAGGGTGGCTAAAAATCAATGATTTTTTTATCTGATTTTTTTTATTTAAATCGGATATTTTTGATAAAATGCTTTTTGAGGAAAAAATTATCTAAAGATAGTTTTAATTAAGATACATTATAGCTCAAAGATATCTCATCATGGAATAGGGATTATAAATTCTAATTCTATAGTATGAGACAATATATTCATGTAATGTTTAAGAAAACTTTTGTAAATGAGTTCCATAGTTCATGGATTAAGGACCCAATTTTATGAGGTTCCACAGGCTTCTGTATAGATTATCTAGGTTAATCCTTCTATCTACCCAAAGAATTCAGTGCTCAGTCTAGAAGATACCATCAGAGATGCTTATTTTTGCAGGTCTCAAACTGTGGATTTGTGTCTCCAGAGGTAACATGCTTGTTAACAACAAAAATGTTTTTAAATAAATAAATAATATATAGAGGTGAGAAATAACAGACCTCAACTCTACTGTCCCTCTGCAAATTTGTGTACACAAAGTCAATCTCCTAACTCTCTCTAAAAGTGCAAAGTTTCAAAAAGTTCAATGAATAGAAGATTGTTGGGGGCAGAACAGATCTGGACAAGAAGTCTGGAGATAAATGTGAGAAGTGATGGACATATGCTTGTTTTGTTAAAATATTATATGTTTGCTGTTGAAGAAAAAAAATCCAGAATACTTAACGTTGTTGGTTTAGTTAAATAAAACAATTTAAATGTCTGTCTGGTGATGATGTCCTCCTAATACAGCATGGCAAAACAATCCTCTAAATATTAATGATTAACCTGTTGAATTGGAGATAGTTCACCTCCCAGTGATTTCATAAATATCTGCTTCAATTACCTTTGGTAAATGAAATAACCAAACAATCATTCATTTTCTGATATAGCTGTAAAACTAATCTGAAAAGTTTTCAAAATAAATCACTGTTTAAAAATGTATAGTGTGTACCTTCTAAAAATGAAACCTACATCTATCTCTGAGTTGTGAAGAAGGGATTAAGGTTATAAAAACCAACAAGAATGCACTTTTATGGAGAAAACCATGATTAAATCGAGTCTTCCTGACTAGTGATTTAAATCATGATTTAAATCAAATCCACCATGCCAGATGCCAGCACTTCTTTTCTCTTATCAGCTTGAGTGTAGAATAAGAAGGGATAACCTTCCTTTGCTGAGCTACACACAGAAAAGAGGAATGCTCTCAGATATTTGGCCTGGTTTTTAGAAGGGCTGAACATCCTCACTCCCCCAACCTCAATGCTCCACCTCTTTGAAATTCATGCTGCTGATGTCCCTCTGTATCCACTATGGGCAGGTCTTCACTACAGGGGGGGGTCGATTTAAGATACGCAAATTCAGCTACTTGAATAGCGTAGCTGAATTCGACGTATCGGAGCCCGACTTACCCCGCTGTGAGGACGGCGGCAAAATCGACCTCCGCCGCTCCCCATCGACGGTGCTTACTCCCACCTCTGCTGGTGGAGTAAGAGCGTCGATTCGGGGATCGATTGTCACGTCCCGACGAGACAAGACCCGAGGGATCGATTTCTACCCGCCGATTCAGGAGGGTAGTGTAGACCTAGCCTATGATGCTCAGCACGCAGGTCTTGGTCACTGCTTGTTGCTCAACTGAGATAGGTCAGTAGTGGCATGGGATCTGTGTTATCTCCCTCGCAGCAGGGTCTTAAAACAACTCAAAATCACTAACTCCGTATTTGCTTTTATTGATTTTGTGCCAGGCAGGCCAATGTCCAGAAATCTTAGATAATGTCATTCTAGAACAATTGCTTTGTGCAATGTGGCCAGCTACCTCAGTTGTTTTTTATGGACTCTCATGCCAGCTGATATCTATTAATCACCATGTGACAATTTGCAACTAAAATCAGTGCTAAATCCATACATTATAAACAACACAGCTCACAGCTTGAAATTGAAGTGTATAAACGTTATCGTTGCTCGGAGTGTTGTGCAGTGTGAATGTTGTGAAAGAGGAAACTGGGGATATGGCTACACTGCAATTAGACGCCTGTAGCTGAGCTATGCCAGCTGACTTGGACTCATGGGGCTCCGGCTAAGTGGCTCGTGGGGTAGACTTTTAGGCTCGCTGAGTCTTAGAGCCTGGGCTCCAGCCTGAGTCTGAAGGTTTACAGCGCAATCAAACAGCCTGTGAGCCCAAGCCCTCCGTCAGCTGGAACAGGTCAGACATGAGTTTTTAATTACAATGCAGAGTCTGGAATCCTAGGCTCTATTCATGACTGGCTGTGTGACCTTTGGCAAATCACTTTAAGACCCCTTCCTCCAATGAGCCCTGTGGGCCTCAGTTTTTCCATTTATAAAATGGGACTAAACTACTTCACAGGGGTGTTGTAAGAACTAAATCATTCCGCTGGGATTTCCAAAAGCAAGTAGTGGTAGGGTCCCTCTGCTCCCCTGGCAATGAATGGGGTTGACCCTTGAGGTCAGGTGAACAAATTAGTCCAGACAGAGCGTGTTTGAAAATCCCAGCCTGCCTCTTTTAAAGGTGCTGGGGCTGGAAGGTGCCAAAATATGTCCCTCTGGCTGAAGCTGACAGCGTCCTGGGAAGTCAGAGCCAAGCTGAACTTGCACCTGCCAAGCGATCAGAGCTGACGCCCAGAGCCACTGCCTCAGGCTCCCGCTGGCCGCCTGCCAGGCGCGGTGTACCCCGCGGGGCCAGCACCTGGCCGGGGAGTAGCTGTGCTGCAGGAGCGCGGGGACCCCCTAGCTCCCCTGTGGGCGCAGAGCCGCCCCGGCCCAGCCCCTGCGCCGCCCAGCAGGAGCACTGGCGTGGGGCGCAGCGGGGCGGAGCCGCTTGCCGGCGGGGGTCCGTGGCAGGGCTGGCCCAGAGTGCAGGTCCCCGCGCGCAGCCTCACCTCCCGCAGGGCCCGGGGCGTGGCTGAGCGCCATGCGGGACAGACCCAGCTTCCCTCCCGCTTACCTCCGCCCGGGGCCCGGCTCCGCGGGCAGCTCAGCCGAGCGAGCCCCTGGAAAAGGGCTGCGCTGCAGGCGGCGGCCACCAGCCTCTCCGCGAAGCCTCGGCCCGCCCGCCAGGGAAGGGATTCTCGCCCAGGGCTCCACCTCCGTGCCCGGGCTTCCCGCGCCTCCCCAACCCTGCTCCGCCTCGACTGGCGCGGGGAGGGGGACACCCTCCGCCGGGCTCGCCTAGCCCAGCCCGAGCCCTGTGCCAGCTGCCTCGGGAAAACACCCCGGCCATCAGCGGGGGGAGCTCGGCAGTTACCAAACAAAACCCAGTTACAAGTCACGTCCATCAAGCGAAGCGCAAGGCAGCCCCGGCGTCCGCGCGCTCTTACCCCAGTCCTAGGAGCGAGACAAGGCGGGCGCGGGACTAGCTTGTCGTGCCCAGCGGCGGGTGCTGCGAGACTCGCTTGCCAGCGAGGAAGAGGCTCCGTGTGGCTCCAGAGCTGTCTCTGTCCCCAGCAGAAGTTGGGCCAATACAGGATATTGCCTCAGCCACCAAAGCTAGCTAATCTCCTGGGGCTGACAGGGCTACAACGCCGTGAGAACAGACAGCTGAGCTAGTGGGTATGCGCCTAGGCTGATTGGTGCCCTATAGCCTACTAGGGTTAGAGCCCTTTAAGCCCGGCCTTTTCAAGTGTCCCTTCATTTTAGGCGTCTCCTTTGGGGGGGGGGGTCAGTTTAACAAGGGCACGCAACATTAGTGGCCACTTTGGAAAAGTGTGGCCACTTCAGTCTTGGTTACAAGCCAGATATCACAGCAAAGGTTTGTTGACTCAGCCGTGTCAATATATACAACCAAATACAATATTGTCTGTTTGCAGTGTTGTTGGTCCCAGGATATTAAAGCGAGACACGTTGGGTGTGGAGCAGGGCTGGATTATCCAATAGGCAGACAAAGCACATGCTTAGGGCACCAGCAAAGCAGGGGGCACAAAAAAAAACAGATTTTTTTTTTAATTTGATATTTCAAAAAAAGCATCGAAGAAGTCATCATGGGAAATATCAGAACTTTGTTAGACTTCCTTACTCTCCACTACACACTCTTGCCCCGTTTTTCTGTTCTCTTTTTATTACTTATCCCCACCTAAACCAGGGGGGCGTCCTTCTAACGTAAATTGAAATAATGTGAGGAAATCAGAGACGGTAACTGATCATCCTACTCCTGATGGTAAAATAGACATTGTTCTAGAAGGTGTGGATGCGTCAGAAACTGAACCTGCTCATGCTGTAAATAATAGGAGAAAAGATCTTGGTATGGGGGTTGATTTCAGTACCGATGGTGTAGTTTACTGGATAGATCGTGGACCAAATGACTGTCAACACCACACTGGGCCATTTGAGAAATCATGTCGGATTTTTACCAATGGCAAACAAACAAGATATTGTCCACAAAAAATATTTTCCAGCATGAAAGTGAATGATGAGAAATACACTCGAGAATGGCTACTGTATTCACCATCAACAGGGTCTGGGTACTGTTTTGTTTGCAAACTTTTTGCATATAAACCTTCAACATCCCGGTTTGCTGCAGATGGATTTAGTGACTGGCGGAATACTGTTTTAATTGAACAACATGAAAATAGCACTACTCACAGAGATTCAGTGTTGACATATTTAAATCGAAGACGGGGCTTTGGATTGACACAAAAATTGGAAGAACAAATTAAAGGGGACTGTGAATACTGGCAACATGTCTTGCAGCATATTAGAGCTGTTATTCCAACATTAGCTGAATGTGGTCTGCCTTTCCAGGGATCAAATGACACATTTGGATCATTGCAGAATGGAAATTTCTTGGGATTGTTGGAGCTTGTAGCTCAGTTTGACCCATTTTTAGAAGGCAATATCTCAAAATATGGGAATGCTGGCAAAGGTAACCCATCGTACTTATCCAAGACAATATGTGATGAACTCATTGGTCTAATGAGTGACAAAGTTCTTTCAGCTATTGTGGATGAAATAAGTACTGCTGGGTACTTCAGTTTAATCTGTCGACTCTACACCTGATCTTTCACATATTGATCAACTGAGCATTGTACAAAGATATGTGTCTCCCATAAATGGAAAACCAGTTGAATGATTTATAACATTCCTCAATTTGAAAAGCCACACTGGTGAAGAAATGGCAAATCAAGTAATGCATTATCTGTGCCAAATTTGCAAAATAGATTTCTCAAAGTGCAGAGGTCAATCTTATGACAAACGCTGCCAACATGTCAGGGCGTTATCAAGGAATGCAGAAGAAGCTTTTAGAACAGAACAAATATGCCATATTCATACCATGTGCTGCAGACTCTCTCAATCTTGTTGGCCGCAGTGCTGTTGATTGTTGTCCGGTGGCAGTAAGGTTTTTCTCAACAGTCCAGTTACTTTATACATTTTTCTCTGCCTCAACACACCGATGGGCAGTTCTTAAAACATATTTGGGCAATGATCATGTGTTGAAATCTCTCTCTAATACTCTCTGGGAGGCACATGCAGTGGCAACAAGTGTAATTCTGGAGTCCTACTCGAAGATTGTGGATGCATTAGAAAGTATAGCTGAAGACCAATCACAAAAGGGAGAAACTAAACGAGAGGCAGAAAATGTTGCAAATAAGATGCAAGAACTAGAGTTTGTATTCATGTTGACCATGTGGAATGAAATTTTACAACACTTTTACCACACAAGTCAAGCTCTCCAAGAAAAAGAATTGGATTTGAAAACATGTGCAGACCTCTGTCAATCATTAGCTGACCACTTACACACTTTGAGGAATGATTTCGAAAGATTTGAAGACATATCAAAAGATAACTTGCCTGATACTAACTACAATGAAGCCCAGTCCCACAAGCGAATCAGGAAAAAACAAGCAAATGATAGCAGTGCAACAGAAACAGCATTGAATCTGTGACAGACCCAGACCAGTGGGGTACAGGAGTCTGGTAGAGGGCAAATATACTGGTCCCTGGATGGGTAGTTTTCTGTTCCCTGAGTGACCAGAGCAGGGGCTGCACTAGAGTAATCAGGAACCTGCTAGAACCAGTTAAGACAGGCAGGCTAATTAGGACACCTGGAGCCAATTAAGAAGAAGCTGCTAGAATCAATTAAGGCAGGCTAATCAGGGCACCTGGGTTTTAAAAGGAGCTCCCTTCAGTTTGTGGTGCGAGTGTGAGGAGCTGGGAGCAAGAGGCGCAAGGAGCTGAGAGGGAGAGGGTGTGCTGTGCTGCTGGAGGACTGAGGAGCACAAGCGTTAGACACCAGGAGGAAGGTCCTGTGGTGAGAATAAGGAAGGTGTTTGGAGGAGGCCATGGGGAAGTAGCCCAGGGAGTTGGAGCTGTCATGCAGCTGTTACAGGAGGCACTATAGACAGCTGCAGTCCACAGGGCCCTGGGCTGGAACCCGGAGTAGAGGGCGGGCCCGGGTTCCCCCCAAACCTCCCAATTGACCTGGACTGTGGGTTCTTCCAGAGGGGAAGGTCTCTGGACTGTTCCCCAACCCACATGGTGAATCTCTGAGGCAAGAAAATCCGCCAATAAGGGCAGGACCCACCAAGATAGAGGAGGAACTTTGTCACAAATCCTAGAGACAAATTTCGCATATCTACTTACTACGCTATAATTGATACACTTGAAGCTCATATGAAGTGTACAAAGAAGTATCAAGTAGATTTTCTTTTCTAAAGGATATGGACTTATCTGACGAACAATATTCACAAGGTTCCCAAAAGCTGGTTGACTCATACCCTGTTGACTTGAACATGAATCTCTGTGGAGAAGTACGGCAGTTCCACTGTTATATGCGCGCAAAGTTTAATGAAACAGGAAAAATGAAATTCAGTCACATTGATCTTCATGACAATATCGAAAGACAGAATACAGTGTGTATTTCCAAATGTAGAGATCGCATGATGTATTTTTCTAACATTGATGATTACTAACTGCTCCGCAGAGCGCTCTTTCTCAGCTGAAAAGAATAAAAAACCCTCAGAGAACAACAATGTGTCAGGCCAGACTTAATTCACTTTCCCTATTGTGTATGGAAGTGGACATGCTTCGTCGAGTCAGCTTCGATGAACTTATCCAGAATTTTGCAATCAGAAAATCTAGAAAGAAGCTATTTTAATTTCAGCATACATGTAAATTTTGTGTCATTTCAAAAAATAAAATTTTATTTTACAGTATAGTATTTTTATTTTGAATTACATATGGGGGGGCACCATAATCTTTTCAGTGCTTAGGGCCTCAATAGGTCTTAATCTGGCCCTGGTGTGGAACGTGCAGTAATATCTTTTATTGGACCAACATCATGGAAGAGCTCTGCGTGGCGTGAAAGCTTGTCTCTTCCACCTACAAAAGTTGGGCCAATAAACAATATCACCTCGCTCGTCTTGTCACACTACGATACCAGCTGGTTTGTTGAAAACACTCCAGATTGCTCAGTGTAAATGTTCAGTAAAAAAGTATCTTCAATGAATCCTGCAGTGTCCTCTTTTCATCGGAGGCTTGTCTTTGATCACTTCTGCTACCTTCATTTTTGATCCTGCTGCTAATATTCCCCCCTCCCTCTCCTCACTTCAGTGTAGTTTCACACTGGAGGAATATGAAGCCAGACAGAATAGTTTGTGAACACAAAATATTTCAGATCAGAAATAGCAAAAACTAGCAGCACATATGTAACAATAAAATGTGGGTTAGGTTCAGTTTGCAGCCTGTGCTATTTCAGAGCACTGGCATGATTTAGATTAGTTACTGATTAATTAATAAATCATTAGGATTAGCAGATGGAATATGGTCTCTGCTCCTGTGAGATTTAGTCCCGGTCTAAGAACATTGTAGATAAGATTGGATGGGAGCAGAACCAGTTCAGGTTCATCCATGGCCCACCGTTGATCCTCTCATAATCACTAAATTACTTACATTTAAACACTCAGACAAGTTTATACCATCAAAGTTTATACACCAGCTAGTGTTGATGCAGTTTATACTGGCAAAACTGCAGCTGTCCTGCTAAAAGCAGAGTTTTGCCAGTATAAACTGGTGTGCCTACATTAGGGGCTGTGGCTGGCTCAGGTATGTCAGTCAGGGAATCACATCCCTAACATCCCTATGCTATCAGAGGTTTGTAGTGTAGACCTGGCCTTACACGCACGCATGCATGCACACAGATTCAGGGAAGGACATGCAGCCTCAGCCAGGGGAGAGCCAGGGGACAGCAGCAGAGACTAAGGGAGGTCCCACTGATCCACAGGCTGGGGGAGGGGGGGCGGGGCAGGCAGTAACAGCCCTTAGGAGGCCTTGGAGATGTATCCAAGCCAGGGGGAGCAGGCAGTAAGGCAAGATAGGAGCGAAGGCCACACATACATGCTTCCCAGGACACTCCCTCACACATCAAATATCCCCAACTTCCCTGCCCTCAGTCTCTCACCATGGTTGTCAACAGGTGGTGATTTTAAATCCAGGCCAGCCCACCAACTAGGGGGCTTGCTGTGCTATGAATATCTTAGCTGCATGGTTAGATATTATTGGCTTCAAAAGTTCTAGCTGTCTGATTAGGCCTGGAATCATCTCATGCATAGAACGGCTATACTGGGTCAGACCAATGGTCCATCTGGCCCAGTATCCTGTCTTCCAACAGTGGCGAATGCCAGGTGCTTCATACGGAACAGAACAGGTAATCATCAAGTGATCCATCCCCTGTCGCCCATTCCCAGGTTCTGGCAAACAGAGGCTAGGGATACTTCAGAGCATAGTTTTGCATCCCTGCCCATCTTGGCTAATAGCCTTTGATGGACTTATCCTCATGAACTTAACTAGTTCTTTTTTGAATCCTGTTATAGTCTTGGCCTTCACAACAGTATTTCCACAAGGCAGTGTGCAGCCCAGCTACATCTGTGGGCTGGAGGAGGAGCGAGGTGCACACCATGGGAGCCCCTTCCATGTGAAGGCTCTCTGCTATTGGAGGTTTCACAGTAGGTCAGAACCAGGCCTGGATGGGAGGAATGAACGTCAGTCATCGTCTGGGCTAATTCTGAGTGTGACAGAGCTGGGAAAGATTTTTGCTGTTGCCTTTTCCACTGAGCTAGTGGAAAGGATTAGGGTGCCAATGGCCCAATCAGGCTTCAAAGTGCAAGCTTTCAGCGGTGGCAGCAGAAGCTGAAAGGTCTCTTTGCCTGATAAAAGATGATAGATATCCACTGTCTCCTCCTCTGAATGAGATTTTGCTCAGTGACCATTTATTACTGGAACTAGTGCAGGGACAAGAAACTGGGGGGAGGGAAGAACAACAAGTAATGAGGTAAAGTGACATGCAGGGTCAGGAAAAGCAACTGAAGTTGAGCAGAAACATTTCAATTCTCCAGTGTCAGTCACAAAGCCTGTTTGGCAGCCTCAGTTACAGTGAGCGGAGTGCTAGCAAAAGGCACTGGTGTCCCATCCACACTACTGTAGCATTTGCCATTTCAACTGTTATGAAAGTGTTTAATCTGGTGATGGCCTTGCAGTACAAAAGGCAAACTTAAGGCCCTCTCCACAATTTAAAGAGCTATCATTGCCTTGAAAACTAGTCCTGTTTCATATATATAAAGTGAAAATAATTCCAAACACTGCACCTGGCCCTGAATGTTACAACTGCTTTTTCTCATCTTCCCCCTTATTTCTGTAAAATCTACAAGGGAGAATCTAACTGTGCAGGTGAAACAACTGAAGTGACGTGACAACACTTTGGCCCCGCCCCACAAAAGTTGATCCCAATGGAAGTTAGGAGCCTTTGTGAGATCTGGGCCTTCTGAACCTAACGCACAGTGAATAAAATGAAAACAAAGACTTTCTCTCGCCATCTTATAGTCATTTTAGGTGTTAATTGTAACAATAGAGGGTAAAACATTTGTAGACAGAAATGTGTTTTTGAAACAGACTATAACTCCTTAAAGCCCCTGTCAAGGCATGCTATGGGGATTAAGTTGTACAGGAATGCATTTCCACCTCGAGAGACTTACAGTAAGAGAAGACCAGTGTTACGCAAGGTGAAAGGGCAAAAAGAATATGAAGGCAAGAATGAGATAATTGTCAGGTGTGAAACGTTAGGAGAAAGCTGGAAAGGGCAGAGAATGAACCTTAGTCTTTTAATCAAAATGTGAATGTGAGGAATAAAAATGAAGAGCACACAAGATTAGAGAGAATATTTCAAGTATGGGAGGAACAAAGAGTCAGTCTCCTGGAATAGAGAGAAGGATCTGAGAGTTGGCAAAGGTAATTTTGCAGGAGCTACCACTGCTAAATTGTAATTGGTTACTGTACTTAACCGCTTGCAAATGAAGAGGGTGGAAGACAACAGCTAGAGAAAAGAAACTAGAATTCAGGCTCTGTCAGGGCCCAGCCCTTTACAAGCAATTTACAACAGCACTGTTTAACAGAGTGACAAATAAACTGCCATGGTGAATAACAGGGCCAGTGGCTACGAGGGTAGGTGGGCTAACCTAAGGGATGATTGGCTTCCTCTCCTTATAAAACTGTAATAATTATCCCCAGCATTTGTCATATTCAAAGTACTCCACAATTATTCTCCAGTTCATCCTCTGTCTGTCCCCTGAGGATGAACAGGAGAACGTCATTATTATAATCATCATTTTACAGATAGGGAAGAAACAACAGACATTAGCAAATATGCCCCAGGCCACATGCGTAGTCAAGCGTCAGAGCAGAGATTTAAACTCAGTGCTCGTTCCCAGTCCCACGCCTCAACCACTAGCTCTCCACAGGTGAGGAGCTCTATAGATGAGAAAATCCCTCTTTATCAACAAGATAATGTACTCCATTTGTGCTATACAGGTGCCCATTGTCTGGTTCTCGGCATAGTCTAGAACCGGGGTTCTCAAACTGTGGGTCGGGACCCCATCTTAATGTGGTCGCCAAGGCTGGTGTTAGACTTGCTGGGGCCTAGGGCTGAAGCCACAGCCCGAGCCCAACCACCCAGGGCTGAAGCCCTTAGGCTTCCCAGGGTTGTCACTTGTCAAGCCAGCTGCTAGCTTTGATCCCTTTTCTTCTCCCCAGTGGGTAGCTCAGGAATTGATACCTGTCATCAGACGTAGTCAGGCAGCCTACATTCCTACTCTCTAGGCTGTAACAGTTATAGTTAAGACCATGCTGAATTCCAGTTATCTTTGGCCCGGAGGTGTAAGGTTTTTAGTTCACAATTGCATCCCCACTTGGTTTAAACATAGGTCCACACTGACCTGAGTGTTCAGCAATAAAACTGATGCACTTCAAGAGCTGGGCTGGAACTGGACAACTGCAAGAGAACAAGTCATGTGGTCTAGGGGCTAAAACCGGGGCTTGAAATTGAGGGCTGCCATGTTCTCTACCTGACACTGCCAGTAGCTCATTGTGGATGACCTTGGGCAAGCCAAATAACTTCTTTGTGCACGGCTGGCTTGCACTTTACACCCTGTCCCCACCACATGTGAGCACTGACAAGACAGTTACCTTTTCCGTAACTGGTGTTCTTCGAGATGTGTTGTTCATGTCTATTCCACAGTAGGTGTGCGTGCTCACTACGTGCACCGGTGCCGGAAGTTTTTCCCCTAGCAGTACCCGTGGCGGGGGGAGTGCCCCCTGCGGCCCCTGGAGTGGTGCCTGCCTGGTGCGGTATAAGGGGAGCTGCGCGCTCCCCCCCACCCTCAGTTCCTTCTTGCCAGACAACTCCGGCAGTGGGGAAGGAGTGCGGGATGTGGAATAGACATGAGCAACACATCTCAAAGAACACCAGTTACGGAAAAGCTAACTGTCTTTTCTTCTTCAAGTGATTGCTCATGTGTATTCCACAGTAGGTGATTCCAAGCTGTATCTGCTGGAGGTGGGTAGGAGTTCACAGACACTCGGATGGAGTACCGCCCTGCCGAACCCAGCATCATCCCTGGTTTGGGAGACTATTGCATGGTGCGAGGTGAACGTGTGAACTGAAGACCACTTGGTGGCCCTACAAATGTCCTGAATGGGGACGTGGGCCACAAAGGCAGCCGATGAGGCCTGAGCCTGCATCGAGTGTGCCCTAACAATAGGCGGCGGGGGAACACCCATCAGTTCATAACAGGAGCAGATGCACAAAGTGATCCAGTTGGACAGTCGCTGAGTGGAAATTGGCTGGCCTCTCATGCGCTCAACTGAGGTGACAAACAACTGCGAGGACTTTCTGAACGGCTTGGTTCGCTTGAGGTAGAAAGCCAGAGCCCACCTCATATCAAGCGTGTGGAGGCAGCTTTCCTCATTAGTCGCATGAGGTTTGGAGCAAAGGATGGGTAGAAAAATGTCCTGACCCTGTGGTAAGCGGGAGGAATGCGGGGTGTAGGCGGAGCTGGACCTTGTCCTTATGGAACAGTATACAGTGGCTCTGAGGTCAGGGCCCTGAGCATGATAGCCACCAGGAAGGCCACCTTCCATGAGAGGTGAGACCAGGAGCAAGTGGCCAGTGGCTCAAACGGGGGCCCTGTGAGCTGAGGCAGCACCAGATTCAGGTCCCACTGTGGGACCAGGGCTTAGAATATGGGTAAAGCTGGTCCAACCCCTTAACGAACTGGCCGGTCATAGCATGGGAGAACACCATGTGTCCTTGCACCAGGGGATGGAAAGCTGATATGGCTGCCAGATGCACCCTGACCGATGAGGGTGCCAGGCCCTGGGCCCTCAGGCTGAGGAGGTAATCGAGGATAAGCTGGATCGGGGCAGCCGTTGGGGATGCACCTTGGTCCACTGCCCACCTGCATAACGAGACCACTTTGCCATATAGGAGCGGCGAGTGAAGAGCCGTCTACTCTCAAAGAGGACACACTGAACCAAAGCTGAGCATGTCCTCTCCTTGCCACCTAGCCACTGAGCAGCCACGCCATGAGGTGAAGAGCTGCCAGGTTGGGTTGGAGGAGACGGCCCCGGTCCTGAGAGAGCAGGTCCAGGAGGAGCGGCAACGGCCAGGGTGGAGCCACCGCCAGGCCCCAGAGGGTCCCGTACCAGTGCTGCCTGGGCCACGCCAGGGCAATGAGGAGGACCCTGGCCTTGTTTGTCTTTATTTTCTCTAGGAACTGCTGATCAACGGGAATGGGGGAGGGACGGAAGGCGTATAGGAGCTGGCCTGACCAGGGGAGGATAAAGGCATTGGAGACAGTGTCCCTCCCCAGGCCCCCCCCTGGAGCAGAACTGAGGGCATCATCGGTTCTTTCAGGTTGTGAACAGGTCCACCTGGGGAGTTCCCCACCTCCGGAAAAGCTGGAGGGCAACTTCTGGGTCTAGGGACCACTCGTGCTGAGAGGAAAAGTTCCTGCTCAAGCGATCCGCCCTCACGTTCCGGGTGCCCGGTAGGTGAAAAGCTTTTAGGTGGATGTCATGGGCTATACAGAAGTCCCACAAACTGAGGGCTTCGTGGCAGAGGGCAGAGGATTGGGCCCTGTCCTGCCTGTTGATATAGAACATCGAGGCCATGTTGTCCGTGAGAACTCTGACTACCTTGCCCTTCAGGTGCAATCAGAAGGCCGTACACGCCAGTTGTACCGCCCTGAGTTCCTTGACGTTTATGTGAAGGGTCAGGTCTCACGGAGACCACAGGCCTCGGGTCTGAGAATTCCCCACATGGGCTCCCCAGCCCAGGTCCGATGCATCGGACACCAGCTCCATGGACAGGGCCCTGTCCCTGAATGGGACCCCTCAGAGCATGTTGCTCGGTGTGGACCACCACCGTAGGGAAGCGGTCACCGAGTCCGGCATGGTGAGGACCTTGTCCAGCCTGTTCATGGCTTGGGAGAACTGCGAGGCCAGCCAGAGTTGTAGGGGCCTCATCCTGAGCCTGGCATGGCGGACCACGTACATGCACACTGACATGTGCCCTAGCAGCTACAGACGGGATCTGGCTGTCGTCACCGGGAACCTTACAATTGAGTCGATGAACCCTTTCAGGGTCTTGAACCTGTCCGAGGGGAGAGAGGCCCTGGCCGATGTTGCATCTAGGAGCGCCCCGATAAACTCTATGCGTTGGACCAGGACTAATGTGGATTCGGTGTTGTTTACCAGCAGGCCCAGGGTGGTGCATGTGGACAGGAGGAGTGCCATATGATCCCTCACCTGCGACCAGGAGGTGCCCTTGACCAGCCAGTCGTCCAGATAGGGGAATATCTGGACCCCCCGGCGCCTGAGGGAGGCCGCTACTACCAACATGCACTTTGTAAAGACCCTGGGGGCAGTGGACAGACCAAACGGGAGGACTGTGAATTGGTAGTGATCCCGTCCCACCACAAAACGGAGGAAGCGCCTCTACCCCTCGAATATGTGGATGTGGAAGTACGCGTCCTGTAAATCGAGGGCCGTGTACCAATCCCCGGGATCCAGGGAGGGGATGATGGAGGCCAGGAAAACCATGCGAAACTTGAGTTTTTACCATGTACTGGTTCAGACCTCGCAGGTCTGAGCCCCCCTTTGGCCTTCAGGATAAGGAAATACCAGGAATAGTACCCCTTGCCCAGGAACTCCTTGGGCACCGCCACTATCGCTTCTAGTTCCAGGATCCTCCCGACCTCCTGCTCGAGCAGAGCCTCATGAGATGGGTCCCCAAGAGGGATGGGGGTGGGCAGTGGTTGGGCGGGTAGGAGGTAGACTGGAGGGTGTAACCTCGGGAGATGGTGTTGAGGACCCAACAGTCCGAGTTGAGCCGTGACCATTCCGGGAGGAATGCACACAATCGATTGGAAAAAGGGAGCTTTATCGGGGGTGGATCCCTGCTGAAAACTGGCGGGGTACCCCCAAGCGTCCCGACAAAACTGCCTTTTACCCGCCTGCTTGCCCTTAGAGGACCCAGCCTGGGGTGCAGGCTGGTATTGTCTTTGCAGGCGTTTCTTATAGTCCCGTTGCTTCTTATGGGCGGCCTCATATTTTGGGAGGGCGGCCTGGGCGGGACCCTGGTGTTGCTTGAACTTGGGCTTTGCCAGAGCAGGGACATAGAGGCCCAGGGTCTGGAGGGTCATGCGGGAGTCTTTCATGCCGTGCAGCCTTGTGTCTGTTTCCTCCGCAAACAGCGCCTTCCTGTCAAAAGGGAGATCCTGCATCGACGACTGTGCTTCGCTGGATAACCCAGAGAGCAGAAGCCAGGATGCCTGTCTCATGGACACCGCCGAGGCCATGGACCATGCAGCCGTGTCCACTGCATCCGAAGTGGCCTGCAGAGACGGCCTTGCGGCGGCTGCCCCTTCCTCCACGAGTGCCTTAAACTCCTTTCTATCGCGCTCCCGGAGGGAGTCCTCAAACTTGGGGAGGGATCCCCAGAGATTAATCTCGTAGCGACCCAGGAGAGTCTGATGGTTTGCTACCCTCAGCTGGAAGCTTGACAACAAATAAATTTTTTCCCCCAAAGCATCCAGCCTCTGAGAGTCTTTGTTCTTTGGGGTCGGGGCTGGCTGCTCCTGTCACTCCCTGTGGTTGACCGACTCGACCACCAAGGAGTTGGCCACGGGGTGGGTATACAGATACTTGTGCCCCTTGGTGGGTATGAAGTACTTGCACTCCACCTTCTTAGAGATGGGAGCCGAGGCTGGTGTTTGCCACAGGGCATTTGACATTTTTGCCACCCCTTCATGGAGCGGCAAGGCCATCCTGCCCGGTGCCGAGGGGGACAGCACATTGAACAGGGAATCTGAGGGCTCTTTCATTTCCTCAACCTGGAGATGGAGGCTCGCTGCCACGCTTTTCAGTAAGTCTAGATGGGCCCGGTAGTCCTCCTGCAGGGCGGAGAGGGGCGGGGCCGCAATCCGCTCCTACGGATGGGGCGAGGAGGCTGGTGTGGTGCTTTGGGTGTTGGCCAGCACCGGAGGATCCACCACATGCTCAGACTCCGGGCATGGCCCCGAGAAAGTGGGGCCCGTCGTCTCCTTTCCCCGCGGTCTAGGAATGGAGGCCGATGGTCCTTCCGACGCCCCGGCCACCAAGCGAGCCCCACCAGGGCTGTGCCAGAGGCCACAGTGCCCATTGGTACCACTGGGCTGGCCATAAGGCACGGTGCCATTGCTAGCCTGCCCTGTAGACGGGCGACTGTGAGCGGAGGTCGGGCTGGCATACAACACGGGACTGTGACCTCGAGGCCGGAGAATGGTACCGACGGTAGCAGTTGCTCCGCGAGCAATCTCGACTGGTGGACCCGTGACGGCAAGGAGCCGGCGATCGACGCCTGGAGCTACGGTGCATTGGCGGAGACTTCGAGCAGGATACCTAGTGGGAACGGGGTTGATGGTCATGCTGCGACCGACTGCGGTACCGCCTTCGAGTCGAGAACCATTGACGACATCTGCCATGGTCCCGTCTGGGTTCACTCCATGAAGACGAGCGGTACCGGGAGTCCCGATTGGATGGCACCCATCCAGACAGTCTGGCCAGCGTCGAGGGTGATCCACATGGACTGAGCCCTGAATGGTCACTAGGCGGCGAGTGGTGTCGGGAACGTTCCCTCGACCGAGACCCAGTACCGGGCCAGCGGCGACTGCGGCGATCCCAGCGGCGACTTGCCTCTGGAGTGTGGGGCCAACATCGGCGGTGCTCCGAGCACCAGCATGGACATGATGTCCTTAGCCGCCTGGAGAGCTTCAGGCATAGATGGCATCCTGACATCTGGAGAGGTCTGCTCTGAAGGGGCCGGGCTACTCCGCTCCGAATGAGTCAGAGGCCTAGGGCCTGAGGGGGACCGAGGTCTACCCGACATGGGTCTAGCCTCTATCCCAGACTTTCCTCAGTGCCGTTGCAAAGAGGAAGTCTTTCCGGTCCTCTTGGCACATCCCATGGAAGGGGAGTGGTGCCAACTAGTCGAGGGTACCGGAGGGTCTCTGTGCACCAATGCTGCGGTGCCGGGTACCGGATCGGAGTGGTGTGCCGGGGTCGGGGCCAGAGCCGACTCCATCGGGATGGCCCAGACTCTAATGTCCCTTTCTTTTTCAGTCTGGGGCTTGACCGACTTACAGATCTTACACCTTTCGCTGATGTGGGTTTCTCCCAAGCAGCGCAGACAGTCTGTGTGAGGGTCACTCCTTGGCATAGAACGCCTACAGGAGCCGCATGACTTAAATCCCGGGGCATGCCCCAGCCCAGGCTCACTAACTAACTAAATTTCACTGAAAACTAACTGACTACAGGTACTACTGAACAAACAGTTCTGGTGACAAGCTGCAGCAAGGCTGGAGCTGAGCAGTTCCGACGCACCTTCACTGGCGGCAAGAAGGAACTGAGGGTGGGGGGAGCGCGCAGCTCCCCTTATACCACGCCAGGAAAACGCCACTCCAGGGGTCACGGGGGGCGCTGCCCCCTTATGGGTACTGCTAGGGGGAAAACGTCTGGCACCGGTGCACGTGGCGAGCACACACACCTACTGTGGAATCACTTGAAGAAGAATGGGGGATTTCCCAGGGAATCACCTCTAAGTACAAGACTCCACCCAGGGTGTCATTGTGAGCCCCCAATGTATAGGGCCCTACCAACTTCATGGATGTGAAAAATGCATCACGGACCATGAAATCTGATCTCCCCTGTGAAATCTGGCTTTTGTAGGGCAGGGCTCCTACCGTGGGCCAGGCTCCAGCTGCTACTCCTGGCCTGGGCTGGGCCTTCCTCTTCCCCTGCAAGGGCCACTCCCAGAGCCAGGTCAGACCATATCCAGGACCTTCCCCCGGCTGCAGGAAGCTCCATGGCTGCTGGCTAGGACAGCTCCCCATTTGGGTGGGGGGCTGCGGCCCCAGATGTCAGCACCCGACCCTGGTGGGGACGCTGTTGGGAAAACCCAGACATATAGTAACTCACCCCCTGATACCCTGCAACCCTAACTTCTGTGCTGCTTGGTGCTGGCAGTGGTGCTGGCTTTAGAGCTTGGCACCCAGCCAGCAGACTTTGCTCTCCGGTTGCCCAGTTCTGAAGGCAGCACCCCTGCCAACAAAAGCACAGAAGTAAGGGTGGCAATCCCACAACACCCCCGCAATAGCCTTGCGACACTCCCCCCTCCCCCCATGACTCTCTTTTAGATCAGGACCCCCATGGTTACAACACTGTGAAATTTCAGATGTAAACCTCTGAAACTGTGAAATTGACTATTTAAAAAACTCTTCTGACCGTGAAATTGATCAAAATGGACTATGAATTTGGTAGGGCCTTATCAATGTATGATGATGGGAGAGCTCCATATGAACACACAGTGGGATTCAAACTCATAGTGCCCATGATGCTGATACTGCACTGGAGTCCTGTCCTTGCACGGGAAGTTCAGCTGTAGGGTCAGGAGGTGTCATGTGCATACAGCTACAGCAAAACTGAGTGGATCGGCCAACCCCAGTCCTAGCCTCCTGGCTACTCTCCTAACCATGAGGCTGCTGTGCTAGCACCAGGCAGAACTCCTAGCACAACAAGGTTGTGAAGCAACTCTGGACAGTGCAGGCCACGCTAGGGGTGGTTGTCCACTGTTGTATTTTCATATTTGTTCAGACACCATGGTGCACTTTTGCACTTTAATGTCAACGGAGCTACATCGATTTACGTTAGCTTAAGGTTCTGGCCAACAATCACTTCCAAATACTCAATCTTTGTACATTTCTTTTAGATCCAGAGATAAAAAGTGCTATAATACATGTAAATTATTACTGTTATTTACTTGTTGCAGGCTGACATGATTCTGATCATAAATCACCTGGTGATGAGAACCTCAGCAATGGCGAGAGCTAATTTGTCATTGCAAGAGGAGAGATTTTTAAAATGTCACCGTTTGCCTTTGAGTACAGCCTTCTGCATCAGGAGCTGTTGGAAATATCCGTTTTTTTCCTGTCCTCTTACAAGACCGCATTAAGCAACATCCTGTACAGTACACAGAGTTCTGGCTCACAAAGGAAGGAAGAGCATGATCAGTTTCCAATGCCTAACAAAGGAACTCTAATTTACAGAGTGATTTTTTATAAAAGCCTTTGCCAGATTATGACAGCACATTCAATCTGAAGCTTTTGTGGGTTGTGTGTGTGTAAACCTGCCATATATACACATCAAAGATATCAGGTTGTCACTGAACAATAAACAGAAGATATTCAGCAGCCACACAAACTATTATTACAGCTGAAAAGCCTCTGCTGAATAAAAAACTTTATAATTAATTATTAAGCAGCTCCATCTTTAAAATACATACATAGCAGTGCTTTCAGTACATGGATACCAGCATATCAAGGTATAATAAAAGCATCTCACCCTAACAATGTGATTGTATAAACATGCTACAAAGGAGAAACTACTAACTGCCACACTGCATAGGAAAGGCAGTGTGAGCTAGTTGCAATAATTGGGGACTGTGAATTGGCACACCTGGTTTCTACTCAGGGCTTTGCCACAGACTTGGTTTATGGTTTTGAACAAGTTACTTGACCTCTCCTTGCCTCTTTGTGAAGTATTTTAAAATACTTACATGAAAGGTGTTTGATAAATGGATTTGCATTTCCCCTACAAATGCTAAGCACTCACAACCACTACTGAAATTGACCTGGGATTGAAGCCAATGGGAGTTGAAGGTGCTCAGCACTTCTGAATATTAGTCCACTCTTTTCCTTATCTGCTGTGTGGATGCGGTTTACAAGCCAGACTGGGACATACTCCTTGAATATCATTGGGGTTTCTGACCCTATTCTGAATTCACCTTGAATTACAGCCCTCGTATAACAGTGTTGACACCATCCTAAAGTTCACATCTGAGCATTTTTTAAAGGAGATGTTTCTAACATGATAATTATTTTGGGATGATGTCAGGTTATGAATATGGGATACTTCAATAGAAAGTTTATAAATAAATAAATAAATAAATTAATTAATGGAGATATCCCATCTCCTAGAACTGGAAGGGACCTTGAAAGGTCATCGAGTCCAGCCCCCTGCCTTCACTAACAGGACCAAGTACTGATTTTTGCCCCAGATCCCTAAGTGGCCCCCTCAAGGATTGAATTCACAACCCTGGGTTTAGCAGGCCAATGCTCAAACCACTGAGCTATCCCTCCCCCCTATGCTGCCCTCAAGATAAATCCAGGGTGATTAGTGCCAGATTACTGTAGGAGAAGATATAAACTGATGACCAAACTAACACCTGCACCACCACCTCAGGCTATATTGCAGCTGCTGTATTTGACAAACAAAGAAAAATCACTTAGTTGTATTAATTTGTCATTCTCCAAGGACACATGAGATGTGGCAGCTAAACCAGAAGCTGCCTTTGTGGCACGGACGGGACAACCACCATGTAGTTTCAATTGCTACATTTATCTCAAGCCGTGACACACACACACTTGGTGAGTTAAACCCCTGGCTGGCTGTTTTTGCAACTCCCTGCTTTTCACATGCAGTTGCAGCAGGCACATTTTTGTGACCACAAATCTGTCACTTCTAAAATGCCATATTGCGGTTTCCACTGCGACTACAGTGGAAATACCAGGGGTACTTCCCCCACCCCAGTGAAAAACACTGAAAAGCTTAAAGAGGAAGCCTATTTGTGGAGTTTCATTTATTTAGCTTGTTTCCCCCCGATCGACACATTGATCAATTAAAGCATTCAGGTGGAACAGTAAGACACATAATTATTTCTAATTTAGGGGGAAAACCACATCAAGGCTATTGGTTACACGTTTATAAAGGGTTAATACATGATTAATGACTGGTTAACCAATTGTTTATATATATTGTTATAGTCTCCAACAGGCCAATAGGTTGTTTATCACCATGGCTTATAACTCTGACTTGATACCGCTCAGGTCTGTAACATGATTATAACATGTAAAAAGCAACAGAGGGTCCTGTGGCACCTTAGAGACTAACAGAAGTACTGGGAGCATAAGCTTTCGTGGGTAAGAACCTCACTTCTTGCATCTGAAGAAGTGAGGTTCTTACCCACGAAAGCTTATGCTCCCAGTACTTCTGTTAGTCTCTAAGGTGCCACAGGACCCTCTGTTGCTTTTTACAGATTCAGACTAACACGGCTACCCCTCTGATACATGATTATAACATGTATCAATAACATACAAAGCCTTGCTAAGCCATTTATAAATGGAATCTTCATATAAAGTGTGATCAGAATAGTTACTGAAAGATGACCCAAAACAGACATTTTCTTATA
The DNA here is from genome assembly GCF_011386835.1 of Chrysemys picta bellii. Taxonomy (NCBI): domain Eukaryota; kingdom Metazoa; phylum Chordata; order Testudines; family Emydidae; genus Chrysemys; species Chrysemys picta. Next base: position 159,407,092 of record NC_088793.1, on the reverse strand, counting down.
CGCATGAAAAAAAAAATTAACTAGGACTAGTGCTGGACTTATACTGCAAAAAGGATTTGTCCTCAGCTGAGGATCAGGGCAAAATGAACTGAACTAAACCCATAAAATGTGAATAGCCATGGATGAGATCTAAGGTGAACGACCAATACTTTCTAAGTGAAGTCCCCTAATTGCACTTTGGTGATTCATAAATTAATCGACAATTTATTTCATGTATTGCACTGACTAAATGTATTTCTTATTGCACCTTTGGACTCTTGCATATTGTACAACAGGCAGGTAAAATCTTCTTGGGGGACACAATGGTCTCATCTATAATGGGCCCCCAACCATGCAAGATCAAAGCCATTGCTTCTGGTGTCCTCTCTAGGCCTGCACCATAATAAAGAACTGTGTTCATTTGGATATGTTCCAGTAATAAGGTGGCACAGTTCCTGTTATTCCTTGTATCTCAGCATTTAAAAGACCAGCCTGGCAAAGGTTTTAAAATACCAAGTATTTGAATTTTTCCAGCTGATTTTCACAGGACGTATAGACAAATCTATTCACAAATTCTAAAGAGCCCAAACGTGTACACTGCAGCTGGGAGAGGAATGGAAGGTGACTCCTGGATATCCTTCGGGCTTTTTGGACACACTCAACAGTTTGTTCACCAAAATGATGGAGTGACAAAAAAGAAATTACAGTATGTGCTTGAACATCTTTTCTTCCCTTAGAAAGTAGAGGTGAGCCCAAAAAAGATCCTCCAAGCCAACACCTTCCAATTTCACATGGCTTGGATTCAGCTCCAAAAGGGTTTCTGTGAGCTTTGTTCTGAATCAACTCCGAAACTGCAAGGAGAGTATTTTCTCATTCTTATGTGGTCAAAAATCTTGCAACCACAGCACAAAGAAGTGACACTGGGGATTGATCTGGCTCAATGGAAATACGAACAAAGGAACAGAAAAGTAATGACAGTCGGACAGTGCAGTCTGATTAAACCAAATAACCTCACTGATCAAAAAGTAGAACATTCCATCAGACTTGGGGCTCCCAGCACTGGACACTGGAATAATTCAACATGTTTTATTTTGACTCGCAAATACCTACATTATGATTATGGACAATTGAAGCAGCAACTGGTTGGCCAACGTTTCAGCTACTTGAGTTACTATCAGATCCTGGTAAAATGGCTCAGAATTTAGTCATCATGCTTTAGAGACTATCACTATGGCGAAGAAAGAGGGAGGGAAATGATAAGGATTAATGTTGGAGGGCCCAATACTCCCAATTTAAAATGGTCTCCGTGGAATTACTCATATGATTAAAAGTTGGACGCTCAGGCCTATATCCATTTTTAAACTAGTCTAAACAACACACAAGCTTGCTTAACCCTATTAAATCTGCCTGTAACAGCTTTCATCATATTGGTGTGTCTAGCAGTTTGCACATACACATATGTGGACTGACCTGTTGGTCCCTGCCCATTGCATCCCCCTGAATCTCCCATTCCATGCAGTATCAATAAGCCAGCTAGTGATATTAGCAGCATGCGAACAGAAGGAAGGATGAAGATCAAAGCCAAGCCACCAGTAACACCAAAAGAAATGCCCTGTGAAACAAATTATAAATTGCACACACTGGCACACGCTGAACTCCAGTGCAATTGTAGCTTAAACTCAGCACGTTCAAGACAGCCTTGTGCCTCACGGGTCACTGAGGAGAGCTGTAATTATGAAAAACAGCCCACTGGTTTGGCTGTATTGCTTCACTCTGACAACTTCCTCAAGTGTGGAAATAGTGGAGGAGACGCTGTACTTTAGCAAAAGTAGTTACATTTTGTACACGTATGAAATGACAAAGTATAAAAATTGCAGAGCTGGTCACATTTGGCATGTCATTTCCTCTTTTTTATCTAGCGCTTTACAAATTCTAATTAATGAAGCCTCATAACGCTGCAGTGACGTAAGTAACATGATCCCAGCTTTAGAGCTGAGGAAACTGAGGCACAGGGACTTGCCAAGGATCATACTGGCAAAGTTCAGAATAGAGGCCTGGAGTCCTGGCTGCCAGTCCCCTACTCCCCTTGTGTAGCTGCTAAACCACATTTCCATCCATAAGCACGTGGGATTTGCATACAAAAGTCCAGCAGGAAGGACACCACTGCCTCATGTCCACCTTTATGGGCCTTTGCATTCAGCTCTCTCCCTTCCGGGGTTTCACTTCCTTCCATCTCATCCAGTGTCCATTTGACCCATCCCCTAAGCACTACCTTTGCAAACACCAACCCTCTCCCTTCTGGGGGTTCTGATATTTTAGTAAGTGATCACCAATCAGGTATACTTAGAGCAGGTGCTCATGAGGCTGTAAAATGAAGATGGTGGTCCAGAGCTCTGCTGGGAACAGCACATAGAGGGTGGGCTGGTACATCAAGGAGGTAGTTTCCCTGATCCTAGAGCCAGTCTTACATCTGAGTTTAGAGTAGCCTGGAAGCTGTTGTAAACTTTGCCCCCAGGGGATGGCTTCTAAGGAGCCAGACTGGAGCATGCTCCAGAAACTGCTCCTACACTATAGAGTGTGGCCGACTCTGTCCGGGGCTTGCTGCCAGTCTCTGCAGATTTTGGGTCTATCTACACTGCAATAAAACACCCATGGTGGGTCCATATCAGCTGACTTGTGCTGCAGGGCTATAAAATTGTAGTGTAGATGTCCTGTGAGGGGAGGAGGGTCCCAAAGCCCAGGCTCCAGCCCAAACCCGAATTGTCTACGTTACAATTTTATAGCCCCGCAGCCCGAGGCTGACATGGGTCAGCTGCGGGTGATTTATTGCAGTGTAGACAGACCCTTTGTGCAATCAGTCTAAGCCCCACAAACACTGCTCACATCTGTTCCATTTCCTCCTGTTGCCTTGTGGAGGTTTGACTGGGGTCATGAGAGATTCCATGGAGCCCAAGTTCCACTGGACAGATAACTACTATCATTTTAAAAGTCAGAATCAACTTGGAAATCATATATGTGCCTGAAAATTATGTGCCTGCTATTAAAAGTAGCGCCCCAGATCGCTAATTTAGTTTCTTTACTTTGTGCATTTGAGAGCTTCTGAGTATAGTCACTTTCATTGCAGTGTTGATGCTCGGTTGCACGGGTGACACGGAGTAGAGAGCGCGTGCGGCGCCTGCTCCCCCTTCCAGGTACACTAGAGGAAAGGGGTGACAGAGTAGAGAGCGCGTGCGGTGCCTGCTCCCCCTTCCTGATTTTGGGCATGATGCCATTGTTTAGAAAGGGAAAGAGCCCCCCCAAATTCACAATGGAGGGGAAGGTGGCAAAATTTCCCCTCCTCCTCCTCTGGGCACACTCCAAGGGTGTTGACCCATGGGTCCCAGGAGCGGTTTCATCAGGAGACACCATGGTAGATGTAGAAGATATGTACCAGAAATATTGTGAGCTTTATCATCCAGATTCAAAGATTAAGGATTGGGCGGCGGCATGGTTGTTGTGGCGAACTTGTTGTGCTTGGCAAGCTGCTAAAGCTGCCTAAATTCTGAGATTATGCAGGTGAAGCAGGAGTTGGAGTGAGTAAGGGTGGAAAGGAATATGTGGAAGGCACAAGCACAAGCAGCAGGGGCAAGTTGTCAGCAGCTAGCAGCCTCCGCCGTCAAGGCTACGGAGAGAGCTGAACAGGCCGAGGAAGAGAGGGAACAATCTAAGAAATTGGAGGTCCAGGTGGAGTGTTTGCGGGGATTAGTGTTAGAGCAGGGGACCCGTCTGCGCGGGAGAGCAGCAGGACTCATGGGATTGGGGACAAAGGCGCCACTCCGATATGACCCCGGAGACTGGGACGGGGACATATGGTATGATCCCAATCTGGGATGGCCGCCAGATGGGCCGGGAGCGCGGCCTGCCCTGGTGGCAGCTGTGCAACAGTTAACTTTCCAGCATGGCCCGCTGCCCAGGGAGGGAGCCCTGGACCGGTAACTGGGGTAACCATGCAGGAAATAGCCTTGACCTTTGCGGGGATAACTTCTCTAGTTCAGGGTTTAGGCTCAGCCAAGGCGAGCACATTCTCGGAATGGGCATATCAGTTTCTGATGACAATAGAGGATCGGGGTTAAACCCAGAGGAGGTTAGGAAACTGTTGAGGGCGGCATCCACTGTACCAGGATGTGATATGGGAATTGCACTGCGGACGCAGGCAGCCGGACGGTGGCAGTCTCCATTTGCGCTGGTTCGTAATTTGGCTCAAGGAGAGGCACTGCAGGAGGTTAGCCGCCAGTATGCAGCGGGCTCTCCTGCTCCAGGGGAGGCCCCTGATGTTTTTGTGGAAAGAATGGTATTAGCAGGATTGTTAACTTGGAGGTATCCAGCCCGTGCCCAGGGGGGAGCGATCCCCAGGACCCTGTCTGAGATTGTGGTCCCAACAGCCGAATTAAGGCTTATTACAGCAATGTTGCCCAAAGATGTTCAGATGGCTATGGGAGTCTGGAGGCAGGTAGAACCCCTAAACATATCACACCTTAGGGAAGCGGCGCACCAGGCCACCAGAGTGGTTGGTCAGCCCAGAACTGGGGCTCCTGCTCCTGTCACTGTGGTCACAGCCCCAGCACCTAGATACAGGCGCCCCCAACCAGACACCAATTGGCTCCACATATAGTTGTGGATGGCCTTGAAGGACCAGGGGGAACCAATGGGCCAATGAGACGGGAAGCCTATGAAGTCCCTAGCACTCCGCTGTATTCAGCTGGGGTTGAAGCTCCCGGAGCCAGGGGGTGACATCGGGAACAGAAAAGCAACCTCAAATTAGGGGGGCCCTGACTCCCCGAGTCCACTGGGAGAGGGAAGCACCCAGGAATGGGCCTGGGTGGGACCTCTCCAAGTGGATTCGGGAGGAAGGTTGCAGGTGTGCCTTCGGGTGCGGGGGCCACATGAGCGCCCTGAGACATCTGAACTAGATTTTGTGGTGTTGGTGGACACTGGCGCGGCTGTCTCACTGCTTCCCTGCCTCGTGCAGGGAGTGCCAATCCAGGATACCATTGAGAACTAGGGATTTGATGGTACCTTGGCGCAGGGACAAGTGTTGGGACGACTGATCACACGGGTGGGGAATCTCACTCGAAGATGGCCCTGGATTTGTAGCCCCATGACTACAGAACCAATTTTGGGCATAGATTGCTTGTGGGAGGGAGGAATAGTGGTTAATTGTGCTAACAAAGGTTTATGGAGGACCCAAAGAAAGACTGGACCTCTGAAGTAAGGCAGGAAGATACCGGATTGCTGACATGTAGTATGCTGGGGGTGGCGGTAGTGACCGGGATAGCAGGGAGGAGTGGAGGAAGCACCTTCCCCAGGCATGGGCAGCCCACAAGCTGGACTGCGGTAAATGGACTGGGGATCCAGTGAAAATAGAAGGACCAGTGGTCCTCCCACAGAAACAATATCCTATCCCCACTGCAGCATGCCAGGCTGTAGCAGAGATAGTCAGGGAGCTGGAAGGACAGAGAGGAGTAGTAAAAAAAAAAAAAAAAAAAAAAAAAAAAAAAAAAAGACTTTCCCCTTTAACTCCCCAATATGGCCTGTGAGGAAAGCTGATGGTGTCTCATGGAGACTGACTGTCGACTATCGAAAAGTCAATGCGATAACGCCCCAGTGGGCGCCCATAGTCGCGGACATGACCCAGGTGTTACAAGACATACCAAGGGAAGCTAAAAAATTTTCTGTATTGGATTTGTCTGTTTCTTTGCTATCCCACTTGAGGAAAAAATCACAGGACCAATTCACATTCCATGTGGACAGGGTACAGTATTGCTTTACTCGTGTATCCCAGGGATTTCATAGCGCCCCCGCTATTGCGCATAAGGTAGTGACCCAAATGTTAGAGCATCTCCCTTCAGGGAATAAGGGGTGGGTGGTCTCATATGTTGATAATATCCTGGTAATGGGAAGTGGATCCATTGGGGACAGCTCAGGCATGTAGGGGGAACTACCCGGCTCCATGTTCCTCTCTATGATAGCCTACGGTTTACAATGTTTAAGTCTTTTTCGCAGCTTCTGTTTTTCAGAGCACCAGAAAGGGCTGGTACCAGCTACAGAACAACTGAAACATACCATGGTGCACTGTCACGACAAAACTTCTATGTTGTCTCATGTTGTGTGTTTCTTGTTTGTCTTGTAGCACTTGTCTCATTGCTAGCATTACGGTGTTTGGGAAAAGGGAAGATACCGCATTAGGCAGGGAACAGCAACAAATCATTCTCACAAGCCCTCTTTAACTCCAACTAGAACCCTCCCTCTCCTTATCCCTCTGTCTCCTGCCAAATTGTCAGTCACATACCTATCCCCATGGTGGCCACCTCCGTCCAAAAGCTTTCCCACCAAATGTTCTGATTTTCATCTAAATGTTGTACATGAGAAGGGCTGTTTGACACTCATTGTTACATCCTCCGATCAATATTTTGATATGTATTTCTGTTACTGTGGACATGCTATGTGTAATAAAAATCTGGAATTGTTCCGGCAGTTGAAGCACTGGCATGGATGAGCGGAGGCACGCCGTCCCCCTTTGGATGGTCACCACAATTTGGGGTGACCAAGGGGCGGGAAATGTTATGTAAAGCCTCTGCTCAAATGCAATTGTAAGATCTGTAACTTGTATCATTAAGTTCTGCAACCTTTTTGCAGACTTTGTAACTTCAGTGATTGTTAGCATAGCAGTATGAATGCAGTGAATGTGTGCGTATATGAATAAGCTCCATCTCTTTTCTATGTGACCCAACAGTGGCATCGTAATAAAACTAATACAAGTGGGACCCTGGGTTGGTTTTTAGGGGAACAGAGGTAACACGGTTGTATGGCAGCAACCTTAATACCAATGTAACAAAGATGGTTGTAAGTGATGCAGATCTGCAGGGATGCAGATGAAGCAAGTACGGCAATTTATTTTAAAGAAACTAAATAAGCCGTTTAAAGTGTGCTGTATCAGAAACCTGACTTTTAAAATTAGGTAGCAAAAAAAAAAAAAAAAAAAATCCAAGTTGACAGAGCCCCTTTAACATCCTTCAAAACATACTTACCACCCTCCACACAGTTGCTTTTATTCTCCCCCCACCCCCACCAAACTACTAATGCCTTGACTCATTTTCCTTGACACTCCAAGTCATTCTTTTCATTCTGTAAAAGAAAAAAAAATTCACCAAATGTCAAAGTTCACAAATGTGTTTTATTTGTATTGCACTTGTGAATATTACACACAGCTCCCTTCTGAATGGTGGCCAAAGACACAGGCCCACCTTTGTAAGCGTACAGATCTATTGTACAGAGTATAAATATGTAACTGCATTGCAGAAGTTGTATCTTTCCAGCAAAAGCACTTATAAACACTAGCAATTAACGTAGGGATACAGCTTGCATTATGCTTTGAGATTTCAGTACAGTTATGGGCTAGTATTGACTCTTCTTAACCAGTGACGACTCCTTTCTGGGCTCTAATTTTGACCGAGTCTGATCTGCTTTAAAGTGGGCTTCCTTAACTACTTTTTAAATGTTTTGATATTAATTTTTAAATTTAAAATTAAAAAACAAATGAAAAAGAAAGGGAATAAGATCAGGCTCAATCTCAATGTCTAATGTGCAGTTTGGTTTTTTTAACCAGGTAACCAGTTCAGGGCCCTCCTGAAAGGTGCTGAGACGTCAAAGGGAGTTGAAGGCATTTAGCAGCTTGTAGGACTGGCCTAAAAAATCCATTCATAGCATATTTGATGATGAGGATGCAGTGCACGTCTGATACAAGATTTAAACGGGCAGCTCAGAAAAAAGGATCTATTAGGAATCATAGAATGAGGAGGCCAATTCATCCATAGACTATAATGTAAATAAACAATTTCACTGGGGATTATAACACTCCATTTGTTAAACAAGCAGTGTTAGTGACACCGTGTAGAGCAGCACATGGTCAGTGGTGAATGGCACTCAGCCCTTGTAGGCTCAGGCCTGTTTGGTTTCTTCCTAGTGGAACCATAGACACCAGAAGACAATGCACAGGATACATTACTATACAAATAACACTGAAAACAGGCTGAAATGATGGGACCTGGGCTAAGCCCAGTTATTTCTCCTAAATCCTTTGAGCCAGTGCATCTGTGAGACTTCTGGATAGGTCTGAGAGTTGACCAGTCAAATTTGCCTGACAGTTATTTTTGAGAATTTTTTTTTCAGGGGCAGATATGACATCCGCAAAGATACAGATGCTCACTGGTTCAGAATGAGGCCTCAGAACACCTCTGTCTACATTCTTCTGACCAATCCTGTTGGATCTCCTGTTCATACTTCTATGTTAAAGGTTGGCATCTTAGTTAACACTTCAGTACCAATATATGCTGCAATATCCTTAAAGAGAGGTTTGTCTGCTATAAGCAACTACACTTCTGTCTCCAAATGGTTAGCAACTACCACTCAAGAGAACTATACTGGAGATGACAGGAACATGTTTCTGTTTTTTCAGTCTACATTTGGCAGCACTGTGTGTGCCGTCTGCGCCAGCATTCCTCCTCTTGCTAGGTGGGTCTTTCACATGTTAACACGGGAGAGAAACATTTTTTTTTCAAAATAGGACATTATCAAACCAGGGAAGCTGGCAGAGGGACTGCAGAGGAGATGTAGCTGCTGGAACTACTTTTAACCAGTTTTTGAAACTGGCTAGATTTCAACATTGATGTTATTTCTTTAAAGGTGACTATAAAATTGAGCTTGCAAAATTCCCTCACCTGTACCAAAACAATAGAAACTTATTTATAGTGCATCTCTGCACTCGAAGTGCTAGAGTGGGGAATTAGCCTTGACATGGTGGCAGTGGTCATAGGTGCTGACTCCGTGGGTGCTCCGGGGCTGGAGCACCCACGAGGAAAAATTGGTGGGTGCTCAGCACCCACCGGCAGCTCCCTGCCCCAGCTCACCTCCACCTCCACTCCACCTCCTCCCCTGAGTGCGCCGGGTGCCCACTTTCCCCCCTAGCTCCCAGCGCTTGCACCGCGAAACAGCTTTTTCACACGGCTGAGAGGGAGCGGGGAGGAGGAGGAATTAGGCGCGCTCGGGGAAGAGGCGGGGATTTGAGGAAGTGGTCCAATAGGGGCAGGGAGGAGGCGGAGTTGGGACAGGGCCTTTGGGGAAGGAGTTGGAATGGGGGCGGGGCCAAAGGTGAGGGGGCGCGAGCACCCACCGGCACCAGGATAAGGTGGCACCTATGGCAGTGGTGGGATCATTTTGAACCAGAGGCAGAGACCTCAGCATTTTAAAAGGACATTTTTTTCCTTTTGGCAGCCTGCAGAGTTAGGGAGGTTCTTTTCTTTTCTTTTCTGCCTGAGGGGGAACAGGTACGCAAAAGGTTCAGCCTGCAAAGCAAGGGAGTCCAACAAGCAGTTTATTTTTTTTTCTAGTTTAGTAGCAACAAAATAGCTATGCTAGAGTAGGGCAGCCCTGTGCATGAGGTTGCGGTCGGACACCTAAACCCTAGAGCAACCAGTCTTAAAGTGGCACGCCACGGAGCAGACCCAGATCAAGCCCAGACATCCAGCTCCATGACAGAAATGCAGGGAGGGGATGGGGGACCGGATATTTCCCTGGAGGGAATGGTCAGCCCTCCCCAACCTGAGATCCAGGTGCCAAGATGGAGGGATGCCCTTAACCCAGACCGAGTTCTAACTGCAGAAGACAGGAATTTCTTCCTACAGATGAAGCGCTTGGAGGCGAAAATGGAGGCGAAGTGCTTAGAAACGGAGACAGAACTGAAGCGCTTAGAACTGGAAAGGGCTAAGCTGGGTCAGCTCTAACAGTCGTCCTCCAGGTATCGCTCCCCATTCCAAGAAATTCCCCCCATACAACGTAGGCAATGATACAGAAGCCTTCTTAGAAAATTTTGAAAGGGCCTGCCTTGGGTACGACACCCCTACAGATCAGGATATGGTGGAGCTGAGGCCAAAACTCAGGGGACCCTTAGCAGAGGTGGCAGCTGAAATGCCTAAAGAACACATGAATGAGTATGAACTTTTTTAAACAAAAGGCCAGAATTAGGATGGGGCTAACACCCGAGCATGCCCGTCAGCAGTTCAGAGCCCTAAGGTGGAAACCAGACATGGCATTTTCCTGACACGCCTACCACAAAGTAAAAAACGGGGATGCCTGGATATCAGGAGCAAATGTTAAGTCCCTGGAAGATCGGTCTCTCCTAATACAAATGGAGCAATTCTTAGAGAGCGTTCCTGAAGAAATAGAAAAGTACAGCCTAGATGGGAAACCCCAAACTGTAATCGAAGCGGGGGAGATTGGAGCCAAATGGGTGGAGGTGGCGGAGAAGAAGAAAGGTAGTAGCAGTTGGTGGGGATACCGGAATGGGCAACCCGAAACGACACCCACCATCGGAGTCAGCCCAAGGCCCCACCTCACAAGGAGGAGCCCTCCACACAGCCAGGGAGACCCCTGATGTCTGCTCGTCCCACCACCCTACTGTCCAACCACACACCTCGCCCCAGCCCACAGTCAGCTGGGCGATGCTTTAAATGTAATGAGCTGAGGCATGTGAAGGCCAATTGCCCCAAGAGCACCAGCTGATTGCAACTCATCACCCCGGGATCCCACCGAGAGCCGTCAGGCCCCGATGCCTCACAAATATCCCCAGAGCGAAGGGAAACAGTGTGGGCAGGAGGAAGATTACTGCGTGGAGAGACACTGGAGCACAGATGTCAGCTAGCCACCAATCCCTGGTGGACCCCAAATTCATCGACCCAGAGGCCCAAGTGACAGTGCAACCCTTTAAGGCCAACTCTTAACTTGCCTACAGCCAAGTTGCCTGTCCAGTACAAGGTCTGGTCAGGAATATGGACTTTTGCAGTCTATGATGATTATCCCATCCTATGCTACTGGGAGAAGACTTAGCCAACCATGTGAGGCTAACAAAAAGGGTGGGGATGGTCACCCGCAGCCGGGCTAAACAGGCCTCCACACCTAACTCCATTCCTGAGCCTCCTACAAGGACCCAGTCTATGACCCCTGGGGACCCAGCAAGAGGTGTGGAACCAGACCCCAGACCAGAGTCTATGGCAACGGCTGTAGATCCAGTTCCTGGGACCCAGCCAGAACCAGCCCAAGGATCGGGACTGGCAGAGCAGTCGGCACCAGGCCCGTGCTTGCAACTCCACCAGAGGCAGGGGAGCCAGCACCAAAGGGTGCCACAGAGCCTGCACCTGCAGCAGCAGCTAAACCGGCGCAAGCAGCTCAACTGGAGCCTGAAATACAACCTAGAGCACCCCCAGAGAGCGGTTCACATCGACAGAGACACCCCCATCACCTGCATCACTTCCACTGGGACTAAGCCCAAGTTCACAACCCAGCGAGGAACTAATGTCTCCCGCATCCAGGGAGCAGTTCCAGGCAGAGCAGGTGTACTGTAGGAAATCTCCTGTATGATGGCTGTATTGAGATATGGAAGTAGACATCTTGTAGGTCTAGGGCTGAAAATCAATCTCCTTGCTCTAGAGCTGGAATAATGGCTGCTAGCGTGACCATCTTGAACGTCTGCGCCTTCCCGTATTTCTTTAGTGCCCACAGAACTAGAATGGGCCTCCAACCTCCCTTCACTTTGGGGATCAGGAAATAACAGGAGTAAAACCCCTTGATCCTGAGTTCCACCGAGACTGGTTCTGTGGCCTCTAGGCATAACAAATGATATATTTCCTGATGAAGTAGGTTCTCGTGAGAAGGGACCCTGAATGGGAACGGGGAAGGAGGGTTGGAATGAGGGGGGGGGGGGGTGGAGAACGACATGAATCGAATGGCGTAACTCTTCCAAATAAACTCCAGGACCCATCTGTCAGAAGTGATATTCTCCCAACTGCTGTGACAAAGGGCCAGGCAATTTCTGAAGGGGCGTGACAGGTGTGTAGACGGCAGCTGTTGTTGCAAGGTATAATTGTTCAGGCACTTGACCAGCCCGTCTAAAGTGCTTAAGGAGGCAGGTTGAGAGGTCATGGATTGGGGTGCGAACTGCTTCTGTTTTTGAGCCCTGGTCCTATTACGCTGCAGCTCCTAACAGCGCTGAGATGGTGAATATTGAGGAGCTTGTGACCTGGGCTGTGGCTGAGAGGTACATCTTCTCTTCTGTCTCGCAGTGCAGATTCCTAGGGAGTGTAATGTGCCCCGGGAATCCCTCAGGATGTGGAGAGAAGAATCTGTCTTCTCCACGAAGAGTTTGGGCCCTTCAAACTGGAAGTCTTCTGCAGCTCTTTGGGCAACCCAGAAAAGTGTTGCCAAGAAGCCCTCCTCAGTACCACTGTCATAGAGAGTGGGCAGGCCACTGTATCAGCTACATCCAGTGCTGTCTCTAGCACCAGTCTGGCAATTAACTGACCCTCTCTAAGAATGGTCTGAAACTGCTCCTTTTGTGTCCAGTAAATGTTCCAGAAATGCATTGAGTTTCCCATAATTAATAAAATTGTATTTGGCCATAACAGTTTGGCAATTCGTGACTCTAAATGGTAATGTTGCCGACAAATATGCCATCCTGACAAGCACGATGGTATGGGGTCGACTTGGCATTATGTTGCTTGCTTTGTGCATTAACCACATCCACTATGATGGAGTTTTGTTGCACCTGGTACTAAGTTTTCTCTGTGCCGCTCTTTTAGAGATGGTACGGTAGTTGTCTGTCTCCTTAGGGGGCAGTACCCGTTGCCTCAGAGCCTGACTGCCAGAGCCCCTGGCTTCTCCAGGTGGTGTAGCCATGCGGCAGAGAGCAGAGCTCATAGCAAGGCCCCCTTCTGGGTACCATGCTTCAGAGCTGCTGGTGCCCTTGGTACGGAGGTGGCTGCATGAGGGAACCCCTCTGGCTGGCCAACGACTCGGAGCCCTTTTTATGAACCTTTACAGGGGGAGTCTGCTGGTTTTTTTCACAACTCTACCCCCTTTGAAGTTAAGGCTCTGGGGATGATCAGGGGTCAAATAAAACAACTATGACTTATGCTAATGATGCAGATAAGGAAGGGACCACTGCTCACTCCCTTTGAGGCCAAAGGCGGTTGAGAAGGAAGTGTGTGTGTGGGGGGTGGGGAGGGGTGTTCGCCCATGCAATGCTAGATAGCCTTGAGGCAGACCACAAGGGAGGGAGAGCACAGGCACGGGCTCAAGGGACACTGCTACCAAAAATCTCCGACTAGAGTCGCAGGGGTGCACATACTCCTACAGTGGAGCACCCGTAGGGCACTACTCGAAGAAGAAATGATTGTCTCTTGCCCTCTCTACAAAATAATTTTTTCCTGCTTATTTTTTGCCTTAGAAATTTCAGAAATGTCAAGTCTGCTCTTTCTTGGTTTTCCTGGAGATCTCAGAAATGTAGCTTGTGAGCTCTTAACCCTTAAATGAAGGAGCTTGTGTGCGGAATCTAACAGAGTTTTTTCCCCAAGGGTTTCTCACATGTTTATGTTAAACAGATGTTAACAAAAACAAACAAAACCACAAGAAGAATAATACCACCTTACCCTCCCAGTCTGCTTTCACTTGCCAGGTAAGCGCAGTATCATAATCTTATCAGTTCTCCGGTGACCTAACGTGTCTTCCAAGAAAAAAACATAAGACCTGAATTTCTAGGGAGGAATTTTCAAACATGCTCAACACTGCTGCATGTAACTCTCTTTATAATTCCACTCCAATGTAAACAATCAGAAAAAAATGTTACGCAAGCAACAAAACATCTGGAAAAACCTTTCAGGCTATCTTGCATATCATAAAAGAATTAAACAGGGCACAAACTCAATCTTTTTTCCTCTGTCGGTCACATTTAATACAGCACAGCACCACGACCAAAAGACTATGGGCATATACCACTCATATACCTCTACCTCAATATAACACTGTCCTCGGGAGCCAAAAAATCTTACTGTATTATAGGTGAAACCGTGTTATATCGAACTTGCTTTGATCCACTGGAGTGCACAGCCCCACCCTCCAGGAGCACTGCTTTACCGCGTTATATCGGGTCACGTTATACCGAGGTAGAGGTGTACATGTTTTCTATTGCATTTTCAGGTCTAGAAAAAGAAAAAAAAAAGGTCCAATAAACCATAACTCTCTACTGATACTTTGGAAGTGTTTTGAGCTAAATTCTTCATTTGAAAAATAAATTTCCAAGTTTGGAACCAGCTGCCCTTTCTGGCTACCTCAGCAGGCTGACTGCAATACAACGTATAGCGCAATGTCAGTCTGCAGACCAGGCAGCTACCAGAGTAGGAGTTAACATAAAGGAAGGAAGTAATTTCACAAGGATTGAGATTTTGCAAACTGTTAACACAGAGGACTATGGATAGCAGCAAGTACAGATTTCACTATATTTTATAGGAGAATTGTAATATGTTGAATATTTTGCAAATCTGTGCAACAATACTATAAAATGAAACCATTTAATTAACCCTGTGCTCCAGAGGGTCTTCCTTGCTTGATATCACATCACCCACACAGTATATATGCTGGGATGGCAAACTGAACCAGGAATTGGCAATACAAGCACAGCTGGATATTGTGGGAATGTCCTCATGGCCTGCGCATGGGGGAAATCTCATAGATATTGATACAACTGAGAGAACTGTCAAAGCAATTTGCAGGTCTCATTTAAGCAACAATGAAAGAGGATACTGTATAACTCTTACCTTTCAACATCATGCTTTAGAGATTCTGATCTCAGTTAGACTGGGGCAACCGAGATCATAACAATCATTGTCTCAATGTTACACTCTGCTCCCTCTCCGTGTTTGTTGTATCTACCTATTGTCTCATCATATACTTAGACTGTAAGCTCTTCAGGGCAGGGACCATCTCCTCCTATGTTTGTACAGCGCCTGGCACAATAGGGCCCTGATTGATGTCTGGGGCCTTTAGCTGCTCTCACAACACAAATAAATAAATAAATGAATGAAAACAACAGTGTAATCTGGAGTGACTCTACTGATAACAGAAATACTCCTGATTTGTTCTAGGCAGTTGAAACTAGAATTAATTGCTATATTGCTTTCTTTCTTTCAACCAGCCCGCACAGATGACAATCTGTCTCAGTCAAGATAACAGTGAGTTACTGTTTAAACCATTGTAAACTTAACATAAGGTTCTTATTTCAATTGTGCAATGCTAAAAACAAGATGGAAAATTTGCTTGGCAAATGAATAACCATGTTGAAGCAGGGAGGAATATTCCTTACAAATAATGTATCACATAACCCCCCAGGAACATACTGTAGATACAGGATTTGTTTGCAGTGGTTAGATTGTGCCCCAGCTCCACGTGAGGAGGAGAAGGAGAGAAATGGAGCCACAAGTGGATCCGGAAGCCTGCTGTTCCATTCTTGCAAAGGAAGAAATCCAATTTCAACAGCACTCTGAGCACTGTGCATTTTCTTTAAACAATACCACTCTGTCTATTTGTACCCATGATGAGTGCATTTAAGGCTGACTCCGTTTCCTTACTTCCTTTCAAATGTTCCTGCATGGAAGCTAACATGGTAGCAGAGCACTTGGTTAGTAAGGGTAGGTCTACACTTACCCGGTAGTTCGGCAGCGAGCGATCGAACTTCTGGGTTCGACTTATCGCGTCTTGTCTGGACGCAATAAGTCGAACCCGGAAGTGCTCGCCGTCGACTGCGGTACTCCAGCTAGACGAGAGGAGTACCGCGGAGTCGACGGGGGAGCCTGCCTCCGCGTGTGGACCGAGGTAAGTTCAAACTAAGGTACTTCGAACTTCAGCTACGTTATTCGCGTAGCTGAAGTTGCGTACCTTAGTTCGAATTAGGGGGTTAGTGTAGACCTGGCCTAAGAAGAAGCTCTATGAAGGTCAACTGGATACAAGCTGGTGACTCAGAAAAGCACTGAAATACATGTAATGTCCCCCCCCCCCCTTTTTTTTTTTTTTAAAGTACTATGGTATTGTACAGTAATGACCCAGAGTACTTCCCCATACAGTAGGGACACTGTAGTGCTTTGGGCCGTAGAATAATCTATGTAGATTTGTATGGGATGGTGTAAGAAATGGGGAAACAAGACAGTAGTTCAACATCTCCATCATTACCTTGTTATTTTAACACTTTCTAAATCCATTCATAAAATAACAGGATTTATCAAATGTAATGTAGAAGTGCTGCATAAATACAAATATTGATACCTTGAACATTACATAAATCCTACTTTACTTAAAAAAAATCCAGATCATGTCTTTCCCTTTCTTTCTTTTTAATGTTCTTTAAAAAAGTGTGTGTATGTATATATAGAGATATATATATAGATATATTTATTTTTATCATAATGTCAAAATTTATACGAGTTGCATCTCTTCTGTTATGCTTTCTGCAGACAAGGTCTGAAATGATGTTAGCAAGAAATAAAACAATGGCTTCCTCTTAAAAACCTGGTAATACAGGAAATTCAAAGGAGTTTGTTTTCTTTTTTCAGATTTCAACACTGATTTTTAAAAAAAAAATTATAATAATCCTTCATAAACCAGGGTCCACAGATAGTATAGGGCAGCCTTTACAAGCAAATCTACACAATCTGACATGCTTTTATGAGGCAGTTAGTACTTGTATCAAAATTCAACAGTGTTTCTACAGAATCATCCGACTTCCTGCGATGCAGAGATACGTTAATTTCAGTTCCAAGAATTCAGTTTTTTTTTTTTTTTTTTTACAAATGGTCTCATCAAATCCCCAGGATTCATTTCACAAACCTGCTGTTCAATTGCTGATGCTGCTAACCACACAGTTGATTAAGATGTGCACACAATCTGGTGACATCACAAGGAAGATCAAAAAATAGGAAAAATTCCCTCCCTCCAATCTTTAAATAGTCTTTTTATCTCTCTATCTGTATGTATATATATGTGCATGATTCTTTTTGCCTAGTGCGATCATATAATGAACAAATTTTGTGCTGGTTAAGGGTCTTCTTCCATCAATGGAATTTCTAGGGAAAAAAAAAAAAAAGAATTATTGGCTTTAGCCTATAGACTATTTGGGTCAAGGGGACCTGTCATTTATTTCCCTGCAGAGTGCCATCTCACACCTACCAGTTGGTGATATACAAATAGTGTATGATGAAAAGTTGTACTTGTGAGCAAAACATTCCCAGTCTAGTTCCTCCTCAAGACCCGCTTCTGTTGTGATGCCTGGAATTAGTCAACTAAAACCTCCATTCACTTCAAAATAAACAAGGAAAAACTCTCCAAGGAGTGGCTTTGTTGCCACTGTGTGACTTTGAGGTGAAGATTCCTCCCTGTTCCATTCCTGGAGAACCAACCCCCCTTGCCACCTGGCTAGGGCTTAGCCTGGTCGGATAGGGGAGATGAGACCCTAAAAGCACTGAAGAATTTGTTTTGAAGAAAGCATAAAGAATAACATGTATGCTGCAAATAATTCCTGCTTAATTCCTGCTCTGAAGCACAAGCACATGGATTATATTTATTGACCATTACCTTTGACACACATCCCATGTAACATAGCCAAGAAAAACTTACCATCTGCAATATCGATACTTGGGCTTGTGGATGCAGCCTCCCCAGTGGTGCTATTGATCACCTCAGTTCTATCTGAAATAGGATGCACGCCCATTTGGCACACAGAGGATGAATATAAACTTTGGAGAAGTTCGGAGGAGCCTGATATGCTATCACAGCTCTCAAATTCAGCAGGTAATGTGTCTGTGTCTCCTGGGCCGGGATAAGCTGGAGGGTTCTGATCATCTGTCTGCAAAACATGCCCCTGGCCTGCAGGAGATGAGTATCCCGGTGCCAAGGCATTCAAACCACTGCTCACAGCTTCATCATAGGAAGGCAGCATGACAGGAACACCATCCACTACCACGAAGTCGGGGTTGCTGGTGGAACTCTCCTGGGCACCTCTACATCAAACAAAGACAGATTATCATGGAGTCTTTGAACATTTCAATAACACTTCAAGATGTAACATTTTCTAATCACATGAAATGGAGCTATACAAGGTCGTTAACATTCACGGGGATATCCACTTCACAGATCTGCAAAAATCAGCTCAGACTGATAGGTGTGTGCAATTTGTTATGATGAGATAAACAAAGCCAATAACTGAGGCATCGTTTAGAGAAGGAAAGGAAAACAGGTCTGAGGCAGAGATAAGGAGCATTCTCTGTTGTCCCATGCACAGTAAATATCAGGGATATAGAATCATATAGAATCGGGGTGAATCACTAAATGTGTGAATCCTTGAAGAGATCAGCACTGGAGCTAAAGGGGTAGGGTACTTGCAGCACATGCAAAACTATACTGAGCTGATAATTGCTGGATGATGCAAGCTTTGGGGTTGAGATTTTGAGCTCACTTCACCCTTAGTTTGGAAGGATGCATGTTCTCTCCCCTCCCTCCTCCCCCACTACTAAAAGGATATTTTTCAAGCAAACCACTTTTTTCAGGCTATAAAATTTTGTATCTGTTAATCTCAAAAATGTCAATTAGATTACAATGGAGTCCCACCAGGATCCCATGTGTTTTTAGGATATGGGAACATCTGAAAGAGGAAGAGGAAGACAGAAACATATTTCAGCAAGTCAGAGGAACACAGGCCAGGACACCTGTCACTGGAGCTGCCTCTTAAATCTAGAGGCCTTTTCACTTGCGTATATCTAATGTAAGTGAACTAGTCCATCACCTACACTGGCACAGGGACAGACTAGTTGACCTAATATATCATTCCCATCGCTCATTCCTACAAATGATGTAAAGAAGAAACACACACAGAGAAAGACAGACAGACAGACATCTAGCAGTCTAAGCACAGGCCTGAGCCCAGAAATAGGACTGAACTAAGCTATGACACCAACTCACTTATGTAGCCCTGTCTAGTCACAAACCTTTGTTTTCCCAATTGTAAATTCATAGATTCAAGGACTGGAAGGGACCTCGAGAGGTCATCGAGTCCAGTCCCCTGCCCGCATGGCAGGACCAAATACTGTCTAGACCATCCCTGATAGACATTTCTCTAACCTACTCAAATATCTCCAGAGATGGAGATTCCACAACCTCCCTAGGCAATTTATTCCAGTGTTTAACCACCCTGACAGTTAGGAACTTTTTCCTAATGTCCAACCTAGACCTCCCTTGCTGCAGTTTAAGCTCATTGCTTCTTGTTCTATCCTTAGAGGCTAAGGTGAACAAGTTTTCTCCCTCCTCCTTATGACACCCTTTTAGATACCTGAAAACTGCTATCATGTCCCCTCTCAGTCTTCTCTTTTCCAAACTAAACAAACCCAATTCTTTCAGCCTTCCTTCATAGGTCATGTTCTCAAGACCTTTAATCATTTTTGTTGCTCTTCTCTGGACCCTTTCCAATTTCTCCACATCTTTCTTGAAATGCGGTGCCCAGAACTGGACACAATACTCCAGCTGAGGCCTAACCAGAGCAGAGTAGAGCGGTAGAATGACTTCTCGTGTCTTGCTCACAACACACCTGTTAATACATCCCAGAATCATGTTTGGTTTTTTTTGCAACAGCATCACACTGTTGACTCATATTTAGCTTGTGGTCCACTATAACCCCTAGATCCCTTTCTGCCGTACTCCTTCCTAGACAGTCTCTTCCCATTCTGTATGTGTGAAACAGATTTTTTCTTCCTAAGTGGAGCACTTTGCATTTGTCTTTGTTAAACTTCATCCTGTTTAACTCAGACCATTTCTCCAATTTGTCCAGATCATTTTGAATTATGACCCTGTCCTCCAAAGCAGTTGCAATCCCTCCCAGTTTGGTATCATCCGCAAACTTAATAAGCGTACTTTCTATGCCAATATCTAAGTTGTTAATGAAGATATTGAACAGAGCCGGTCCCAAAACAGACACCTGCGGAACCCCACTCGTTATGCCTTTCCAGCAGGATTGGGAACCATTAATAACAACTCTCTGTGTACGGTTATCCAGCCAGTTATGCACCCACCTTATAGTAGCCCCATCTAAATTGTATTTGCCTAGTTTATCGATAAGAATATCATGCGAGACCCTATCAAATGCCTTACTAAAGTCTAGGTATACCACATCCACAGCTTCACCCTTATCCACAAGGCTCGTTATCCTATCAAAGAAAGCTATCAGATTGGTTTGACATGATTTGTTCTTCACAAATCCATGCTGGCTGTTCCTTATCACCTTACCACCTTCCAAGTGTTTGCAGATGATTTCCTTAATTACTTGCTCCATTATCTTCCCTGGCACAGAAGTTAAACTAACTGGTCTGTAGTTTCCTGGGATGTTTTTATTTCCCTTTTTATAGATGGGCACTATATTTGCCCTTTTCCAGTCTTCTGGAATCTCTCCCGTCTCCCATGATTTTCCAAAGATAATAGCTAGAGGCTCAGATACCTCCTCTATTAGTTCCTTGAGTATTCTAGGATGCATTTCATCAGGCCCTGGTGACTTGCAGGCATCTAACTTTTCTAAGTGATTTTTAACTTGTTCTTTTTTTATTTTATCTGTTAAACCTACCCCCTTCCCATTAGCATTCACTATGTTAGGCATTCCTTCACACTTCTCGGTGAAGACCGAAACAAATAAGTCATTAAGCATCTCTGCCATTTCCAAGTTTCCTGTTACTGTTTCTCCCTCTTCACTAAGCAGTGGGCCTACCCTGTCTTTGGTCTTCCTCTTGCTTCTAATGTATTGATAAAAAGTCTTCTTGTTTCCCTTTATTCCTGTAGCTAGTTTGAGCTCATTTTGTGCCTTTGCCTTTCTAATCTTGCCCCTGCATTCCTGTGTTGTTTGCCTATATTCATCCTTTGTAATCTGTCCTAATTTCCATTTTTTATATGGCTCCTTTTTATTTTTTAGATCATGCAAGATCTCGTGGTTAAGCCAAGGTGGTCTTTTGCCACATTTTCTATCTTTGCTAACCAGCGGAATAGCTTGCTTTTGGGCCCTTAATAGTGTCCCTTTGAAAAACTGCCAACTCTCCTCAGTTGTTTTTCCCCCACCAGTCTTGATTCCCATGGGACCGGGTAATAGGAAAAGGAAGGGTAATAATAGTATTTATCTCCCTGTCTTGCAGGGAATAGCATGAGCATTAATAGCAGGTAGTTGATGTCTGCACAGTAGTGAGAGAGAGAGAGAGAGAGAGTTAATGAACATCCTGGAGGGGTTTCAATGGAGGCCTCACTGAAGTTTTAAAAACATATTTCCATTGAAAAAAAAATTGTTTTTGAAGTTTACACTACTAAACCCAATATATTTAAAAGAACCTATTCCTCAACCCCCAAAATTTACATATTAAAATATGTGGCTTCTACCTGTAAGTATATCCAATCAAAGACAGAACTCTCAGTATCAGTTTAGCGATTATTATAATCACTCCCAATGTGAATCTGGCAAACTTTGCCTCTTCTCTTTGCCCTAGAAAAGGCCAGAAGTACTATGGAATTCCAGGGGTCCCAACTCCATGGATTGCCTAGATATCTCCCCATTCCCTCTGTTATTTATTGTTCAATGCAAGAAAAGAAGATATTTGCACTGTCATTTTATTTCCTCTCCAAAGGGCATTCAGTGAAATAACTAAATTAAAGGCCTCCATCTCCAGTACCAACCTTGGAAGGAAATGCGTCTTAAATTTGGTCTGGAACATCCTGGCTAGAATAACCAACAGAAGTACCAGTAGAACGCTGGTAGCAGTAAATGCCACTATTTTCCATGTAGTCAGGAGGGTTTCCTGTGTATTTGGCCAGGTTTGCTCTGTAGCAAAAGGACAATAAAATAGTTGCATTAGATTATTATTGATGTTTCATATTTATATTGCAGTAATGCTCAGAGACCCCAATC
Source organism: Chrysemys picta bellii (assembly GCF_011386835.1). Lineage (NCBI taxonomy): Eukaryota > Metazoa > Chordata > Testudines > Emydidae > Chrysemys > Chrysemys picta. Next base: position 159,385,272 of record NC_088793.1, on the reverse strand, counting down.
AGGATCAGGGCCCTATGTTTTGTATAAATACATAGACAAAACCCCTACCCTTAAGGCATATTGTCATAAATTACTAGATCTTTCAGTGTCTTCCATGCTATTTTTATTAATGTGTTTGTAATCTGGATTATTTACCTCAAAATAAAGAAGATCTAGCAGACCTTTAATATGCACCTTTTAGCATTTGTGGAGCTAGGTGCTGAAAATTCAAGATCATAAAATCAGAAAATAACTACATCAAAATGAACATGTAAAATTTAAAACATGACAAAAATGTAGTTCGACAGGCAATGTCAACCTGTGATTATACTGTTAAAATAAAGGGTACACTCCCTCAGAAGTTGTGAACGTAGTGCTATTTTTACCTGTTTTGACACAGTATACTTGAGCTGAGGGAAACCATTCTCCTTTTTGGCAGGTGATGTATTTGTAGTCATTGGTAAGAGTGTAACCAGGATCACAATAGAATTCAACCACAGTTCCATGGTTATAACGCTCACAAGGCCGCGGATGGCAAATATAATCTCCATGAATCACCATTGGAGGTAGTGGACAAACTTGGGCAAAAAGAAAAAAAAGTCAACAACAACAGCAACCATTTCATACAGAATATCTTCAGTGTATGGATTTGACATGACACTGTACACAGGACCAAATACTGCCTCCCTGTATAACTGAGCCCCAAACCATATTAATGCTACTGGAAGCCTGAATTCTGACCATGAATGACCATTGTCACATGTCTCTGGTGCAGTGTGGGGAAGGGAATGCCCATAGCTAGGTCAGAAAACCACATGGCAGAAATGTGCAGGCCATACCTCAAAACCTCCTCCCCAGAACTCAGTGGCACTTATCATGAAGATGTGGCCTTTCTGTGGACCTTTGTTTTTTTTTTTGGGGGGGGGGGGGGAAGGGGTGGTAAAAGTGAAAGGGGGCAAATCATAATTACGGCAGAAAACTACCACTCTATGATCCCCCTCTACCCTGAGGTTTTGTGGCAAGCACCTTTACTAGGCAGCTGGAATTCTGTCCTAAGGTCCTGTTAATACATAAATCATTAACACTATTAAATACACCTCTACCCCGATATAACGCTGTCCTCGGGAACCAAAAAAAGCTTATCACGTTAAAGGTGAAACCGCATTATATCGAACTTGTTTTAATCCGCCGGAGTGTGCAGCCCAACCCCCTGGAGCACTTCTTTACTGCGTTATATTCGAATTCGTGTTATATCGGGTCACGTTATATCGGAGTAGAGGTGTAGTTAAAACAATAATTCCATTCTTAAACAGCTTATGCTACGAAACCAGTTGTTGTAAAGTATACTGTAATAGTTACAATACAGGTAATATTGCTAAAGCAATTAAAGCCCCTAAAATATATTATTTTAAAGACGGTGTCAGAGTCTGATAACTTTACTCAAATCAGATAGCACCTCACTTTGTGAGCAACCCCTTTGATTTTAATGGGCCTGCTCGGGAAGTAAGGAATTAAATGCAACAGTGATAGATTCTGGCCCTGTATTAATAAAGCATACTACAAAGGGCTATGCAAAGAAAAAAGAATTGTAATATAAACATGCTTTTAAAAAAAGACAGTGTAAGAAAAATAAATCACTTTGTTGGGTGGACAAATTAAATGAAGGAACATTTTTAGAAAATAGCAGTAGCTGAAGTATTTCAATGCATTGCTTTTTTGTATAGCAGAGGAAGCCTCTTTACCAAAAATAAGAAATAAGATTAGTTGACCACTGGTTTGGTTACTGTTTCTCAAAGCTGCTGTCATGATTAATAAAATGACTACAATATTGAACTGAGCGTTCTGAGAGCCTAAAGTGTCTGAATTAGCTAGAAGGGTCAGTTTATTTCCCTTCAGAGGAGTAACAAATAACCAACAGAATCAGTGCCCCATGAACAGGCTGCTGTGTTAATTTCATGCATCTGCTATGCAGTAAAGACCTACTGCATAGGATTTAAATAATGAAAATGCCATTTCTCTAAAACAGAATCTCCACTGAAATCACAATTCAGTTGCTTCTCTCTGTGAATCTTGTTACATGAATAATGGATTTAAACGCTTAAACAAAAAAAAAAAAAAAAAAAAAAGAAAACCCACAACGAGACATTAAATGAAACTTCAAGAGCGGCTGATTATAAATGTGCAGCACTATCTACTCCCCATACCCTGAAGACAAGCTTTGTTTGCATTTTCGCTAGCAAGGCTTAATAATAATGTGAAACCCAGAACAAGTAATTCACACCAAAGGCAATACTTTGCATACTTTCCAAAGTGGACTAAACCCAGGGGAAGCAGGAATGTTTATTAGGAAGTCCAGAAAAGGTCTGAAGAGTTCTCTTTTCTTCTGCCTAAAACAATTCTTCTAACTGTGGCTCAAAGGAGGGACACCAAGATGACAAGGGACAATGCCTATTATCTAAATCATGGACAACCTCACTACACCAATCTATGAAAGCACAATCCCAGCCCACTACCATCAGACATAGTATGTTTTATTACATACATTTATTGCCATCTTCCTATGGTCCCCTGCTATCTAAACTTCTTTGCAGCTGGGTTCAAAGCAAGCTGTAACAGGGCTGCCAGAGATGTGTCAATATACAGTACTGCTCCAGCCATGTGCAAAATAAAAAGCTTCTCATCACAGAGATCAACTGCTTCGAGAAGCAAATTTCTAATCTAAAGCAATGACACCTGCTGCCTCTCCTGGCGCTCAGAATCCCCAGTCCATTAATGACATTAGGGGCCGCATCAATCTTCTGAATGCACAACACTGGCCTTCTAGCATTCTGTGTTGGCCCAGTAACCAAGCATTTTTCAACAGTACGATTAAAAAGTGTCCATTGCCGGCTCAACTCAGCTACGATACTGTCACAGCCTGCTTATATTGGGAGACGTATTTTATTAAACCCTGAAAACAGGAGCATTAATCTTAGTGTGTTCCTAATGATAAAATTGAAGCTGGTGCCACATCCATTGTAAATGCCCTCCACGTTTCAAGGGAAACTCATATTGCTGCTGCCCGAGAGCTTTTGTAAACAATCCGTTTTTTATCTTTGTAGAAAATTGGTCTTGGGTAATAAATAAAACGAAATGAACTTGTTTTAAAACACTCTTGCCTGCCACTGGCTCTTTTTATTAAAATACTTATTATGGGCAACAGATGGGAAAAGAATGGAGCAGGTTGAAAATGAGCAAGTTAAACTTAATTCAGGCAGTACTCTATTCTTATTTCAGTTACCCAAGAGAATAAGGGCTTTTCCCTCACTTCAGGCATGTCTCACTAATGAATTTTATGCTAATCCCGTCAAAAGAATCTTCAATGCACTTCAAAATTTGCATAGAACACAGGCCTATGGTTATATTCAAGTCTGCAAATTGAGATATTGATACTTGTAATCCAGGGGTAATTAATTATTTTTGTCAAGGTCCAAATTTCTTGGTCAAGGTATAGTCAAGGTCCAGACTCCAGAGAAAATAATACAAAAACAACAACGACGATGATAATAATTATAAGTGAATAAAAAGATGTTGTGGTCCATTCAAAAGCATCTGATGGTCTGGATTTGGCCCACGGTCCGCCTATTGACTACCCTTGGTGTCATCAATAACCTTCAGATTTATAGAGTCTTTATCAAAGCAAGCAAGCTACATTACAAACAACCCCTTTCAATCCATTAATTATGGAGTCTGGAGCAGCCTGTTATATTCCCAGTTCTCTTCACAAGCCACCTTGTGTAAAAAAATAACTAAATGCCTGATCCAAGTCAATGGAAAGACTCCCAGGGACTTCAAATATGCAGGCACTAAAACAGCACTATTTTTAAGGGTCTGACCACGGAGGCTGCTGAACACACTTGTCTCCCAGTCAATAGAGGGTTCTGAATGCAGCAGGAGGCACTAGCCACTTCACAGGATTGGGCCCTACATTTCTGACACCTTAATTATAATTAAAACATGATGGAACTCTGCAGCTATTCAAATTCTGTTTCTTGTAGGCTCTCATGTGTGTTAGAAACTAGTATATCACACCGGTGTCCTACAGATTAAACAGACCCTATCAGATCAAATTTGACCCCAAATTTAGGTTACCAAATGGAAGACAAATAGCAATGTTTCCATGAAACTAAAATGAAAAATTCCATTGCATGTTAAAAAAACCACCCTCCAAAGAAAAGAAAAAAAAAACGTTCCCATTGTGTTTGTAATCCACAGACTGAAGCCTTGGGCTAGTGTAGGAGAGATCCAACAAAATGAAATTGGCAACAAACTGATTAAAACAAACAGAAGTGAAGCTGACAAGCCTTTTTCATGGTCCAAGTTCAGAGAAATGTGAAAAGTAAATAAAGAACATAGAGACACAAGCAATTCCACTTCAAAAATTCTTTCAGCTTTAGTAATCTATGCCATTATTTGTAACCAGGGCCGGCTCTGGCTTTTTTGCCGCCCCAAGGAAAAACAAACAAAATACAGAAAAAAAGCTACAGATATTAAAAGGATTCTGTCGTTTTAAAAGTCATAATGTAAAAGGATTCTTTGTAACACATATAAACAGGGCTGGCTCCATGCGCCGGCCGGGCGAGCTCGTGCTTGGTGGGGCGGCCAGGGCTTCCTTCAGTGGGGCGCTCGCCACTCGGCCCCTCCCGCCGCACCACCTGCCGGTAGGGCTCCACACCGCTCCGGTCGGCGAGGAGGGAAGGATGCAGGCTGCCCTGCCGAGCTTGCTGCAGACCTGGCACCAGCTGGGGCAGACGGAGTGCGCAGCCCCATCCCAGCAGGGCGCTCCCCTCCTCCGCCCCCTACAGGGCGGCCGGCGCGGCGAAGCAAAAAAAAAAAAAAAAAAAAAGAGGATTGGAGGGAATTAGAATTTGCCGCCCCACCAAGCACGAGCTTGCTCGGCTGGTGCATGGAGCCAGCCCTGTTTGTAACATATGTAAAGAATCTTTTTACATTATGACTTTTAAAACGACAGAATCCTTTTAATATCTGTAGCTTTCATTATTTTCAGCACTTCATAATGCTTTTTCAGACTTTATTTCAGTAATTACACCCTACAGCCTGGAGAATCTAAAAATCACCACCTTTTCTGAGAGTTTAAAAAAAAAAAGTTCTTAACTCTTAACTTTAAAGCTTTTCAGTGGCGTGTGTGTGATGCATGTCTTATCTTCTGCTGATTTTGAAATGTGTGACACTGGGTAGCCAAGATCAAATGAGCCTTGTTCCATATTTTTGTTTCCTGAGAATTCAGGTGTTATGGGCAATGGCCACAGATTGTAGTAGGCTCATTATTAGGCTGGGTGTTTTGCAGCTGCACGTTCCAGATGAAAAGCTAAATGGTTAGCCAGAAATAAACTACCCTTTCCTCCTGACAGTAGAAACAAAAAACATGTCTGTCTAACATAACAAATCCCTCCTGGGATACTCAACACTACGGATGGTCAATGAAACTAAGGGAGCTCAGTTTGATGTGATGAGCTTGTACAATTTTTCTTAATCACAGCAGGAGCTAAGGGCTCTAGTCTGAGATATACTGAGTTCCCCCAACTCCCATTGATTTCAATGAGGGTGTGCAGCAACTCATAGGAAGTGCTTATAATCTTGAGACCAGAAGCGCTGACTTTCTGGTTTCCCCGGGGGTGCTCGACCTCCACCCCAGGCCCTGCCCACTCCACTCCTTCCCCCAAGGCCCCACCCCTGCCCTGCCTCTTCCCCCCACTTCCCACCTCCATCCCACCCTCGCTCCGCCCGTTCCTTCCCCTTCAGTGCCTCCTGCCCACTGTTGAACATCATCGGTGGGCAAGAGGCACTGGGGTGGGGGCGGAGCTGATCCATGGGGCTGTTGGCGGGCAGGACGTGCTATAACCAAATTCATTTTCTGACGCTCTCTGTAAAATACCCAGGGCTAGATTTTGTTCTGTGTCTCCTGAGAGAGTGCAGAAGGCACAGGGAGAGGCGGCAAAGGTAGTTGCTCTGCCTTATGGCAGCCTCCACAGTCTGCTCTGCTGTTCAGAATCCTCATAGCATTCTGCGCACACACACACACACACACACACACACACACACACACACACACCACCTCAGGGCCTTCTGGGGAGCAGCTGCAGCGTGGGGCCACTTACAGCTTAGATGCTACAGAAGTTGATGGTATTTGCTCAGAACAGCTTCCTACTCATTGTGGACAAGTGGATTTGCCCACAGGATGTTAGCCTATTCCTACATTTTTGGCATTACTAACTTCAGGAGAGATTCTGGGCATTCACATAACTCCAAGTAACCTTAATGGGGAAGCAAGAGAGATGTAGTGTTACATTTTTTGAAGTTACAAACTGGAAGCTGACGTGTTACAATTAACAGTACACAACAATTTAGTTCCTTAAACTGCAGGGGTCATAGTTTTGTGGGCATGATCACACAGTTATTTTTCATCCTGGCTGGTATGCTTAGTCTTTGGGCTACTGCTAAATGGCAGGAAAAGGAAAATTATTCAAGCTTTGCCTTGACTTTCACACTCAAGGCTGACAAAAAGAGCAATATAATCTGTTGATCCAGAGCATTTCAAAGCCCAGCTTCTGCCTTTGAATCAGAATCTGAATCAAATAATATGTTTTTCCTCTAGTTAGCAGACTGCCTCCTGTGTCAGACTACCAGCTGCTTTTCTGTCTGTGCTAGACTACCTTCAGAACATCCCTATGCATGGCCTGATTTTTAATGTTTCATACGGGGAACATAATCAAAACGTAGGTGCTTTTAACAAAAATAACATTTGTTCGAAATGTGCTGTGCATCCCTGGTTGTTATTTTTTAAAGGATGAAAAAGAATTAAGATCAGTCTTTATAATGAGGCCAGTGCAAGTAAAAGCTGCAGTGGGCAAAGTGCAGGGAAAGCACTTTTTCACATTTTGCTTAGATAATAATGGAGATCTGAAATGTCCTGGCATGCCTGCGAAGTGCATACCATCTGTGCACAGATCAGGAGAGAGAAGAACCTCTCCTGTCCCTCTTGTTTGTCATGCTCATACACACAGTGCACACCAACAAGCTGGATACTTGAAATCCAGCCATCTGCATTTCTCCCCTTCCACGAGCAGCCTTAGTCTCCCCCTGTGTACCAGAAAGGCAACCGGACTTCATGTTAACTAAATTGACGTTAGACGCCAGTCTACTACGGTACTGTCAGCAAAACTGCTTCCCTCTCTGTAATTAACGTGAAGCAGATGGCAACGGAAAAACAAGGTGATTTTCACATTTGTTCCACAGTGACCAGATAATCACTATTTATTTTATCGCGAAGAAGGCGCACAGGAAACCTCAGTCTCCTAAACATATGTTCCATTACCTTTCCCAAGGTTTATCATCCTGTCATAGGCTTTGGAAACCACGGAGGAAGAGAATTACTTACCTTCCAGATTGGTCCACATTACCGGAGTGCAGTGAAAGTCATTAGTTCCCCATTCACAGGAAATGAGAGCTGTCTTTTCAATACATACTTCCTCTAACCTACCATCCTGAAAGAGGGACTCTGACCTCTCTGAGAGGAGCATTCGGGAGGTAATGTGCTAACCTTTCCCATCTTCTTCATCCTGGCCCACTAATTTTCACTCTAATGATACTCCCCAGCAGACAAGAAGCAGGTGGCCCCTTCAAAGATTAGTGTTAGCAATACCATGGCTGGCCACTAGAGGGGAGAATAGAACCAGGAGATCTAGTCATTTTTCACCAGAATACTCAGATCCATTATTGCCAGTGTGAAGTTTTGCCCCATCCACCCACCCTACATATCAGATTTAGGGGTGGATTGGACCTAGTGAGTGTAGAGTGCAGCTGCTCCAGAGAGGCATTCACTCCAGAGAGGGCAGGTGGTGCTATCATTGCTGCTCTCCCCTTGGGGTTCTGCCCGGAAAGGGCGGCTTTAAATTCTGGCTGGGGGGCGGGGGCAGTGCCAACAGAGTCTGCCCAGGAGTGGTGCTGAAGTAGCCTCTCCCCCCCGGGTGGCCTGACCCAACTACTCTGGAATGGCCCCACCCCCTTTTGGTTGGCTCCAGGATGCCGGTAGAGAAAAGTGTCTCTTAAATACTGACTCAAAGGCAAACCCCACATCGCAATGTAAACATCTGCACAATTTGAAAAATAAGGTTTTAAAGTTAACCTTTAAAAGAAACAAAAATGATGTTTGCGCCCATTTCTGCTTCTTTATGAAAACTGCCACTTAAAAACATCTAACTAACAACAGTGTCACCCCCACTCAGTCAAACGCCCAGTTAAGTGATCATTCTTTCACAAACTCGCACAACCTAGTACCTAGTCTATCTTACAGACTCTGCTACTCCACAAATAACTACCATGCACCTCCAACACGTGCCCTATACACACACCGACCGTATTACTCACGCTTGCACTACAACATGAAGCCTTAACTCCAACCTCATATTCCCCTATTATAAACATATATCACTACAGAAATTACTGCAGTGCCTATATCTTCATATTTAATTGAAGTGTCATAGGTGTCAGAATCTTTCACAAAGAGCCTTTTTTCTTCTAAGAATTTGTCAGGGGTATGTGGTAACAAGAACACAGAAAAAGATAAGTGCTTTAAACAAAAAAACCAAAACAGACAGTTACTTCAATTTTAGTCTTTAGTCTCATGATATCATCATCCAACCAGTTCTCCAGTTGTCCATAAAGACTTCTGGAGAAAAATCAGTAGCCAAGAACTGATATGTCTAATGCGAAAACAAGCAAGAAAAAATATCTTATTTTAGGGCTGGAAAGTGGAGGAACAGAAATTCTTTATGCATTATAAATAAGCAAAAAAGGGCACTTTTTCTATTTTATTTGCATCACTTAAGTTATAGGATCATGAACATAAATTAAATTAAAAACATCTTTCATTCTCACCTGCAAAATAAAAATATCTCAAATTATATACAAGTTCCTTCTCAACCCACAGCGTAGTCTGACACTGGTAGGAGAGAAGATTTATTCTCAGACTCAGCTGGTCTGCAACTTGTTGAGAGCTGGAGAATAGAGGGAACCGCAGATCCAATTGCTTAAAAAACAAGTATTATAAAACCACAATGATCTAGAACAGCTTCATAAACCATAATTTACTTCTAATCAGTTTCTCATGAAACAGGAGTAGAACAGGAAGCTTTATTAGAGTAAGTTCCTCTTAATCATGACAATAAATGAACTATTTCCTATTTGCAAATGAAAAACACTGCCAGGGTCACGAAAAGAGTCTCTACGAAGAGTAGGCATTCCGGATGCAAAGTGGGGCTGACAGTGTCCTCATTTGCATTCCAATACCCAGAATGCATTTCCAGTGTACATACACCCAGCTGTGTAGTAGCTATAACGGGACAAACTGGAAAGTTCTTGTGCATGTGGAATTTGTGCTTTGACACTGAAGAGATGCTATCAAGGAATTTTTCAGATTGTCCCACACCCCCCGCAGCAAAGCAACACTGAATCAAACTAATCTCTAACAACAAATAAATCACCACAATCCGTAAAGACTATAGCATAAAGACTTGTAACAGATACGACTTAAAGTGACAGAGGTATGAGGTGATCACATCGATCATGGGAAGCTGTTAAAAGGCACCAAAAAGAATCTTGTAGAGGGTATGATGGGGTCTCCACCCCACTCAAGGCCTGAGCAGGTTAAAAAGGGCCAATTAGGCTGCATCTGGAGGAGAGCCAGAGACTGATGAAGCCCACCTAGGGGTGGAGCTGGGCAAGGCTCATAAAGAAAGAGGATGTCAGGGAGAGGCTCTGCAGTCACTAACCACAGAGGAGGGGACGTGGCAGAAGACAAGGAGACGTTCTAGGGGGAGAATAACCCCTGGAATCCTCCCTTGGACTATAGACTGTGGCGAGAATCTGACAGGGGGTGAAATAGCCACGAGGAGTAGAGGAAGCTCCACTGGTAACCCAGGGGGCCAGAGCTAGAGAAAAAAAGTAGGAAAGAGTCCAGGGAAACAGCAACAAGTCAGAGCAGGAGCAGATGGTGGTTGGTGGGCATAGAGTCTGTGGGCTGGAATGCGGAATAGTGGGCGGGTCTGGGTTCCCCTATCAGCCACTGGGGAAGTGGCACAGTCTGACCAGCAGATCAGAAGACTGCCTGAGACCGTTTGTCCAGAAGGGTACACCGTAAGGGGCAATCTACAGTGACCTAGCCCCAGGGCAAAGCCACAGAGAGCACCCCAAATCCAGAGAGAGAGAGACAGAGAGAGAGAGAGAGAGACACACAACCGGTGGGCAACTGAAGGTCAGGGCGTCAGACTGGTTGAGAGCTAATCCCCCGATGAGCCACAAGAAGGCACCGCAGGAGTGAGTAGTAAATCCCGTCACAGAAGGTTGAACATGTAAGAATAATATGCAATTGGATAGCACCTTTTATCCTAAGATCTCTCTAGCTCCTACAAACACCAGTCAATTAAGCCTCATAACATTATGTGTATATTTTACAATTGAAGAAAAGAAACACAGAAGTGTTAAGCAACTGGTTGAAGGTTACACAGCAAGTCAGTGGTAGTCCACAGTAGAATCCTGGTCTCCTGACACCCAGCTGTTTGCTCTAGGCACTGGACCAAAAATGTCTTAATTCTGTGTAATCTCCAAGAACATCTGTCTGAGTACAAATTGTAAGAGTCAGAGAAAAACTAGCTACGTTAACACAGCACAGCAAGCTGAGTGTTCACATGGTGAGCAGCATTTTTACCTTGCAGGAATTGTGAAATGAGTTGAATAATTAAGTTTTTAATGAAAACCTGCTTTTCTGGTTTGCCTCCAACAAATTTCTTGCTGAAAATTGGTATCAGTGTGACATCAGCAGTATGAGCCTAAGTGAAAGATTAGAAAACCGTTTTCCATTCTGTTTTTATAATAGTTTCACACTGAAATAACTTTCTGTCCTCCTTTAACAATCACTTCCCTTCCCTGTGACTGGAGGTACAAATAATGGGTTCAGTTCTGCAAGTCCCCACTCAAGCAAAACTCCCACTGAACTTTCAGACTGGCCTCTATAGCTGTTGTTAGTAATGCAACCATTTGCAACAGAGCAACTGGAGAAACGCTGATCTTAATTAAACACTGTCGTTTCAAATACATTTCACAGTTTATACATGGCAAGGCACAATTCTCCTGATCTTTTGCACAGAGGTGATAACCTAAACAAGTGCAGCTTTCATTTAAACTACAAATTTTGGTCATGATCTTGCTGAGATGCCAGGGAGTTGATAACACAACACTTTGCAAGATGGAGCCCTTTTTTTTTTTTTTAAAAAGAGACATGAGCGGAATCATGTTTGAATACATCTATTTGCTGTGCTAGGAGCGCATGGCTGTTTGGAGCACTGGGGTTGCAATTACAACAAGTACTGTATTAGTCAGTCACAGCATTACCTACCTTCTGTGCATTTTTTCCCTTCTGTAAACATGTACCCCAATAAACTCAGTACCTTGCTGAACGATGATGCATTGTCTCTTTAAAACCTCCAAGGCCAGACATTCAATACCTGGCCTCGCTGTTCAGGCTCAAAATTTGTGGGTGCAAGTTCAATTTGATGTTCATAATTATTTGCATATGCAGTTGATGTTATTTAGGCATTCCACTACCTGCATTGTAGCTACAATCAGGTACTGTACTTTGGTGTCCAAACAACATCAATTGCATTCACAATCATAGGCAGGAGTCCAGATTTGAGCCCTGTTCCAAATCAGGCCTTTAATTTGCTACTGATGTCAAAAAGGACATTCCAGGAAGCTCCATCTTTCTGGGCCAGTGCTTTCTGCCATGTGTGATGGATGTGGAGCTGAAATAATTTATGAATGCTGAATATTGACCTGTGCAGACTGTTTGTGGTTTTAAATCCTTTTTCCTCTAAATGCTTTGTTCCTAACTAGTGAAATAAACCGTGCTTTAGTTTTAAGAAAGCTGCCTAGTCACTATATACATCAATGGTCAGAGAGTTCCTAAGAGAAGAACCACAGGTGCTGAACCCAGCCAGATCTGCTGAGTAAGCATGACTCAGGCACAGGGTACTATAGTCCAGAATCTGGTCAAAGAGTGGAGGACTGCAGGATTCTGCCTCAGGAGAGGTACACGCACAAGGCCTGAGGGTGTGCACTCAGAGAGACCAGGAAGCAAACAGAGGTGCAGCTTAGAGCCTTGCAACCTGACAGAACTCAACTACAAGTGTTGGGTCTGAAAACAACCTTTGGCTTGGGTCAGGTAGGCTCTGATCACCTCGGCTTGCCTGCAGCGTTGGGGTGGCAGAGGTTACGTGCCTTGCTTCTGCTGGCTGCCGCTGCCTTCTTGCGCTGTGAAGCCTGGTGTTGATTCATTGCCAGTCACTCCGCAACACATGCAGTGCAGCAAGGCAGGAGTAGGGCACACAGCCACTGCTGTGCCAACTCCACAGGCAGGAGGGGGTCAGAGACAGACTGCGGGCATGGGGCCTGGGAAGTCCCACCAGGCTGAGCCCCTAGGATGAGGTGGTGGCTCTGACACAAGTTTGGGTCAGTTCTGAAAACGACCTTGGGTCATCTGTGCTTGACTTGGGCTTTAAAATTAGACCAGAGCAGATTCTAATGCAGTAATCCCTACATCGCATCACCATACAAAGCCAGGGTGGTTTCTGAGTACTAGTGATAGAATTCTGATTCCAACCCTTTGTTTGCTTATAGCCTCTTCTATTAATTGAGTGTGAACCTTTGACTCCTGCCTAAAAAGTGAACAAACTGATTTAGCATGTAATATATATAGTTTAGATTCTATAATGAGAGGCCAGATCTTCAGCTGGTGCTAATCAGCATAATTCCAATGACTTGCAGTCAATGGGGCTGCACTGATTTCCTCTAGCTGAGAAGCAGGCCCAGTGATGGCAGTAAGTGGACTGAAAAATCAATAAATATGACCTTGATGCACAAAGTAATATTTCTCTCTCCAGTGACATAGCGTAGTGCTCTTGTTCTGTAAGAGGTGCACTGTCAGATAACATTTAAGTTCAATATAAAAGACAGCCCTGAGGGAGAAACCTGATCTGCTTTCCCCTGTCTAATCCCTCACACATTTGCAACACCATGGATAAAATGTATCATGCATCTGGGGGCAAATGTGAAACATGAGGGCAGGAAATTATGGTTTCATGAAAGTTCTGATGTCTGGCTGATTTGGGAAAGGCTAAGGAGTTTCTGCAAAGAACACAGGTGATACAGCAGGTGTAAAATGGTGATTTGTTTCAGCTTGATCCATAGGGCTGCCATAGTAAAAGACCAAAAAAGGAACAGACTACAAGTTGTCTTTTGCCTTTCTTGCAATGCTATGAACAATGCAGGGTGCATCAACTCCAAGACAATGAAGATGAAAGAACATTTCTTCAATGCAAAGAAGGTGCAGTCATTCAAAATGTAATATTGTTTCACAGATTATCATTTCCCCCAAATTATGATTGTAGATTCAGTTAATTTAAAAATAAGAAGCACCATTTAGATTTTTCAACTAGCCAGGCCATCTTCATAGATAAATGAAGTAGGGATCAGGTCACCATTGGTGTGAATGAAAGACTTGTTAGGTGGTTGAGAATCAGGTTGACGTCACAAGACAGGGTGGTGTGTCTAATGTGGGAGAAGAGATTACCCAGAACCTTAATAATTCTGGACGATACCAGGAGAACAAAAATGGAGAATCCCTCTACTGGGGGATGAAAGGCTGATATGGCAGCCAGGTGTACCTTGACTCAACTGATGGACATCCTGGATGTCTTCAGAGCCAGCAGGTAATCTAGGAACCAATTCCAGCTAGAGGTGCAATGGACAAATGGACTGCACCACTGGACAATTTTTTTTTTTTAAATTTCTGCAGGGAAGAAGAGCAGGTTGATGTTTTTCTGCTGTTTAATAACTCCTGCTGCACATCCATAGAGCAGGAAACCTCTATTCCCGAGAACCATCCAGGAGTCACACCCTGAGGTGTAGAACCACCAGGCTGGGGTGAAGCATGCAACCCACATCCTGAGACAGGAGAAGAGGAATGGTCGGGAGCTTGATTGACGGTTGGATATTTTGTTGAAGTAGGTAAGGATAATAAGCTTGTCTCGGCCAGGTAGGTACTCTGAGGATAATTCTGGCCTCGTCCTGCCTGATCTTGTTCAATACCCTTAGAATTAGGGGCATTAGGGGAAAGGCATAGAATAGACCAGGCCTGCACAACTCGTAAAGCGGCAAGGGCCATATTACTCCAAAGAAAACAGCTGAGGGCTGAAACCCTCCGGCCCCGCGGAAACACGCCCCCCCCCAGCACCGCCCAGCCCCGCGGAAACAAACCCTCCTTCCCCAGCACCGTCCCGCCGAAACAGCTAAGGTTTGGGGAGGAAGGGGTGTGATACTTTATTAAGAATTTTTCAATTAAATCAAACAATTTTTTTAATTATTTAAATTTTTTATTAATCATGGAAAAATGAAAAATATCTGTTCCGTGGAAAGAAAACATTTGTACTTTTCATAATTACCTTGCAAATTTAATGAGAAATATTACATCTCTTTTCGGCAACAAGCTTGTCGCATTCGGAGGGTCATATTTGAAGTGGATATTTTCATAATGTCTTCCAAATGGTCGTCAGTAAGAGAAGAATGTTGCTTGTTTTTATTCATGTTCATGATGGAAAATGTTTGTTCACATATGTAAGTGCGTCCAAAAATGCTGAACGTTTTCAGTGCAACTTCATTGTCCAGACTTTTGTAGAAGTCCCGCAAGCTGCTTTCTCTGTGCTTATTTCGGTAAACTGCCGAACACTGAAGTTCAATAACCTCCAACTGCAAATCTAGTGGCACTTCCTCTGGATCCACAGGAAAGGGATCTTCAATCAGCTTCAATTGGATGTCTTCTTCTTTAGACAAAGTAAGTCTTCTGTCAAATTCTTCAATCAAAAGAATGATGTGCTTTGTGTATTTTTCTCCTAACTCAGCGTGTTTGTGCTGAGGGATACGCTGTGCACAAATGGGAAAGTGACACATTTCACCTTTTGACAGCGGACTTCTGAAAAGTTTCAATTTCATTTTGAAAGCTTTCACTGATGCACACATTTGAAATATAAGTTGATTTTTTCCCTGAAGTTGAATGTTGAGATCATTCAAGTGTGCTGTAATATCAGCACAATACAAAAGAAAATGAGATCTTGATTCCAGGACTCATTTTCAAGCTCTGGGAATTTTATTGGCCCATTTTCTAGGAATTTTGCTTCCTCCTCTTTCAAAGCACCGAAACGCTGGAGCACTCTTCCTCGACTCAACCACCTCACTTCTGTATGGTAGATTAAGTCATTGCACTCAGTGTCTACCCCTTCAAGAAAGGCTCGAAATGTCCTATGTTTTAGTCCTCTAGAACGGATGTAGTTTACAGTGGAAACTACCACTGACATTACATGCTCAAATTTTAAGACTTTGCTACACAAAACCTGCTGATGTATAATGCAGTGATGTTTGGTTATTTCTCTCCTGATAAATTCTTCAAGAAGAGTAACTGTTCCAACATTTTTTGGGCACATAGCTGGAGCACCAGCAGTACAAATAGCCACCAAGTTTGTGAAATCTAATCCCGACTTATCATTCATGCACTTTATCACTTCACTGAAGATCTCTTTTCCGGTTGTGCAACCCGTCGTGGAGCACATGCCAGCAAGTTCTTCAGTAATTTCAAAGTTTTTATCAATACCTCTAATGAAAATAAGAAGTTGGGCGGTGTCTTTTAAATCAGTGCTTTCGTCCATAGCTAGGGAGTAAAAGCAGAATTTACTGACTCTCTGCTTTAACTGATCACTTAGATTGGTAGAAATGTCAGCTATTCTTCTCCGTACAGTCATGCATGATAGACTGACATTCTCAAATATTCCCCTCTTTTCTGGACATAACTCAGATACAGCAATCAACATACACTTTTTTAATAACTCGCCTTCTGTGAAGCATTTCCCAGCAGCAGCAATTTCCTTAGAAATTTTAAAGCTTACTTTAGTAACTATCGTTCTCAGTGCTCACTTTCTTGAAAAATTTGCTGTTCTCGAAGGTTTTTCGCTAAACTGGCTGCTTTAATTATTTTTTCATTTGGGCTCAATTTGGCGAGATTGGGATGCTTAGTTTCGAAGGTTGCATTCTTTCGGTACGGCTAACGTTTCGCGACACACGAGGCACAGTATTTTGTCTTTGGAAATAGTACATAAGTATTTATTTGTCCATTCAGTGTTGAAAACTCTGTGCTCTGATTCTATTTTTCTAATTTTTCTTTTCACTCATGGTATCCATTATGAAGCTCAAGATTTTGTTGAATAAATTCACATACAAGGGAAACACTCACAGTCACACACAAAGAGAAGAGATATCTCAGGGCGCATGGCACACTAGCAAGGCACTGATGGTGTGTGGAAGCCTGTAGGTCCAGGGGTCACTATATTACTGCACACAGCAGTCAATCAATGCAGTTGTAGATAAATCTCTGCATTATGCATTTTTGTATAACTTTTATATGACTTTGTATTGAACCTTGGTACTATGTTATAGCAGGCTCCTAAGATAGTATAATTAAGGTAAAAGAAAAATTTCTTCTGTGCAAATTTTTGAAGCAGAGTTCAAATGTGTGTGCCATGAGGCAAATGCGCCCAAGTGAGTAAAATGCTTATACATTTAAAAAGTTTTAATTTGCAATTTGTGTCAATTTATATGGGTTTTCAGATAGAGACATCATAAGTAAAAAAAGAAAAACAAAAGTAGAGAACAGTACTTATTTGCCCTTTTGCACACTGGTGAGGAAGTAGAGAAGGAAGTGAGGGCTGTTCCCCCCCCACACACATTTAGACAGCCTCGGTGTCTGCCATGAAGAGGCATAACGCACATGCACAGGCCAAACGGACATTGCTAGCTAGAAACCTTCAATCAAGGGCTTGAGAGACACATGCACACCTGAAGTGGGACCACATAGGGCCACTACTCAAAGAAGAATGATAAGCAACTGAAAACAGAATCTTATAATGGCGAGTGTTGAGCAACCTTAACTATGGCATTAGCAATTATCTTTGAGAACTCACGGAGGACGGATGAGGTTCCAGAGGACTAAAAAAGGATAAATACAATATCTATCTTTAAAAAGGGGTACAAAGAGGACCCCAGTAAGTATAGATCAATCACTTAACTTTGATACCTGGAAAGATACTGGAACAAATTATTAAACAATCAATTTGTAAGCACCTGGAGGATAACAGGATTATAAGGAAGAGCCAGCATGGATTTGTCAAGAACAAATCATGACAAATCAACCTAATTTCCTTCATCAGCGTTACCGGCCTAGTAGATGGGGATCAGGGGGAGGAGAACAATAGATGTGAGGGATCTTATTTTAGTAAGGCTTTTGACACAGTTCCACATGATGTTCTTGTAAGTGAATTAGGGAAGTGTGGTCGAGATTAAATTACTATAAAGTGGGTGCTCAACTGGTTGAAAGACTGCACTCAAAGTAGTTATCAATAGTATGCCGTCAAACTGAGAGGGTTCTCTAGTAGGGTCCTGTATATGTCTGTCCTGGGTCTGGTACTATTCAATATTTTCATTAAATGACTTGGATAATGGAGTGGAGAGTATGCTTATAAAATCTGAAGATGAAACCAAGCTGGGAGAGGTTGCAAGTACTTGGGAGGACAGGATTAGAATTCAAAAGGACCTTGACAAAATTGAAGAATTGGTCTGAAATCAACAATATGAAAGTCAATAAAGACAAGTGCAAAGTATTTCACTTTGGAAGGAAATCTCAAATGCATAGCTACAAAATGGGGAATAACTGGCTAAGTGGCAGTACTGTTGAAAAGGATCTGGGAGGTTATAATGGATGGGAGACAGGACGAAGTCTGATGTTTCTTGAATAAGTCACTTAGGCCAACATTTTCAAATGTGAATACCTAAAGTTGATTTACAGGTGCTGGATGGAACTTTACAAGTTCTGTGAGTTCCAGTTACAACAGTCCCACATGACACCTGAGAAATGGAGTTGTCAGCTATAAGACTCTGTCCTACCCATATGGAAACAGAAAGGACCCAAAGTCAAAATAACCCATTCTTAGACAAACCACAAATGTTTCAGATTGTACATCACCTTATATATGGGGTTTCTACAAGTAATCACCAGGAAAAAAATTGGTCTTAATGTTACAACAGAACAACAAGCCCTGGGCCAAAAGTGATCATGAGGAAGGATGAGCTTGTGATTAAAGGACTGGATCAGGACTCAGGAGGTTTAGGTTCAATTCCCCACTCTGCCACAAACTTCCTGTATGACCCTGGGCAAGGCACTTAATCTCTGTCTCAGTTCCCCATCTGTGAATTGGGGATACTACTACTTTGCCTCTCCTCCCACCCTTTCTTTGTTGTGTCTATTTAGACTGCAAAATCTTCAGGGCAGGGGTTCTCTCGTACTCTCTGTATACTTTTAAGAAGCCTTCCACAATGGAGCTCTAGGTGTTAATATAATACAAATGATCCATGCCCCCATTAAAGTCAATGGGAGTTTTGCTATGTACTTTGACGAGAGCTGGAAGAGGCAGTTCAGACTGTCATCTGTGTTAAGTGAGCACAGGGAAATGACACATACAAAATTTTCAGTTTCGTATGTTTGTGTTTGTGGGTTTTAATGCTCCTATCTAACACACAGACTTTCTTCTGGCTTATCCTGCTTCATTTTGTAATTTCTTTTATGGTATCTGACAGGCAGTCTCTCTTTCTAATAATTTTATCTGTAACACTGTATTACATATACTACAAAAAATAAAAAGAAAGATGATTTATGCAGGGCTGTTTTGTGGTTAAATTTCTAGGATGTTAGATCAGAAAATCAATTCCTGTAGGTGGAACCCTTACACTGCAAAGCCCTTTTAGAATTTTGGAAACCAGACTGCTAATTAAAAATAAGAAACACTCCAATACTTTTGGATAGTACATCAAATATTCTTAATGCAAAATCATGCAGTATTAGATTGTGCATACACCTGGCATGCAGGCTGAAATGAAACTTGATACTTAATATTTACAAATGCTTTTAGTTCAGAATGGTATGGTGCTGAAATTTTCAGCTACTCAGGCTGTCATGTGAATATAGATTCATTAACTTTCTCAGCA
This sequence comes from Chrysemys picta bellii, assembly GCF_011386835.1. Classification (NCBI taxonomy): domain Eukaryota; kingdom Metazoa; phylum Chordata; order Testudines; family Emydidae; genus Chrysemys; species Chrysemys picta. Next base: position 159,366,096 of record NC_088793.1, on the reverse strand, counting down.
TTTCATTAGAAAGACAGCAGATTACATTGTTTATACTTAAAATCTAAAAACTAACAGTCTTCGTTGTTACAATCTTCAGCTATTATGATTACGATACCGAAAGAGCAAACATTATGTAAGTAACTTTAACAATTAAGCTATGCGATGTTCCAGATTACACAGTATACGTACAACAAAACAGGAACTTGAATGGATGCACTTTGTATGTCCTCAGGAGGCAGTGGGCAAAATGGAGCTAAAAATTGTAGCCCTAAATTCAAATAAAATATATCATGTTAAATTGTCCAAAATTAAAAACAAACAAATAAGCTGTTTTACCTTCCACATCAAGGCACCTAGGTGAGCTATGTGACCAGATAAGGTTATACATGCACTCAAGGAACTTTGTCCCCTTTAGTTTATATCCAGGAAAGCACTGATAATATACCACTGTTCCTACTGGGAAGGAGGACTCGAACTCAGATATGTTAATGTAACTATGAGGAAGAACCAATGGCCTCAGGCAACCTGCAAATTAAGAAGAGGAAGGTATCTTTTATTATGAGGCGCTTGTCTTAGTCATTGTAACATCTTGATTATGGTTCTCAAGTTGAGAAGCACAATATTTCCCATCCTCCCCACAGCGAATGGCATTCCTACTTCATTGAGCATCTAAGAGAGAGATTGTCATTACCTCATTTCAAGTTCTTTTATTGCTTAGCCCACACATTCTGCCAAGATAAGATATATCCTCTGCAAATCCAACATAGCATTAATGACAATTGCAATGTTTTGTTTTGCACACCCACACATTCACCGGATTAGCAGTTGTCACTTATTATGAGGTGGAATCCTTAATAAACAAAGACTGTCACTTATACAAAACCATGGGTTTTATTCCTCTCCTCAAACAGGCAGTCACAGAGGTTATGTTTAATACTGAAATTGATGCTGTTACGAGATGTGCAGAGCAGCAAAAGAGGCCAAGATTTCAAACATGAGTAGTGATTTTGGGACCCCAATTTGAGATAATTTAGAGGAGCTGGATTTTCAGCAAGTGCTCAGTGCGCTCACCTTCCGGAAATCAGGCCCTTCCAGGTGTTTCAGATTGGGCACCCAAAAATGGAGGCACCTAAACTCATCAGTCATTTTTGAGAACAGTGGCCACAGCCGATCTAGAAAGGGACAAATTTACCTTCAGTGGAGTTACACCAGGGATGAATTTGGCCCAGAGTGATTAACTCCAGGCAGACTTTGTAATTTTGGCACCCTAGAGGGGGAATTGACAGCAGTTGGCGTCACAAATGAGATGACATTTGGACTAAAAGGAAATTCACTACATGATCACTCACGACTTTCTAATATTTGATTCACATGTGTGCAAACAATGTTCTGAGTGGATATTGAGACTTGAGATTTCAAGTTGTGTACTGAAATAAACTAGAATTATTTTGCTCACTGCCTTAAAAAATGACCCTCTTGGTAATGACTAATGGTGTTGATTTTTAGCTTGCAATGATTTTGAGGAACGATGATTAGCAATCTGGGAATGAAAAAACCCTTATGAAAATTTATGAGACTAATAGAAGCTGTTTGTTGTGGCAATAACCACCGTTAATAGGCCTCTTGTCACTATCAGGAATTCCAGAAGGAAGGTCACATGGATTCCCATAATTTCAAGCCTTCTTAGACAAACTGTAAAAAATTAAAGTCGTACTTTATCAAAATAAAAGCCACAGGACAGATCTTCCAATTTGAGTACATCCTGCAAAGTGCTGGGTACCTTCAACTCCCTTTTCTTGAGATGCCAAGCCACCACTTTAAAGAAACAGCTTCTAACTAATCCAAAGGCAGAGAATAATTCAGGGCACTGGCCATTGGGGGAGGGGGAGAGAGGACGGAAACCTGTTGCAGCACGTTCAGCCCTCAGCACAACGGCTTTTAATAGTAGTTTTACTAGTTCATGAATCCCCTTTGCTCAAATAGAGCCACAATGGCCCTATTTATTGCTATTACCTCCTCTTATGTACCAAATATAAAACACATGCACTTCTGCAGGCAAAGAGTCCAGACTATTAAATGGGGTAAGTTTACCTACAATGGAATTATACCAGGGTGAATTTGGCTTCTTGGCCAGATTTCTAAAGGTATTTACACCCCTAAAGAAGAAGGTAGGCATCTACTGAGATTTTCAACAGGTGCTTTAACAATCCCACTAAGTGTGTATATGCATCTGAAGACACCTAAATAAATACGTTTGACAATCTGGTCCTACGTGACTAAGTTCAGACAAGGTTTTGTTTGGATTTCCAGATAAAGATGACAGAGCTCCGATGCACAGGCCCCAACGGACCACTGCGTAAGTGCAAATTTTAAAAGTACATTGTGAAATGTAGTATTAAAGCCTGGTTATAATTCCTTATGTGACTGTACATGACATGCAGAAAATCATATTACATATGAGCACCCAGTTCACAGCGCTATAGAAAATTTAACCTGCCCTTTCCTCAGACATTTAATCTGGGTTCACAGAAAGACGGTCTCCCATTTCTGGAGGCAAGAGAGTTTGGAGGGAGGACCCCTCCAAAATGTAAGTTTCACAGAGCACAGTATATAAAAAAAGTATGAAAAAAAAATATCAATCTTCTGGTACAGTTAAATGAAGGTCTAACCCAGAAACAAGGAGCCTCCCATTTTCACCAGAAGCATGGAAACTTTAATTCCACAAGAATTCATCTTAAAAAACAAGAAAGAGGGTGGCATCGTCCAGTGGTTCACAATTCTTAGTGATCCAGCAAACTTTTTCCCCTTTAAAATCCTGTCATTCAGCAACTAGGGAGGGTGTTTTCCCAAATCAGCCCAAAATTTCACATCAGACAAATGCACTCGTGAAGGGTATGCTTACACTGGAGCTGAAGGTGTAATTGCAACTCAGGTAGATATACCAATGCTAGCTTTGATTGAACTAGCACCCTAAAAATAGAAGTGAAGCCACAGCAGCGCAAGTGGTGGAAGGTGCTGGCTGCCCTGAGGAGCATCTCATACTCAGGTGGCTAGTCTATCTTGCTGCTTGTGCCATCACAGCAATGCTTCTATTTTTAGCGTGCTCGATCAATCAGAGCTAGCGGAGGTATGTCTACTTGGACTGACAGTCACACCTCCAGCTCCAGGGCAGGTATCCCCAAAGTCAGATGTGATCAGATTTATGGGCTACACTTATGCTTTGCACTTAAGGTTTGTTGCCATCTAGGCCCTGATCTTCAAAAGTATTTAGGCACCTAACTGAAATCTATCAGAGTTGGGCACCGAAATACCTTTGAGGATCTGGGCCTTAGTTACCAGGCTCAGCCTCTCTCACCCAAAAATATAATTAGAAGGTCATATACATTTCCCCCTATTTTTAAACAAATTAACTTTATCTACTCTAACAATTTTTCACTGTTTTTTCCTTTGCTAAAATTGCTAACTTGGGGTTGGTATTAGAAAACAAAGCCATTTACGTCTAGTTAACTTAAATCCATCCCAGTACTGTCTAATGCCTAAAATCATTGGTCCCATTTCTCATTTATGCCAAGACCTCTTTACACTGCTCTGACAACTTGAAAGGGGCCTTAGTGTAATGAGAATCGGGTCCACAGTAATTGGTGGGCTATCTAAAATGAGCTGGTGGTCCATGTCCTAGTGGACAAGTGCTCACCTCATATTTAGCACTCATGATGGCAATCCTAACAGACCGGAGGCACCTGGAACAGCTGCTAACTCCACAACAAGACTTGAGAACCACTGGAGAGCAACGTAAGGAAGCCTGCACTGTTATTGCCTGTTCTGTACCTGTTTCGTAGATACCAGATTTCATACCGCTTACTTGCACTAAATTTACTTTTAAAATGTGGTTAATGTTGAATTAAGCAGGAGGAGAACTGAGGTGTGTGTTTAGGAAGCGCTATCAATCCACTGCAGCTGAGGTGTGTGTAGCAGCAGTTGTCTTCTGTTCCATGGCTTTGATATCACACTGGAGGAAAGCAATGGATACGACTGTTCATCTGAATAATAGCCCAGAAAAATTCCACCTGTAAACTGTGTGAGCAAGTCCCTTAAGTGCAAAACAAATAGTGTTTGAGTCTGTCATTGTCTGTTTAAAAATGGCAGGGGCACTTAAAACCACTATACACAAATGCCCCTTGCACCAGCATGCGATGGTGCAAAGTGCATTCACCATTTTGACTGGAAAAGGTGATTTTCTTAAGGGTTCTGCTTTTTCTGCTAGCATCTACAGATACAATTTATTTAATCTCTAAGATATGTGCAAAGCAATATTGGGCTATGGCAGCTGCCCAACTTCAACATGCTGGTGCCACATGGCAGCTATCAGACCTTTCTTTGTGAAATATGTAGAGACTCTGCGGCAGGTTAAATTAAAAAAAAAATAAAGCCAGAATTAATCACTCGAGGTCTTGTTTTATCTTCTATTTGGCCACAGCATATTTAGGAACCGTCTGTTAAGTGAAATTTGATTATTTTTCTGCTCTCCCTGCATTTTAAAAAAGATTTACAGAATAATAGGAACTATCAAACTGACAAAAAATACACATGCACCATGCTGACAAGTCTTAGTGTTCAATGCTTTCTGCAATCCCCAACACCATTAAAAATACAATAGTTCATTACTGCATTTCCAGATGTGTTCCAAATGTATGGAAATAACTTGAAAGCGGATGGGCATCTGCGATTCACATTGGATTTCAACTCAAAGCGGGCTCAGCACTCTCACGTCCAAACCCAAAATGACAGTATACTTTTCTAAATTGTATTACACACAGACGGCCTGTCTAGATAAGGAAAAGAGGTCAAGGTTAGCCAATCCTAATCTTTCCCTTGGTGCAGACGCAGGTTAACACCTTTTGTCTTGACTAAAATGGTCAAGACTAACCCCAGGGGAGCCTAGGATCAACCTCAACTAGCTAAATTGAGGTTAAAGGTGCTAATCTGTGGCCATACAAGAGAAAAGGGCTGGGGTTAGGATCAGGGTATTTAACACATGTCCACTAATGGCAGCCTAGCCTCAATCACTCTTCTCAAGTCTAGACAAACTCAAGCTGTCTCCTTCTCATACACCATCACTAGCACTAATGGCTCTGCTGGCCAAATTAGGCCCTGTGCAACTGCAGAGTGTTCAGTCAGTATCCATGGGTGTAACTGATTTAAAACCTGGTGAACCATTCAGTTGATAATGCACAAGATGGAATAGACTAACTTGTTCTCTCCTAGTTGCATCAGCTCTGCAGGGCTAACGAAGCGAAAAGCAGTAAAAAAAACCTAATTCTTTCACTAAATGAAGTAGTGCACAGGTTTAGGTGGTCCAAAGGGCCTTGTGCTGACCTAACAGGGGTGAATTTCAACCTGTTTCATTAAAAAAAGGATATGCTCGCCTCAGATTTTAGACTAGCAAAAAGTAACATTTAACATATTTTAAAATAAAGCTATGCTGGAATGTGGAATTTTACTTCCAAAAGCAAATAAGGACGAGCAAATCCAAAAGCCTTTGTAGAAATACTGTACAGCTGAATCCATCAGCTTATTGCTATCCTCTTTAGCCGCAGAAAAAAGTGCTGGTAAAGGATTACAAGGTGCAAGAGCTATAAAATAAGGTGTTCTGGGGTACTATACCTTGACAAATGGGCAGATTATCCCACATTCCATCATCTTGACATATTGAAACCATGTTGTCTAAGTCGGGGTAACGGATCTGGAATCCTTCATGACAACTGATTATTAACTTATCTCCAGTCCTGTATGTCTTGTTATGAACCTCTGCATCTTCAACATGTGGAACAAGGCAATCTGTGACTTAATAAAAAAGTTATATATTATTAATTTAGTTACAAAAAAAGAACCATGGCCAGCTGCTCAATAGTCAAGCTCTTAAGCAAAGTTAACCCATAATATATCTGTTCTGGTTAAACAGTTTGCCGCCTGCACAGCACAAAATGCAATTCAGTTAATATATATTTTCCTAGTCACTCATCAGTACCATAGTCCATTGTATGATAGTAGAGTCTGGTGTGTTATAATGAGAGTACGTATTTCCAATTGTTGTATACAAGCAGATGAAGAGGGCCTAGCTAGATTGTTTTTAATATTCCCCTTCCGTTGCAGCACAAGTTAAATTGCATGTATAGTAAGTCAGTGGAAGCAAGAGGGAGCGGGGGGGGGGGGTAGGGGCAGGGAGGGAGGAGGAAAGAAAATAGGAAATGCAGATATCGTTTGCATATTTATATCCTTCTCCTTATACACCGTCAGTGTTTAGCTAATAGAAAGTCCCACATTACTAGTGTTCAGTTTGCTCATTTGTTTTTTGCTTTTAGTGATTTACATTACGATCACTCACAGACAGTAAAACAGAGTAAACACATAGCTGAAGAGATCACATCATGTTATCCATTTGCAGACATTTGTCCACAGGCTGGTCATAAAGAGGCCACGAAGTTGTAATTCACATGCATACTTAACCTTCCCAGGCTGCATACTGTGAATATTAGGCAGAGATGCTGAATAAGGTAAATCAATTGAGGATGATGTCCAGGGCTTAAATTCAGTCGGAGCTGTCTGGAGCAGAATATTTTCAACCCTCAGAAGTTTGTATAGCAAGGGTGGGGGGCCTCCCAGAAACTCTAAGAGAATTTAAGCCCTGATGATGTCTATTTGTAAAAATGTGTAAACTGTATGTGAGACATTAGTTCAAAGGATAAGAAAAAATCCCTCTTTCCAGAGAGGATGGAGCTAATTCTCTGCTGCATGCATTACAGCAGTTTTACATCAGTGTGCCTCTGCTGAAGTCAATGTAGTCACAGCAGTGTAAAATAGTGTAAAGGAGTAGAGACTCAGGCCCAGTGTGTATTCAATGGCCAAGATTTTCAAAAGTTACCAGTGATTTTGGGGGGATGCTTCAGTTTTTTGGTGCTCAAACGGATATGCCTTAAAAGGTATTTGCTCAGCACTGTCTGAAACTTCCCTCTGAAAAATCAGGCCCTCCACATAGGTATCCCAAAACTGAGCTGACCCAAAATCAATAGCCACTGTTGAAAATCCTGTGTTCACTAGATGAAATATGAGGAAGAATGGTGGAGAATTGATACACGGGCACAGACACACAGTAGTGCCAAAGCAGCAAAAGTGGAAAAATACACAAATAGATGAAACATAGGCTGGAAGGTGAGGGAGGACAAAGAGAGAGAGAGAGAAATTCTACTAATACTAAACAGTTAACAGCCAGGTAAATTAATGAGAGAGAAGTGTATACATGACTCAAAGTTCATTCTCCTCATAAACATAAAATAAGATTAGAAAGTGGAATAAAGGAAATCTTGGAGAAATATGCCCATGTAATCATCTGTCTGAATGCCAGGAACCAACTCATGTCAGAGACAGCAGTTAAGAATCTGTAGACACCAGAAAACATAAGGATAAATAAATAAAAAAAATCATCATAAATCTCTTTTTGTGCTGCTTTACAAACATCTCTCTCCCAGGAGACGGTCACCCGCACTATTACACAAGGAGCCTAACTACCTTGTTTTGAAAATCACTTGGGAGCTGCAAATTTTAGGGAATCAAGAGAAATCTTCTGCCAATTTCACAGATAGTATATTTTTAAATTTACAATTTAGGAATCAATCATCCATAAAGAAGAAAAACTGCAACATCTTGCTTTCAAGCCGCTTGTTTACTAGGGGCACAATTTCTAAGCAAGGCCTAGACATTTACAACTAGACTAGATAAACCTCTAGCAATGGCTCGCAGATGAACCTCTGTTCTATGATCCTTTCAGACACCAGATCTCACTGACTTTAATTGGAGACTGGTGCCTTGCCCCAATTTAAAAACACATCCCTCTGTGTTTTCAACTTATACCTGTCCTTTCTGGATTACATTTTCTTTAGTAGACTTTATTATGTCATCTGAAAACAATTAGTAGTCAAAAATTTGACGATTTCCCAATACCTTTAACTATTTCACTACTGCTGAATTTGCCAGGTATTTTGGCAGAGCACACCAGCTGTCCACTGGAGTGTTAATGGATGATGGCGGGTGTTGCAGGGGAACGGCAGCAACAGAGATTATTAATTTATAGAGCGCCCAGATCTCGGATGATGTGTACACTAACAAAAAGTTAAAGCCACGGCATGTTAAAAACCCAGACATTCCCTCAAAAAACTGGAGAGCTAGTGAGCATGGGAGTGAAAAAATGGTGCCCTGACCCAACAGAAAAGCCTTATGCCAAGTCTTGAATATTGTCATGAGGGGGCTTCAGTGGAAGTCTTCAGGGATGGAATGACAGAGAGGGATCCCAATTCCTAGCCTGATGCAGATGGAAGCTCAGGACAGATGGCAAGAGACAATACCGATGAAAAGCTTACTCTTGGGATAATGGTGTCCTGCTGCTACATAAATACAGGAGCAAACTATACAAAGAGATGAAATATGAAATTTTATTTTCAAAGCAGAGAAAATTGATCCTGTAACTATGATCTATTACAGTGACTTCGTTCCTATTATCCCAAATGATGGCTGCAGACTGAAACATTTTACTCAGATGGATGTTAGCAGAATACAGTGGCAGTTGCTCACTGTACCATTATTAGCCCACTACACCCTGGCTGGCTTAAATAAAAGAACAAACAGTTGTAGTCTTCCCCTCCATAAACTGGATGAGCTGCCACAGATTCCATTTCGAATAGCTGAAAGTAAGTGACCGAACTGAAAGACTTCTTCATCAGACAAAATAAAACGTGTTCCTGTCACTGCTTTTCTAGGCACTCTTCAGCAAATCCCCTGGAACGTGTAAACCACATCACATGTTGTAAGTGATCTTTTACCAGCATTATAGAGCAAAGAATTCTACTTGCATGCTCTGCTTAGATCTAATATGTCAATGTGAAAGCAGGGGAGCCCAAACCATTCTCTGAGAGACACCTTTGTGAACTTCCAGCAGCCCAATGGCTGTAAATGGAGCTCATCTTTCATACCGAGGTACATGTTTGTCTGTTCCATTCTGTTGTGACCCTGAAACATACGCGACCTCTTCTAAATTAAGATTTCAGGGATTATTTCTTAACTGCTTCCTGCTTCCAAGAACAGCACACAAAGGCAGCTCAGAGGGACGACAGGACATGCACACAACAATGAAGAAATCCAGTGCTCCAGGTATGTTACTGTACAGTTGCCCACCAGAGTGGCTTGTATTTTATCTATGCTGCAGTGCTTGTTAAGGGGCACGTATAGGTCTTCCAGGATTAGGAGGGAAATATGACAGGAACGGCATTATTAAGAACATGCTCAGTTTTGGGTTAACTGATCTTGACAGTGTTCTCTTAAAAACAAATATAAGGATCTATATTTTCCCATTAAGTTGTATTTTTGTAATTATGGAAAAACTTGGTCTGTGAGTGCTATAACATAAAGTTGGCAGAATTAGGCTGGTATGATAATTCTGTGGATGACAAAGAGATTATATTTCTGGAGACATCACAGGATTCCTGCTCTTTGTTAATTATTGTTACTAGTTGTATAATAACAGTGCCTAGAGGCTCCAACTGAGACTGGTGCCCTATAGAGGTAAGCACTGTACAGACAGACATTTTCTTCTTTAATGATATGCATAGAAATTTGGAGCAATTAGTGGTGAAGCAGGCTTTTAATATTTTAACATACATCACTGTAACCCATCAGAAGGTGAAATAATCTTTGTGTTACAAGCACTACTTGACTGTTTAAGACAGATGTTGATTGTTATATTTGCCACTATGCCTTATGTAAATTTCAGGTACTGCCATCTGGACCATTAAAATAGCTCTTTTTAATATGACCAACAGTGAGACAGTCCCGGACCTGATGAGCTTGCAATTTAAATAGACAAGACAGAAAAAAGATGGGAGGAAGAGCATATCATCATCTTTATTTCACATATGCGCTTAACTGGTTTTCTGAATCAGGGGCTTATTAGCAGGGGGATGAACTATATGATTTAAATCATTCTTTTCTATTGCTAAATCTATTTTTTTTTTGGTAGTACGGTATTTAGACCTCAATTCAGGAAAGCATCCCTAACCAGTAAAGTATTATGTTTAGCTGCTTTCCTGAATCAGGGCCTTACTCTTTTGGGTTCCAATCCAAAAAAGCACTTAAGCACATACTTAACTCTAAACATGAGTAGTCATGTGTTCACAGTGGCCTGGTCTACACTATGACTTTAATTCGGATTTAGCAGCGTTAAATCGAATTAACCCTGCACCCGTCCACACAACGAAGCCATTTATTTCGAAATAAAGGGCTCTTAAAATCGATTTCTGTACTTCACCCCGACGAGCGGAGTAGCACCAAAATCGATATTGTCATTTCGAATTAGGGTTAGTGTGGCCTCCATTCGATGGTATTGGCCTCCAGGAGCTATCCCACAGTGCACCACTGTGATCGCTCTGGACAGCAATCTAAACTCGGATGCACTGGCCAGGTAGACAGGAAAAGCCCCACAAACATTTGAATTTTATTTCCTGTTTGCCCAGCGTGGAGAGCACAGGTGACCACAGAGAGCTCATCAGCACAGGTAACCATGCAGGCCGATAATGAAAAAGAGCACCAGCATGGACCGTACGGGAGGTACTGGATCTGATCGCTATATGGAGAGAGGATTCAGTACTAGCAGAACTTTGTTCGAAAAGACGAAATGCCAAAACTTTTGAAAAAATCTCCAAAGACATGATGGAGAGAGGCCACAATAGGGACTCAGATCAGTGCTGCGTGAAAGTCAAGGAGCTCAGACAAGCCTATCAAAAAACAAAAGAGGCAAACGGTCGCTCCGGGTCAGAGCCACAGACATGCCACTTCTACGCTAAGCTGCATGCAGTTCTAGCGAGGGCCGCCACGACTACCCCACCTCTGACCGTAGCATCAGCTACACCTGAGGATTCTGCGGACGGGGAAGATGAGGAGGAGGAGGAGGAGCAGCTTGCGGAGAGCACCCAGCACTCCGTTCTCCCCAACAGCCAGGATCTTTTTCTCAGCCTGACTGAAGTACCCTCCCAAGCCAGTATCCAAGACCATGACCCCATGGAAGGGACCTCAGGTGAGTTTACCTTTTAAAATATAAAACTTGTTTTAAAAGCAAGCATTTTTAATGATTACTTTGCCCTGAGGACTTGGGATGCATTCGCGGCCAGTACAGCTACTGGAAAAGTCTGTTAACGTGCCTGGGGATGGAGCAGAAATCCTCCAGGGACATCTCCATGAAGCTCTCCTGGAGGTACTCCAAAAGCCTTGCCACAAGGTTTCTGGGCAGTGCAGCCTTATTCCGTCCTCCATGGTAGGACACTTGACCACGCCATGCTTGCAGCAAGTAATCTGGTATCATGGCATGACCAAGCTTGGCAGCGTATGGTCCCGGTGTTTGTTGGCATTCAAGCAACATCCATTCTTTATCTCGCTGTGTAATCCTCAGGAGAGTGATATCACTCATGGTAACCTGGTTGAAATACGGGAATTTAATTAAGGGGACAGAGGTGGCCATTCCTACTGGGCTGTTTGCCTGTGGCTAAAAAGAAATCCTTCCCTGCAGTTAGCCAAGCCCGGGGGGGGGGGGGGGGGGGGGAGAGAGGGGGAATTGGCCCAGAGCTTTTCGCGTTTGGCTAGCAGGGATCTTCCCTGATACCAGCCACGCGGTGGGGGGAGGGATAAAGCGATCATCCAGAGAATTGGATGGGGGAGGGGGTTAGTTTGTTTTCTACTGCTGAAGGTTAACAGGAAAACCGTAGCACTCAGCAGGCTTTGCTTGGTATGTGGGAAAGGAGGGCGCAGACTCCGAAAGACAATGGCTTACCATGGCCGCACGCAAGCCGAATTCTGTTGCCCGGACCTGCGTCTGTGATCTCTAGCAGCAAAGCCACAGGCACTCAATATTAAGAGGCAAAATGCGACCTTGCACAGAAATCACATGTGCTATGTAATGTGAATAGTGTTGGTCACTGTGAAAGAGTATAAGCATTGTTCTGCAAAATGTATCCTTTTAAAAAATTCTCTCCTTTTTTCCCTCCCTCCAGCAGCTGCAAATTTTTCAAGCCTCCCTCCTCCGTCCCGAAGGCTATCTCAGAAAAGGCGTTGGAAAAAGAAGACGCGAGACGAGATGTTCGCAGAAATCATGGAATCCACCCGCAGTGAAAGAGCTCATCTGAATGAGTGGAAGGACACGGTTTCAAAGTATAGGAAAGAAGCCAGTGAACGTGAGGACAGGAGGGACGCTCGAGATGAGAGGTGGCGGCAGGAAGATCAGAGGAGGCAGGATGCAATGCTGGGGCTGCTGCGTGAGCAAACAGACATGATCCAGCGTCTGGTGGAGCTTCAGGAACTGCAGCAGGATAACAGAGTGCCGCTATAGCCCCTGCATAACCCCCCCTCCCCATGTTCCATAGCCTCCTCACCCAGACGTGTAAGAACGCGGGGGGGGAACATTCTGTGTCCATGTTCATGTCCTCATCACGCTTGTCGCTGTGCTGCCGTCGCCGCCTCCTCCTCGCCTCGTTTTCTGGTCCTGGGTCAGCATAAACTGCACAAGAACGCACGAGGTGTTTACAATGTTCATGACTGCTGTCTTGAGCTGAGCGGGCTCCATGCTTGCCGTGGTATGGAGTCTGCAGTGTTCACCCAGGAAAAAAGGCGCGAAATGGTTGTCTGCCGTTGCTTTCATGGAGGGAGGGGTGAGGCTGTACCCAGAACCACCTGCGACAATGTTTTTTGCCCCATCAGGCACTGGGATCTCAACCCAGAATTCCAATGGGTGGGGAAGACTGCGGGAACTATGGGATAGCTATGGGATAACTACGCACAGTGCAACGCTCCAGAAATCGACGCTAGCCCCAGTACATGGTCGCACATTGCCGAATTAACGTGCTTAGTGTGGCCGCGTACATTCGACTTTATACAATCTGTTTCCAAAATTCGAATTATATAAATTCGGATTAATCCCGTAGCGTAGACATACCCAGTGAAGCTTATGCTTCAGTGTTTTGCTGGATTAAGGCCTTGACAGGCAATGTTATGTTATGCCCAATGGTGCAAGTTAATGATTGCCTCCGATGAGATTGTTGGGCACTCAGCCCATCACATTACCATCTCCCACACATGGAGTGAAATCTTGAGACCCTCCCCCGCAATGAAGTTAATGGGAGTTTTGCCATTGACTTCTATGGGGGCAGAATTTCATCCATGGATAATAATAAACTGTTTTTTGTATACACAATAAAAATGCATTAATGCTCAGTGTAACAGTTGCAACAAGTGATACATATATTGGCTCAGAGATATGCAGAACCCCCAAGCAAACACTTAGCAATGTCTAAAAGAAAATAAGATTTTACAAGAACTTGTCTTTTTCCCTTAGTTTTACTGCTAATTTTAAACATAATTGTTTCCATTGTCATTCAACTTTCATTTTTTCCATCAACACTTATTTGGCTAGAGAGTATGGATGTCAATGACAGGTGAATGGAATATGCAAGCGTGTGAATATTACACACATGTGTTGTTAAAATGTGGCTGATTTTTTTTTTGTAACTATTTTGCTGGTAATGAGACAGTGAGGTAAAAACAAAAAAGTTACTGCTATTTACTGTGCTATATCTACAAGATTATTTCTGCCACAGCATGAAATGTGCAAAACATTGTATAATAGAAGCGTCTCTTTCACAAACAGCAAAATGGAATTGAATTGTCCTGGGAAGATGGTAATTTCCTGCTTTGCCAATGGAATGAAAGAGCAAAACTCTCATGTCTCCCTGTTAAAAATTAAAACAAAACAAACAAGCAAAACTATTAATGAGATTTACTGAAAGAAAAAGTACCAGAAACAGACTGACTGCAAAAGGTTCAGTTATCATGATTCAGAAAGAACATGCCACCAGGATATAAATTTTACCATCCAAAACCATAGGCCTCTGTACTTTCCATGCTTAAAAGATTTGATTCATAACCACTGACAAAATATAAAAGGGGTTTTCTCTCATAATATATTTGCAGTTACTGTTCACTTTGGGCTAAGTCTTAGTCACATAGCCTTCAGTTGTTTCTTTTGAGTCAGATCTACATGTCTAGGTAATGGTATTTTATCTTCTTTTACATGAAGGGAGCCTTAGGAAATAAAATTTGACCCTGATCTCACTTAAGTCAATGGGTAATTTGCTACTGACTTTAATGGGGGCAAAAGCAGGCCCTAAAACACAACAGGTATACAGTTAGGTTTAAAAAAAAAAAAAAAAAAAAAAAAAAAAAAAAAACAGCAGAAGAAAAATTCTTCTCGGATACACAGGACTAGTTGTTCAGCTGGAGTAAATCAGCATGACTCACCACCTGAAGATCTGCCCCACAGTTTTTAATATAATAGAGAGATAACACTCCCAGCCAAATATTATTTATAAAGTTTCACAGAAGTAAAGCCTTCACACTAAATCCTGCTGACACTTTTTATGTCTCTTGATTATAGTATCTCTGCTGAACAAAAATAAATCCATTGTAGAAAGAAGTGATAGTTTTAATATACTTGGTGAAATGAATAGTATGTACTACTTGGACACATTTTTGGCCAGAATTAATGTTTGTGATTTGATAGTCTAATCCTGCTTCCATCTAACATCTTAGAAGAAAAAGTAGCAGTGTCTCAAATACTTAAAACCAGATACATTTTTAAACAGACCATATTTATATATAACAAAAATCAAGTTGGTTTTACCCCATGAATGTCTGAATTACTTAAAAGTAAACTTATACAGTACCAATAAACTACTGCTTGCTCTGCCTATTTCATCCTCTAATTAATTATGAACTACATACATGTAATAAATAATAATTGATTTAAACCTCTGATTAAAATTCATTTCTAATGATACCAAAGATGTATTATATTTTTATAGTAAGATATTACAGAAAGGATCACTAAGTGAACAGTAACGGTAATAATGTTTCTGTTATCAGTGGCAGTATTCTCTCTCTGTGTGTTTTGACAAAAGCAGTGATAAATCTATTTGTAATGGGACTTTATTACTTTTATGGCTAAGATTCATTTACTTCCCCTGTTCCTGCCTTGACAACACACACAGGCATATTCTAGCTAATTTATCTGGATAAAAACTTCTCAGAAATTAAAACACATATTGAATGTAATCCTATGAAACTGGTTCCAGGCTTTTGCACTCTGCAGGGAGACATAATGGTATGTATGTAAGTGATCACAATTGAGGTTTGTGAAATGTTTAAACAATTAACTTACCTTCTTGTAGGCACACAGGTTTATCACTTGGTTTCCAGCTCAAGGAGCCATTAAAATGTCTCACACAAATCTTTTTCGAAGGACCCTTAAGCCTGTATCCTTCTTGACAGTGAAGCCGGACTACAGCACTTTCAAAGAAAACACCTGCACTGGGTGTCTTGTAGCCATGTTCAGGGACTCCAGGATCAACACAAGCATGGAAGTCATCAAATCCTATGTGAACAAACATGTAAGTCAATTATGTTCATTTATTACTCAAATAATTGCAGTCTTCCTTTTTCTAGGATTCACCATGTTGACAGGCTCTGGAGAACAGCGACAGCCAGTGGAGGATAGTGACACAACAATCACCCACTGCAAGTCCGGTAGCGAACGGGAGCCCCTAAGCCTCCTACTAATGCCTGTCAGCAAGCTCATCACTAGGGGCATTCTAGGGCACCCTGTCCCCACTGGAAATGACTCACCCCCAATCTCCAGTAGGAAATTCCAGGTGCTGAGGTACTTTGCCCCTTCTCATAGCTCCAGCCTATTGAGCTAGAAGTAGAAGCGATGTCAGCCTAGCCACTCAATATCTAATCAAAGTCAATAAAGACCTGACCCACATGTCTGCAGGGAACAAAGCAGGGTAACATATCTGTAGCTCATCAAAGGAGCTGGGGGACCAGAGTGATTTGGAAGAGCCAAAAGAAAGCAGGGAGGAAGAAACAGAAAAAGAGAAGGGGGGGGGGGAGAATGGGAAGGGAGAGTGAAAGGGAAAGCATAGAGGGTATGAAGTCTAGCTGCGATCCAAGGAATCAGGTGCCAGTCTAGGAACTGAGCTGGTTGGGGGCAGGATGGGCATTCTGGGGAATGTCAGTACATAGGAAAAAGTGACTTTCTATGTTGGGTAAATGAGATCCCACAATGAAGCTGGCTTGTGGGTCAGTTCACATACTGGTAAAATCCTGGTTGAGGACCACTAGCAGGAGTTAACACCAGGAGGAATTACATTAAGACATTTGCTTTCAGAGAACTAACTAACTAACAAAACAGCCAGGAATCACATTTTTAAAACGAGCGTCTAGCGCTTTTTCAAGCTCACTACAATGTATGCAGAGTCTTACACTTTTTTGCCTTTTTTTTTTTTTTGCTGAAAAACAACTAAGGTTTAGTGTTGTACTGAATACATACAGCATATTGAAGAAGCAAACAGCTCTGCAACAAGATCAGCAGGGGGGCAATCAGCCAATGGGAGGGATGCTTGGAAAAAATTGCAAGCCATCAAACTATAGATTTAATGTTTTGATTTTAAAAGAAACGTATTGTAGGGCCTCAGTAATTTTCTGCCTCAAGTGCCTCCACTGTAGTGTCAGTCCAGGCTCCATGGCTGCTCTGAACTCCACCAGCTGATCACACCCCCAGGAGACACTCCCCTACTCCCAACAGACCCCATCTGCCAGGGGCTGCAGGAGGAATTGCGTAGGAGCTGGCTCTACTAGGTCTATACCCTTGGGGTTCTCCTGTGCCATGAGGAACCCCAGCTAGAGCGATGCAGCCAGTCTCCATTTCCTTTGCATTACTGGAGAAGCACAAGGGGAGCAGCACAGGCCACAGACTCACCCTACGTATTCCCATCCCCGGTTAGATGAAACTCATCCTGAGCATCAAAGAGTCACAAGAGCTTAAGTCTCATCTGTGATGATACTTGAAACAAATCCCCAATACACACAGTACAGACATCATACAACTCAGGACCTACTGCACAAAATATACATGCCTCCACCACTTTAACAAATGCGACGATTGTGCAGCCATGGATTCATTACACTGGGGGGGTTATACACACCTCATACAAGTCTTAGGAGGAGCGAGGGCATGGCAGGCTCAGGGGAGGGGGTGGGAAGGGGTGGAGTGGGGGCAGGACCTGGGGCAGAGCCAGGGGTTGAGCAGTGAGCACCCCCTGACACATTGGAAAGTTGGCGCCTGTAGTTCCAGCCCGGGAGTCAGTGCCTATACAAGGAGCCGCATATTAACTTCTGAAGAGCCGCATGTGGCCTCTATCTTAACCTATGTCCACCCCTCAGACACAATTTGTGTGTGAAGACTGTGCACACACTGCAATTTCCAGGAGGGAACTGGAACAGCAAGGAGAAGGTGGAATTATATTCCCTGAAACTTTCCCAAAAACCCCTGCTTCAAAGTGTTTCCCACAAGCTACAAGTAATATAGGCAGTATAGTCCACTTGCTGCTCTACAATATTTCAGGTTTCTTGTCAGTGGAGAAAGGAAGGGTGGGGGAATGGTACAGGGAGGAAACACTCAGACTGATTACCTATGCAATACAGAACAGGAGTACTTGTGGCACCTTAGAGACTAACAAATGTATTTGAGCATAAGCTTGCGTGGGCTACATCCCACTTCTTCGGATGCATAGAATACAGTAATTTATCTTGCAGTAGTTAAAAAAAAGATGATAAAAGCTGAACCCACAATTCTTTTCAGTAATTCCCCAAAATAGCCACAGCAGATTTGGGACAAACCTTGGCCCCACCTAAATCAGAGGGAAGTTACTTACATGTAATTCTGATTTTTGAAAATATGGAGCCAGATCCCAGTTAGCATCCCTTTATGCTGCTTCGAAGACACAAAGGGAGGTAGAAAACTGGTTTAAAACAGCAAAGCCAGTTCAATGCCACTTCTTCCTGCCTCCTCGCCCCACACAGGGAAGCAGGGAAGGAAGGCAGGCTCTGATTGGAGTGCATCACATTCTGTGGAGTCCCCCCCTCCACATCATGGCCCTAGGGGGCCATTACAAACTGCTACAAGTTAGAGCAACTCTGAGGCTACTTTGTGTTTTGACAAAGCTGCCCAGAAAGAGACGGTGTAACCCTCCTTTCCACCCCACCACACCCCCACCCCCCGCACCAGATATACCAAGTATTGTTCCAGGGCAGCTGAAGATTTAGCCCATCATCATGAGTAATTCTCAAAACAAACCTGGTACAAAACCCAAAAGTGAGAATCCAATAATGAAAAATAGGAGTGTGTCTGGTATCTTTGACTGGACTAGGATTTGACCCTTTCTCTCTTTTCATAACTTCATTTATAGTCTGGGGGCCCAAACGGAAAACGCTGTCTGAATTTGAGATTCATTGCATTTCCCTACATTTTTATGAAGGAATTAACCTCGGGAGTGATTTTACAGGGGGATGGTATATTATGCAGTGGTTGCTTTGAGAATTATGGATGTTTTTGTAAATCATGTTTGTGACGGTTTCATAATCATATCACTATGATGAATATGGGGTGCAGAGTGTCACAATGTCAAGCTGTTTTCTGAAATTTCTTTAAAAAGTCAAAGTAATGACTGTCCTTTATCATGGGTATAACATTGGGGTCCTCTTATGCTGATTTCATTACGGCAAATTTACTCTAGATATTTTCTCTGCTCCCACTCTGCCCCTTCAACCAAGGCCCAGCCCTTGCTCCGCTTCTTCCTGTCCCCGCTCTGCCCTCCTCCACCGAGGCCCCACCATCGCTCCGCCTCTTCCTGTCCCTGCTCTGCCCTCCTCCACCGAGACCCTGCCCTCACTCTGCCCCCTCCCCCTTACATTTCCAAAATTTGCCAAAAATTTCCCACTTGGCATCCCAGACTAATTAGTTAAGCTTCATTCTATGCTGTTGTATAGAAGGAGCACAAATGTATGTCTCGGATACAATATATAACGTTCCAATATTTCATGTCTTTTTTTCCTCTTACTATATTGTGTCACTTTTTCATCTAAGCTAACTTATTAATAACAGCCACTGTGAAATTACTCTGTCCCATCATAAAAATGAAATGAACACCAATCTCATCATACGGAATCAACATCTTTGCTTTGTGACAGGTTTAAATAAATGTGTTAGTCTCCAAGGTGCCACAAGTACTAGCTCAGTGGTTTGAGCATTGACAAGTACTACTAGTTATTTTATCTTTGCCTTGATCACTTTAGAGTATGATGAAACTGGGCAAGAGTTTTCAGCATGAACCAAAAGATAAATCTTTGAAAAGAACGACAAAGATGCTCCAAGTATGAAAAACAATTATTTTGGTTATAACAGAAAAGTCTTAGATACACTCTTCGCTGCTAGCCAATAGAGTAAAAATCACTTCAGAACCAGGGATGGCTCCATTCCTTTGCAAACTGTTAGATGAGTCCCTGGAAAGAAAAGGAATATAACCTTTATTTTGTTTACTGGAGTTTTTCTTGCTATGTTGAACTGGCTGTGACCCACCATCATAGGGGGGGAAATTGCAATGTCCAATACTTATTATATGATTGTAAAGTATCAGAGGGGTAGCCGTGTTAGTCTGAATCTGTAAAAAGCAACAGAGGGTCCTGTGGCACCTTTGAGACTAACAGAAGTATTGGGAGCATAAGCTTTCGTGGGTAAGAACCTCACTTCTTCAGATGCAAGTAATGGAAATCTCCAGAGACAGGTATAAATCAGTATGGAGATAACAAGGTTAGTGCAATCAGGGAGGGTGAGGTGCTCTGCTAGCAGTTGAGGTGTGAACACCAAGGGAGGAGAAACTGCTTCCGTAGTTGGATAGCCATTCACAGTCTTTGTTTAATCCTGATCTGATGGTGTCAAATTTGCAAATGAACTGGAGCTCAGCAGTTTCTCTTTGGAGTCTGGTCCTGAAGTTTTTTTTGCTGTAAGATGGCTACCTTTACATCTGCTATTGTGTGGCCAGGGAGGTTGAAGTGTTCTCCTACAGGTTTTTGTATATTGCCATTCCTGATATCTGATTTGTGTCCATTTATCCTCTTGCGTAGTGACTGTCCAGTTTGGCCAATGTACATAGCAGAGGGGCATTGCTGGCATATGATGGCATATATAACATTGGTGGACATGCAGGTGAATGAGCCGGTGATGTTGTAGCTGATCTGGTTAGGTCCTGTGATGGTGTTGCTGGTGTAGATATGTGGGCAGAGTTGGCATCGAGGTTTGTTGCATGGGTTGGTTCCTGAGTTAGAGTTGTTATGGTGCGGTGCGTGGTTGCTGGTGAGAATATGCTTAAGGTTGGCAGGTTGTCTGTGGGCGAGGACTGGCCTGCCTCCCAAGGTCTGTGAAAGTGAGGGATCATTGTCCAGGATGGGTTGTAGATCACTGGCGTAGCCGTCGGTGGGTTTTCGGTATAGGGTGGTGTTAATGTGGCCATCACTTATTTGTACGGTGGTGTCTAGGAAGTGGACCTCCCGTGTAGATTGGTCCAGGTTGAGGTTGATGGTGGGGACCGCTACACCTACCTTCATGCCTCCAGCTTCCACCCCGGTCACACCACACGATCCATCGTCTACAGCCTAGCACTGAGGTACAATCGCATCTGCTCCAACCCCTAAGACAGAGACCAACACCTACAAGATCTTCACCAAGCATTCTCAAAACTACGATACCCACACAAGGAAATAAAGAAACAAATCAACAGAGCCAGACGTGTACCCAGAAGCCTCCTGCTACAAGACAGGCCCAGAAGAGAAACCAACAGAACTCCACTGGCCATCACCTACAGTCCTCAGCTTAAACCTCTCCAACGCATCATCAGTGATCTACAACCTCACCCTCCCTGATTGCACTAACCTTGTTATCTCCATACTGATTTATACCTGCCTCTGGAGATTTCCATTACTTGCATCTGAAGAAGTGAGGTTCTTATCCACGAAAGCTTATGCTCCCAATACTTCTGTTAGTCTCAAAGGTGCCACAGGACCCTCTGTTGCTTTTCATATGATTGTAAGATGCAGAGCCAGATTCTGATCTCAATTACCTCAGGGTATCTCCACCGGTTATTTGGGAAATCCAAAGGATAAACAGTAAAGTTGCATCATCAATAATGATGTTAAATGTTGTTATTATTCTGATTTAAACCCACAGAAGTAAAGACCGCAGAATTAAGAATGAAATTCTACCCACCCTTCACTATCAGGATCAAAACTTCATCCTTTATCCAACTTGTTAGGTCTATGTACTGATGCACCTCTGGGCCTATCTTGTAGAGTTATGTATAATAACTAGGGCTGTCAACAGATAAAAAAAATTAATTGTGATTAATCATGCTATTAAACAATAATAGAATACCATTTATTTAAATTTTTTGGATGTTTTCTACATTTTCAAATATATTGATTTCAATTACAACAGAACACAAATTGTACAGTGCTCACTTTATTTTTTATTGCAAATATTTGCACTGTATAAAACAAAAGAAATAGTATTTTTCAATCCACCTGATACAGTACTGTAGTGCAATCTCTATCATAAAAATTGAATTTAAAAATGCAGATTTATGTACCAAAAAATAACTGCATTAAAAAATAAATCAATGTAAAACTTTAGAACCTACAAGTCCACTCAGTCCAACTTCAGCCAATCACTCAGACAAACAAGTTTGGTTACCATTTGCAGGAGATAATGCTTCCTGGTTCTTGTTTACAATGTCATCTGAAAGTGAGAACAGGCATTCTCATGGCACTGTTGTAGCTAGCATTGCAATATATTTACGTGCCAGATGCACTGAAGATTCATATCTCCCTTCATGCTTCAACCACCATTCCAGGGGATGTGTGTCCATGCTGCTGACGGGTTCTGCTCGATAATGATCCAGAGCAAAGCCGACCGATGCATGTTCATTTTCATCATCTGAGTCAGATGCCACCAGCAGAAGGTTGATTTTCTTTTTTGGTGGTTTGGATTCTGTAGTTCCGCATCTGAGTGTTGCTCTTTTAAGACTTCGGAAAGCATGCTTCACACCTTGTCCCTCTCAGATTTTGGAAGGCACTTCAGATTCTTAAACCTTGGGACTAGTGCTGTAGCTATTTTTAGAAATCTCACATTGGTATCTTCTTTGTTTTTTGTCAAATCTGCTGTGAAAGTGTTCTTAAATGAACACCATCCAAGATGGCTATAACATGAAATATATGGCAGAATGCAGGTAAAACAGAACAGGAGACATACAATTCTCCCCCAAGGAGTTCAGTCACAAATTTAATTAAGACTTTTTTTTTTAAATGAGCATTATCAGCATGCAAGCATGTCCTCTGGAATGGTGGCCAAAGCATGAAGTAGCATACGAATGTTTAGCACATCTGGCACATAAATACCTTGCAATGTTGGCTACAAAAGTGCCATGCAAATAACTATTCTCACTTTCAGGTGACATTGTAAATAAGAAGCAGCATCTCCCATAAATGTAAACAAACTTGTCTGTCTTAGCGATTGGCTGAAAAAGAAGTAGGACTGAGTGGACTTGTAGGCTCTAAAGTTTTACATTATTTTGTTTTTGAGTGCAGTTATGAAACAAAAATAAATCTACATTTGTAAGTTACTCTGTCATAAATAGATTGCACTGCATTACTTGTATGAGGTGAACTGAAAAGTACTATCATTTTTATAGTGCAAATAATTGTAATAAAAATAATATAAAGTGAGCACTATACAATACAGAATATGAAGTGTAATGGACATCAATATATTTGAAAATGTAGAAAAGCACACAAAATATTTAATAAATTTCAATTGGCATTCTGTTGTTTAACAGTGCAATTAATCGTGATTAATTGTTTGAGTTAATCAGGTGAGTTCACTGTGATTAACCGACAGCCCTAGTAATAACACATTCTGCTGTAGCTCAGGAGTGAGGAAGTTACGTGGCAGCAATAAGATGTGTCCCTGATGCAGAAGGGGGTTTTGCTATAGGCTCCACTTTACTACTGGACCAAACTGTGGTCATAGAGATATAGCAGTTCTCCCAACATGGATAAGACAGCATGTTCAAGAGAGCATTTTATTCAGGTTCATTCTATCTAAATTACTTTTTATTGTCAGTGTAAAAATATGATGAAAAATCAATCAGAAAACTAAAAAGCAGGGCTCTGTTTTGGGTAGATAATGAACCATTATAATCCATTTGAAATGACTGTACTACTGAAATTCTACATTTTAAATTGTCTGTTATATAATGAATCATTTTGTTCATGATGAAAAGCCTGAAAAATCAGAAGCCAATTATCTCTCAGAAGTCTGGAGGTTTCCAAACCAAGTTCAATTTTGAACCAGAATTTTAGCTACCCACAAAATTGCTCACCTTCTGGAAATCCCTCTGCCAGATATTGTCAGGACACCTCGGAGTAGGTTTTGCTCCATGTTTTAAAGCTTTTTATAGGGCCAACCCTAATAAAACCCTCCTTAACATAGGCCTCTCTATTCACGGGCAATTGCTTCCTAATGCAGACTTTAATGAGGCCTGTAAAAATGGCAGATTACTCCTTGATAAAAATAAATGTAGCACATGTCCCCACAGGAGTAAACTATTAGGATATCCTGGGACATTTAATCTAGGATTGTCAACAGTCCCTTATCACAATAATATTATTAGGGCTGTCGATTAATCACTGTTAACTCATGCGATTAACTCAAAAAATTAATCGCGATTAATCCCAGTTTTAATCACACGGTTAAACAATAGGATACCAATGGAAATTTATTAAATATTTTGGATGTTTTTCTACATTTTAATATATATTGTATTTGGTGTTGTAATTGAAAGCAAAGTGTATATTTTTTTTATTACAAATATTTGCACTGTAAAAATGATAAACAAAAGAAATAGTATTTTTCAATTCATCTCATACAAGTACTGTAGTGCAATCTCTTTGTTGTGAAAGTACAATTTACAAATGTGGATTTTTTTGTTACATAACTGCGCTCAAAAACAAAACAATGTGAAACTTCAGAGCCTACAAGTCCCCTCAGTCCTATTTCTTGTTCAGCCAATCGCTAAGACAAACAATTTTGTTTATATTTACAGGAGATAATGCTGCCCTCTTATTTACAATGTCACCAAAAAGTGAGAACAGGCATTTGCATGGCACTCTTGTAGTTGGCATTGCAAGGTATTTACGTGTCAGATATGCTAAACATTCATATGCCCTTTCATGCATCGGCCACCATTCCAGAGGACGTGCTTCCATAGTGATGACGCTCACTAAAAAAAATAATGCATTAATTACATTTGTGACTGAACTCCTTGGGGGAGAATTGTATGTCCCCTGCTCTGTTTTACCCACATTCTGACATATATATTTCATGTTATAGGAGTCTTGGATGATGACCCAGCATATGTTGTGCGTTTTAAGAACACTTTTACTGCAGATTTCACAAAACGCAAAGAAGGTAGCTATGTGAGATTTGTAAAGGTGGGTCGAGTGCTGTAGATAAGGTTTAAGAATCTGAGGTGCCTTCCAAAATCTGAGAGGTATGAGGTGTGGAGCGTGCTTTCAGAAGTCTTAAAAGAGTAACACTCCAATACAGAAACTACAGAACCCCAACCACCAAAAAAGAAAATCAATCTTCTGCTGGTGACCTCTGACTCAGATGATGAAAATAAACATGTGTCGGTCCACACTGCTTTGGATCATTATTGAGCAGAACCCATCATGGATGCATGTCCCCTGGAATGGTGGCTGAAGCATGAAGGGACACATGAACCTTTAGTGCATCTGGCACGTAAATATCTTGTGACGCCGGCTACAGCAGTGCCATGCGAATGCCTGTTCTCACTTTCAGTTGACATTGTAAATAAGAAGTTGGCAGCATTATCTCCTGCAAATGTAAACAAACTTGTTTGTCTGAGCAATTGGCTGAACAAGAAGTAGGACTGAGTAGATTTGCCGGCTCTAAAATTTTACATTGTTTTATTTTTGAATGTAGGGGTTTTTTGGTAAACAATTCTACATCCGTAAATTCAACTTTCATGATAAAGACTTTGCACTACCGTACTTGCTTGAGGTGAATTGAAAAATACTATTTCTTTTGTTTTTTACAGTGCAAATACTTGTAATCAAAAATAAATATAAATTGAGCACTGTACACTTTGTATTGTGTTATAATTGAAATCAATATATTTGAAAATGTAGAAAACAACCAAAAATATTTAAATAAATGGTATTCTCTTATTGTTTAACAGTGCGATTAAACTCAATTTTTTAATTGTGTAATTGCAATTAATTTTTTAATCGCTTGACAGCCCTAAATATTATTTTATCTCTGTACAAGCTGCTGAGTGCTGCATAAAGCAGAAATAAATACCCATTGTGAATGTGAGTACTGCTTGTTATTATTGATGATGATGATGATGATATGGGGAGAAGAGGTGGGATGGGTTGCTAAGAAAACAGTTCCTTATTTTTGAAATATAATGTTGGCAACCCTAATTTTATCTCAACTGCTGGGAACATTCCAGGTAGCACCCAAGTACTTGCTTAAGTTTGGGAGCAAAATCAAGAATAAATCTGTGATCAAAGAAAATTATTTTCAACATGGCTGAATTTTAGATAAGACCTAAAATGTCAGATGTCTAAAGAATGTTTCCTCACACTTCATCTCATCCTTCTTTTCTGAATGTTCCTTTCTGCATGCACCCTTCCTCATCTGGTTTCTTCCATCTTCTCCCCTCCCATTTTCCACAGCTCTAAATTAGAGTCCAACTCCCATCTCAGGAACTCAAGATTTCCAAATCATGCTACTGGTGAGCTGATTTCTAATCTTTGGGATTTCTTCCCCTCCAAACCTCTGTGTAATATTCCATTGTTAAACATCTGCTGCATGTCATCCCAAAGGTGGCTGCATTTCAGTGCTGGATGAAGCAATCCCTTGTCACAGCCTGTATTTCAATTTTTTATGATTTTAGAGGGATTGAAGGGTGCTATGTAAATGTGCGGTATTGTTAAAGTTATAATGTATTTGCAGCGTTTCTCTTTGGCTGTAACATTATGTTGGAGTGTGGGTCTCCCTCAACCCAGTATGTTAGTCTTTGGGCTTACCAAATTGACGGGTCTTTTCTCTGTCTTTCTACAGTGTCAGGAAGCAGAGACTTTGTGGCTTACAGGGGGACTGGATCCCCAGCTCACACTTCTCAAAAGCAATCTGTGTGTGCTGCAGCATTACCTTAAGTCAAACCACAAGAAGAGGCCACAAGTGCAAACATGCAGAGGGCTCTTTTTTCTTCTTCTTCTTCTTCTTCTTCTTCTTCTTCTTCGCAGGAGACAAATGTCATTTCTGTCCCTTAAACAATCAATACCCTAAGTGCCTCTGTTTTAACCACACAGAGTTCTGTGCCTGTGGCTACTTATGCTTCTTCGTAATCAGTGACGTTAACTGAAGCATCTGCTTACCGCTACAGAAAAAGAAGGATCTGCTTATAGCATCTTCCCTTGAAAGAAGTGAAATGAATTATAAACCTGTAATTTCATTAGTGAAATCCCTGCTAAAATGTAGCCGCTCTTTAATCCCTTAAATCACTATTACTTGGGCTTCTTCAAGGCTTCAGCAGCTCTGTGAAACCCAGCCCTGCTTAAGACACAATTCCCAATCTCATTTGCTATTCTTCCAGAGTGCATCCCAGCTCACAACACTGTTGGGGGCTCCTGCTTCTCACACTGTACAACCATATCGAGAATAGCATAACAATGCACTGAGAGAAAGGCAGGTGTTCCAATTACTATGCAGGAGAAGCAGAATAGCAAACACACACTCCGGGGGGTGGAGAGTTGGCTTAAACCACAAACTGATCCATAAAACCAAGAACATTATTAAGCAACAATTTCCTTCACATAACCCGACAAGTGGGGTGGCAGAGAAATAAAGAACCACTGTGCACTGCAATCCACAGGCACCAAAACCTCCCAAGCACAACACAAAAAGAAGATACAAGAACTGCAGAAGTGAGGCAATAAGAGAATGTTTGATCCTTAAATGGACTGGGGATACATTAATAATTAGGGTTGTCAGTTAATTGCAGTTAACTCAAGCGATTAATGAAAAAAATTAATGGCGATAAAAAAAATTAATCGCACTGTTAAACAACAGAATACCAATTGAAATTTATTAAATAAATATTTTTGGGTGTTTTTCTACATTTTCAAATATATCGATTTCAATTACAACACAATACAAAGTGTACAGTGCTCACTTTATATTATTTTTATTACATATATTTGCACTGTAAAAATGATAAAAGAAATAGTATTTTTCAATTCACCTCATACAAGTACTGTAGTGTGATTTCTTTGTCATGAAAGTGCAACTTACAAATGTAGGTTTTTTTGTTACATGACTGCACTCAAAAACAAAACAATGTAAAATTTTAGAGTCTACAAGTCCACTCAGTCCTACTTCTTGTTCAGCTAAGAGAAACAAGTTTGTTTACATTTACAGGAGATAATGCTGCTCACTTCTTAATTTCAATGTCACCTGAAAGTGAAAACAGGCATTCACATGGCACTGCTGTAGCTGGCCTTGCAAGATATTTATGTGCCAGATGCCCTAAAGATTCATATTCCTCCTCATGCTTTTACCATCATTCCAGAGGATATGCTTCCATGCTGATGACGCTCGTTAAAAAAATGTGTTAATTAAATTTAATTAATTAAATTTGTGACTGAACTCCTTGGGGGAGTTCAGCCCATTTTACTCGCATTCAGCCATATATTTCATGTTCATACATTTCAGTCTCAGATGATGATCCAGCACATGTTGTTCATTTTAAGAACACTTCTTTGCATTTTGTCAGATTTGCAGTGAAGATACCAATGTGAAATTTCTAAAGATAGCTACAGCATTCGACCCAAGGTTTAAGAATCTGAAGTGCCTTCCAAAACCTGAGAGGGACGAGGTGTGGAGCATGCTTTCAGAAGTCTTAAAAGAGCAACAGTCTGATGCGGAAACTACAGAACCCAGACCACTGAAAAAGAAAATCAACCTTCTGCTGGTAGCATCCGCTTCAGATGATGAAAATGAACATGCATCTGTCTGCACTGCTTCAGATAGTTATCGAGCAGAACCAGTCATCAGCCTGGACGCATGTCCTCTGGAATGGTGGTTGAAGCAGCGAGGGACATATGAATCTTTAGCGCATGTAAGCATCTTGCAACGCTGGCTACAACAGTGCCATGCGAACACCTGTTCTCACTTCCAGTGACATTGTAAACAAGAAGCAGGCAGCATTATCTCCTGCAAATGTAAACAAACTTGTTTGTCTAAGCAATTGGCTGAACAAGAAGTAGGACTCACTGGACTTATAGTCTCTAAAATTTTACATTGTATTTTTGTACATCATTCTACATTTGTAAGTTCAACTTTCACGATAAAGAGTGCACCGCAGTACTTGTAATGGGGGAACTGAAAAATACTATTTAATTTGTTTTTTTACAGTGCAAATACTTGTAATAAAAAATAAATATAAAGTGAACACAGTACACTTTGTATTCTGTGTAGTAATAGAAATCAATATATTTTAAAATGTAGACAACATCCACAAATATTTAAATAAATGGTATTCTATTATTGTTCAACAGTGCATTTAATTGTGGTTAATTTCTGTAATCGCTGACAGCACTAATAATCATATATTCATAATATGAAGCAGTATAAATTGGTTTAAAGGTGGCAAACAGAAAGGTAATAATGAATTCATGTAGGATAGGTCCATCAATTTCTATTCACCAATATGGTCAGAGACACAACCCCATGGTCTGGTGTCCCTAAACCTCTGCCTGCCAGAAGCTGGTCCTGGACAACAGGGGATGGATCACTCGATAATTGCCCTGCTCTGGTCATTCCCTCTGAAGCATCTGGCACTGGGCATTGTCAGAAGACAGGATACTGGGCTAGATGGACCATTGGTCTGACCCAGTATGGCCATTCTTATGTAATTTTATTAGCAACCCTTTTGTTTGAGAAATCACAGAACTCTTTACAAGTCAGGTAAGACTGATCATTTCCACTCTGGGAGATGGAGAAACTGAGAGGACCGCTAGCCCAGTGTCACACAGCAAGTCCGTGGCAGAGCTGGGAATGGAGCCAAGGTCTTCTGCTTACATCCTGCTGCTTTGCTTTCCTCCACTGCAACTTTTTAATGTGTTAGGAACTGGTCAAAACCTGGAAGTTACACAAGTTCAGTTCTCTGCTCAAATCGAGCAATCGTTCTTCCTCGAATCTTCCTTTTCTTTCTACCCCACTCCCGCATTCCCTAACTAACCCACCTATTCCTGTCACAGACAGGGAGCCTTCCATCATGCTCACCTCAGGCATGGGGTGGCAGAAGTATTGGGTGTTATGATCTTCTGTTCGGCTGCTTCCACTCCAGTGTTCTAGAGCAGAACCTATTTGTGGAGGCCCCTTTGCAAAGGAGCCCCAGGAAAATCAGGCCTCAGTGGGCACTCAAGTCCCCCCACAGGGCATAAGACGATAGTGTTACTCCTCCCCTGCCTCTCTGCAGCACCATCTGCTGGGGACAGCAGCACTAGAGAGCAGTCTCTCAGAAGCATTACTGAGCGTGAGAAGCAGCTCAGCCTTAAAAGCCCCACTCATGAGAAACGTGTGTTTCCTAAACCCTGGGATGTAGCGGTACCAAACTATGCTGACAACTCTCTGGCAATTCTATGAGCTGCTGTTCCATTCTGACAGGACCACAGACATGCAGGGCTAGAAAGCATGAGAAGCTACAACACCGGCAAAAAGCTCATAGTGCACAAAACAAGTCTGCCAGGGACTGCTGACATGCAGCCCAGTGATTAAACTGAACAGGTGAGAAGGGTGAAAGGATACACTGGCAGTATGTCAGCTCCTGCATAGGAGAAAATGGTGGAGGTGCATGAGGGAGTACTTCTGCCTTTAGTTACTAGGGTTCACAAGTTAGGGATGATTTTAGACGCTGTCATAACTATAAAGGGAAGGGTAACAGCCCTCCTGTGTACAATACTATAAAATCCCTCCTGGCCAGAGACATCAAAATCCTTTTACCTGTAAAGGGTTAAGAAGCTCAGGTAACCTGGCTGACACCTGACCCAAAGAACCAATAAGGGGACAAGGTACTTTCAAATCTTGGTGGGGGGAAGGCTTTTGTTTGTGCTCTTTGTTTTGGGGGAGTTTGCTCTTGGGACTGAGAGGGACCAGACATCAATCCAGGTTCTCCAAATCTTTCTGAACAAGTCTCTCATATTTCAAACTTGTAAGTAAACAGCCAGGCAAGGCGTGTTAGTTTTATCTTTGTTTTCTCAACTTGTAAATGTACCTTTTACTAGGGTGTTTACCTCTGTTTGCTGTAACTTTGAACCTAAGGCTAGAGGGGGTTCCTCTGGGCTCTTTAAGTTTGATTACCCTGTAAAGTTATTTTCCATCCTGATTTTAGAGATGATTTTTACCTTTTTCTTTAATTAAAAGCCTTCTTTTTAAGAACCTGATTGATTTTTCCTTGTTTTTAGATCCAAGGGGGTTGGATCTTGATCCACCAGGAGTTGGTGGGAGAAAGGAGGGGGAATGGTTAATTTCTCCTTGTTTTAAGATCCAAGGGGTTTAGATCTGTACTCACCAGGGAATTGGTGAAGAGACTCTCAAGGCTACCCAGGGAAGGGAATTAGCACATTGGGAGTGGTGGCAGCGGACCAGATCTAAGCTGGTAGTTAAGCTTAGAAGTTTTCATGCAGGCCCCCATATCTGTACCCTAAAGTTCAGAGTGGGGAATGAGCCTTGACAGACGCCTAGTTGCTGTTTGCGGACAGCATGACAGCATTAACTCAGTCTGCTTTTTACCACCTGCCCTGGCTAATAGGCTATGCCCTTTCCCGTCAGATGCAAATCTTGTCACTGGTACCCATGCTTTTTTACCTTCAGGTTGGCCTACCGTAAGGTGCTCTGCATTACACCTTAATACTGCAGTACACTCTAAAAGCATTCATAGAATGCAGCTGGTGCAGACTGTAATTGCTCCTTTACTGCAAGGGGCACCCACAACACCTTAAATGGTCTGTGATCAGCTTACCTGAGGGATTACCTCTCTCCCCAGGCCACACTGCCACAGCTGCAATCAACAGGGACAAGCAAGCTGGATTCTCCCTCATTACAAAATAGAAGGGGCAGCTGGCAGGATGTTCTCTGAGAGAGCTTTCTGGGACACAGAGAACAGTCCTAGCCCCAGTCTGACAGCCTCTGTGCTGTTCAGGGGGATGAAGTCTCAGGGAAGGAGATCATCAAGTCAGAGCGGAGGGAAATGATTCCATAGTTGGGACCCTCCTTCCAGATGATGTCATGATAGCCTCTCGCACTGCGGATACCTCTTTGGGAGAGGGAACTCCAGTTATTAGGAAGAGACAGGTGATAGCATGGGGGATTCAATTATTAGAAACAGATAGCTAGGTTTGTGATAACCGGGAGAACGGCATGGTGAATTGCCTGCCAGGTGCGAAGGTTGCAGATCTCGCAAGACATCTAGATAGATTTATGGGCAGTGCTAGGGAGGAGCCAGGGATCATGGTACATGTAGTTACCAATGACATAGGAAAAGGTAGGATAGAGGTACTGGAAGCCAAATTTAGGCTACTACATAAGAGATTAAAGTCCAGGACCTCCATGGTAGCATTCTCTGAAATGCTTCCAATTCCACATGCAGGCCAGTTAAACAGGCAAAACTGCAAGGTTTCAATGAGTGGATGAAACAATTGTGCTGGGAAGAGGAATTTAGTTTATTAGGAACTGGGAAACCTTATGGGAAAGGAAGCGCCTATACAGGAAAGATGGGCTTCACCTAAACCAAAATGGAACTAGGTTGCTGGCATGTAAAATTAAAGAGGTTGTACAGCAGTTTTTAAACTAAAGGCTTGGGTAAAGCTAACAGGTGTGAAGGAGCCCAAAGTTTGGATCAGACACCCCTAAGAGGAGGATTTATTAAAGGGGATTCTCTATATCCTAGTAAAGAAGACAGAAGTTAATAAAGTACAGGCAGAAAATTAAGAGAAAGTCAAATTAAAAAGAGTCCTACTCAATTGTATCACATGAAGACAGACAACTAAATATTGGCAAATTTTATAAATGGTTGTATACAAAGGCCAGAAGGACTAGAGACCACTGGCTTAATCCAATGTGGCAGTTCCTAAAGGTTCATAGGCAAAGAGAACCCTCTCAAGTATACCTAGACAATCGTAGATCCCCACCTATGTGACAAGATGACTCTGTTAGGGTTCAATTTAATTCAAACAGTTTTCAAGAAACATTTTACCCCCTCAGAAACGATTCCACAAAGGCTGAATAGGGACAGAAAGAAGGCTCCTGTCTCAAAAACTGCCCTCTATAGTGAAGGACATTTGTGTGTTTGAATCTGTATAAATAATAAGATAAATTAAGGCCAGTATCGTCAATCAACTCTGCACAGGAGCAGGGGTCCACCCAAGCAAAATTTGTTGCAGGACCAGGTCCTAAATCTTGTCAGTTTATCTGCTATTTATATTTTTGTCTGCATTTTATGAAATCTGAGGGATGAAGTGACAGCTAGGTTAGAAACTGTCAAATCCAAATATGCAGATTTCAAGTGGATTCACATACATATCAGGTCCAATTCAGACAATCATCATCAAATCTGTAATTTACGTATATGGCCAAAACAAAATTTTAAAAGATGCATTTGTTTCTTCCTGGAGCAGTGTGTTTATTCTTAAAGAGCATCAGTTTGTCTCCCTAATCATAAATTCCTCCTACAACTAAAGTATATATATGCCTCTTTACAAATAAGCCAGTTCATTTATAATGCAAGAGGCATTTATTGTTTCCAGCCTCTTTTTATTTTTTAAAGCTGACAAGTTTGACTGCATAATTTATTAATCCCTATGAAACAACAAATGTTACACGCTACTGTGCAATTCTCTGAACTTTGCATCAATTAAATGAAAGGCAAAATTTAGAAAGTAAATCTGCCAGTAGTTCTTCTGAGAGCATTTAGCTCATACCAACACAGTTTACGTTTCAGTTATAAAAACTCAGCATAACTGTCAAAGGAGTGTATTTTCATCCTTTATGTCTGAGCTGGAATTTATACACAAAACTCTCATGGGCTTAAAAGGGAGTTTTCTAAATTCTTGCTGTGAGAATATACCCTTAGGTATGCAACATGAAGTAAAATAAAATAAAAAAAATTCAGAATGTTACTTCTTCTATGGTATTTTTAAAAAAATATTTAATATTCATTTCAGTGTTGCTGTTGTATTTATCATACATTTTTCAGCAGCATGGAAAAAAATAATTACTATTACCATTCATTAGTTTACTCTACATATGCATCCCTGATTAAATACAGCAAAAAAGCAGCAGAAATGAAGCATGAGGTGGTTATTATAGGCCAATAGTATAAAATACATTTAATCAAAGCAAATCCAGAACAATGAAGTGTCACTTAAACCATGCAGCAGAATATCTGGTTTCTTCAAGGCACAATGACAACTTCAGGAATCAAATACTCATGTACATGGCTTGAGGTTTCAGCATTCATGTTCTCATCTGTGACAAATTTCACTATGTATAAATAATAATCCACTTTGGAAGTGGGCTAAGCCAAACCACACACAGGCACTTGTAGTGCAGAATAAGTGTCCACACAGGGAGATAATGAGGAATAGCTTTGATGAATACCTATTCCGGGCTATTTTCCCATGTAGACAAGCCTGAAGAGTACAGAAAATGTGTGTTTTTCAGGCTGGCTCCTTATTTAGTTCTAGGTATAATATAAAGGACCGAAAGAACAAGATACAAAGTCCGACTAGGCCTGGCACATTGTTTACCTAAGAGACTGGAATAAATAAGATTGGCTAGGTGTTTTTGCTGAAAGCAAGGTGTTTTCCAGTTGAGGATCCCCACAAGGTCTTTGGACGTTGCCTCAGATCATATGGCATTTGGCAAAATACTTCTATTCAAGTAAGACTTTTAAATGGAACATTTAGAAACTTATTTTTTAAACGTGGCCTCCCTTTGTGCCTGTAACTTGCATACACAAATAATTCCAAGTTTATGTCACTGAAATGTCTAACTACAGGACTGTAGCTGTACATTAGGTAGACAGGTATTTCTGTGAAATAAACTGCACCCACAATCAACTGTACTATGGACACAGAGAGGGGCCAGGCTGGAAAAAAAAAAAATCAGGCCCTCATTTACTTTAGGAGCTAGATGTTATGGCAGGTGAGTTCTCTGTGAGGAATGAATTATTGAATCAGTATTTTATGCCTCTAGAAAATACTTTTTTGTATGTTTTATAGAAAGCACCAGACACAGTTCAAATATGCATTCTATATAAATTGATGAATAAAATATTCTCCCCATCTGGATTTAATACTTAAGGATTTCAGGATACACTTTTACTACCCATCCACCCCAAGCCCTTTCATGTTGCAATAACTCCAGGAACAATAATACTAACTAATTTAATAAGGGCCTCAAGGCACTGAACTGCAAGAACACAGCAAATAGCATTATGCAATACCAGATTTAAGTCAATATACAAAAACATAATAAATGTGTCTCTACATATGTATTCAAAATAATAAGGCCACATAAAATCACACAGGATTCAAATATTCTGACAAGCAACACGAGAAAATGGGAGAAGCATGTTTTGAACTAAATTCTGCCTTCAGATCCAAGCAAAGAGCTCCCACCGACTTCACTGGGACTTGTATGTGTACATATTATGGCGGAATTTGGCCCCTCAAGTTTAGATTCAAAAATTGCCAAAGCTGAAACCTGTGGGAGTGACTTAACATACCATTCACACAGCTTTTAAAGTGAAATATTCCCTCCCAGCAAAGAGTGCTTTTGAAGACATGGGCCAGATCCTCAGCTGGTATAAATTGAAGTAGTTTCCAGAAGCTGAGTATCTACCCCTTGGTAGAAGTATTCCCCTAAAAAGAATTAAATAAAGAAAAAGTACCAATTTGGACCAATACCCCCCACCAAGTCCAGCAGCCTGTCTCTGACAGTAGCCAGACTCTTCCAAGGAAGGTGCAAGAATCATCTCTGTAACAGACCTTTATGGTCTAACCTGACAATAGGAGGACTTTTTTCTTAAGACCAGGCACTTAATGTCTGGCTTACATCTTGAAGTTGGAAGGTTAATACATTAAATAGGATAAAAAAAATGTTGGGGTAACTAGAGAGATTCTTATTATCCATATAAATATAAAATATTTTTGAATCCTATTAAGCTATCTGTTCAGTAATATCTTGTGGCAATGAACTCCATAGGTTAACTATGCACTGAATTTGAAAAAGTGTTTCCTTTTTATCAGTTTTATATTTGTTGCCTTTTAATTTCATTGGGTGTCTCGTTGCCCAGAGGAGAACTACGATCACAAACTTGACCTTCTTTAAAACAAGTCCCCTCTTATTAGTTTCTTCTCTAAGCTAAATAGCTCCTAATCTTTGTAATCACTCCTTATATCAAAGTCTTTCCAGGGCTCTATATCATTCTCATTGCTGTTCCTTGGTGTTTTCCATTTCTGCTATATGCTTTCTGAGATGGGGTGACCAGAACTAAATACAGTATTTGAAATGACGGCGTACCATCAATGTATATAATAAGCACTAACCTATTTTCAGATTATTCTCTACACCTTTCTTAACACAAGCTAACATTTATTTGCTTCTTTTATACTGCTGCACAATAAGCAGACGCTTTTATTGAGGTGCTTACGACACCCAGAGTTTTGTTTTCTTTTCTGGAGTGGTTGTAGTTCATAACACAACCATCATCTAGCCCAGCCACCTAGCTTTGTTAATGGAGTTCCTTAACATCTTTTCTGAACTTGACTAACTTACTGTTAATAATTGTGTATTATATGTAAGTTTGCCACCTTACTGTTCATCCCCTTTCCCATCTCACTGAAGGAATACATTAAACAATATTAGCCTTAATATGGATCTTTAGGGCACTCTTCTACTAATCTCCTTCCATGCTGAGAGCTGACCATATATTCCTATGCTTCACTAATATTAAACATCCAGCACAGGTTTTAGTTTGTGGTTTCCCTTAACAAGTGTACATTCCTTGGAGACAAATGACAAGTTTGCTTGCTATTTTCAGAGAATGATATAAAATGAAACAACTGAATACAAAGGAAGCAGAGATCTATTTGGGCGTAGATAATGAACCACCATCATCAAAATAAAATGGCTGTATTAGTGAAATTATACATTATAAATGCTCTGAACTATAATGAGTCATCTTATTCATGATGAAAAGGCTGTAAAAATCAGAAGTAGGTTACAACAACAAAATACAGAAGTGGGTTTCTAACCCTTGTTTCTTCCTGTCCTTTTGAATCAGAATTGCTTCCAATTCAGGTTCCACAATACCGAAGGGAAATGCCCCTAAAGCTTGTACGCTCCTTCCAGATACAGTCTAGACAGCTTAGTAAAGACCTCGAACCTCTTAGGAAAGCACTCCATTCTAGGGAAGTCACTATTAAAATACTTGTATAAGCACTTCTCTAAAATCTGTGGACCTCTGGTTTTGAGCAAGGAGGCTGTCAAAGTGACACATAGTAACTCATCAATGACCCAGGAGTGAGATAATCAGGAAACTAGGTGGGTTTGACAACTCCACTCCTCCAGCACAAAATGGAATTTTCTACAATAAGGATGAAGCTTTTCTCTGTGCAGGCGACAGAGACTTCTTGGGAGCTAGTTGTACTAGGTCAACTCAAATCCCACAGGAACTAAGGATCATTATAACCTCACTACCTTTGACTCCAAGTGCAAGGCACTTTTTTGACTTGCCTGCTCTAACAAACACATAGCAACATGGGTACATACAGGCAACGCATTGCTTCACAACAGTACACTAGAAGATTTATATTTTGTGGACAACACAGCTCTTCTAAGTGACAGCTGATCCAACATGCAAGCAAAGAGTGAAAGACAGGGTTAATAATGAGTTACGGAAAAAAACAAATTTAATGAGAGCCCCAATAATTTCCAATTCAAGCATTACGTTAGACGGCAAAGGGGAGTCAATTTACATATCACAGCAATAATTTGCAAGGTAAATGGGATATCCAGAAGGGAAAACTGTCATGAATTGGCAAGGCAGCAGCTGCAAGAAAAAAACAAAACAAAAACAAAAAACTACAACTCAAAGACCAAACTACACATTTTCTACTCCAATGTTATTTCCACCTTACTATGAGGATGTGAAAACTGGAAATCCATCAAAAAAATACAGACAGATGTCTAAATGACTTCAAAAGCAAGCGCTCAGAAAAGTATTTGGTGTGAAATGGAATAAATTTACAACAAATGCCGAGATTCAGAGATTTCAACAACTCCTTATCTCCTAATGATCCAGAAAAGAAGTTGGAAATATCTGGGACATGAGTTAACAATGAAGCCAGAGCATCTGCCATTGCAGAGGTGCCATTGAGTAGCTGGAGTAGTTCTCAGAAGGGGCCGACTGAAATAATCTCTCCATTGAACAGTACTTAGACAGGAAAAACTTATGGGACTTAACCGAGAAGATACACAAAGAGCGGCCCAGGATAGTCAGGTATGGTTGAGCCTTGGTCATGCCCTAAAAGGGATGTCTGATAGCGAGGGAAGGATTCATATTCAGATATTTAAAAATAAAATAAAATAAACTTACCAAAACAAAACATTCCAGTGTTCACATTTCTCCCCCTGGGAGAAAATAAGTAACAGCCTCACATGACAGATGTTAGTCACACTGTTTAGTGCACTACTGCAAGCAAGGCACTCAGATATGACAGTGATGAGAGTCATGGGCGGTGGGTGAAGCCCCCCTTTGGAGAGGCTAGACCCTGGCTCCGCCCCTTCCACCTGCACCCTCCCCATGACCGGAGCCCCTCCCCCCAGCCACAGGAGTCCCAGGCAGGTCGAAGCCCTGAGTGCCCCCCTCCACCTGCCTGGAGGAGCCCCGGGCTGGCCAAAGCTGCACCATGCCTCCCCTCCCCAGACCCAACCTGCCCAGGGGAAAAGCATCTGTTAGAAGATGCTTTTGATATGCCCCATGCAGGTCCCCAGCTGACGAGGGGGTATGTGCTTCCTCAGCCACCCCGAAACTTGCATGGGGCATAATAAAGCAAAAACTTCACCACTGAACCTCGCAACCAGGGGTCCGGCGGTTGCAGCAGCACCAGGGGAGGCAGAGCCTCCCCTGGCCTATTATACCCGCTGCCCATGATGAGAGCATGATGATAAAAACCTATATAGAACAGAACAGAGCAGGAAGCAGAGGTGGGGGTTGAAGTGACAGCTGCAGAAGGTGAAGCAGTGAAAATGGGAGGAGCTGGAGCAGCAGTAGAGAGGCTTTGCTGGACTGGAAAGGGCAGGTGAAGTAAAACCTCAGGCTGTAGGCTGGGTGAGAGCGGTTTGGGTGCAGGCATCATTAGAAGCCAGGAGGCATGGAGGAGGCGTCAGGGCAGTATGAAGTGTGGGGAGGGATTCTGGGAGGCGGAACACCAGGAGGCTGGGGGATTGGCACGGAACCAGTGAGGAAAAGACGTGTTGACAGCCACAGATGTGAAGTAGAGCTAGGGGGCCAGAGGTGGGAGGTGGCATTGGTGCCAGGAGAGAACTGAAGAGAGGCAGAGCATCTGCACTGCACACTTCTGACATGAACAAGCACTGGCCTTCCTCCAAAGAACTATAGGTGGCCATCACATGCAGCACAATGACAGCGGTGAAGACTTAGGTAGTCAAATTTATATAGTAACAAAAATACACACACCATGATTAGTCAACTGATATCTGATGCTCAAAATATTTTAGACGTCGGTCCTGTTCTTCTAGAGATATTCATATCCCAAGCTGCCATGCAAATAGATTCTCATCATTTCAAAGTACTGGAGGCAGAAAAAGAAACATCTGTTATATAATTTTTTATGGGGATAGCATCATTTATCTGATTAGCTGGGAGTTAGGAAGGGTCTGAAAGTAACAATGATATAGTCCATTGTTCTTAATCAAGTAGTACTGATAAGAATTTTAGACACCTAAACAAGCAACTTATTTAGATGTTATTTTTCTTTGTAGGGTTTAAGGTAAGTATTTCCCCAGCCTCTTCTCCGTCGGTGCTGTATTTCTTTCTGACGCAACAGCTACATCAGATTTATTT
Organism: Chrysemys picta bellii; assembly: GCF_011386835.1. NCBI lineage: Eukaryota > Metazoa > Chordata > Testudines > Emydidae > Chrysemys > Chrysemys picta. The sequence goes on along the minus strand of NC_088793.1, from coordinate 159,326,833 downwards.
TAAATACATAAATACATTTTTAAAAGAGTGCATTCAGTCAGATCTATACATATGCTGTGCTAGAGAAAGGCCACATACCCAAATCTGTTTGTGTGCAGGTCAACTGGGATTGTTCTTTCAATAACTTCACGCTGCAGTGATCAGACCAAAAATTCCAAACTAAGGCTGATGCTTCATCCTCAGCAAACCTCACTATCCTGAATTATGTAGCAAGGGGGGTTAGAAAATACAAGACCCTACATCCTTATGCTGCAGCCTCCAGCCATATGCATAATGGGTTGTCTGTCTCAAGTCTTTCCTTTTCAGTTCCCATATTGTTTTTACTAAGTACTGGACTCTGACTTCTTGTGAGGATAAATGCTGCCTGTGAGTTAGATGGTAAGGCCCTGGGGCAGGCAGGGATCTTGCCTATAGCACCCTATATGGCCTCCTACGTAGAGATTGCCCTGATCAATTTTTATCTTTTAATTATGTTTTGTGTTCTTGAAAAATCCTGGAGGTACTTTGTGCAATTTCCCTTGCCTGCAGCTAATATTCTCGGTATACAGTACCATACTTCAGCACAGGGACACCATCATTTATCTGACTTCCAAGGTGTCATAACTATAAAGGGAAGGGTAATAGCTGTCCTGTGTACAGTACTATAAAACCCCTCCTGGTCAGAGACTCCAAAATCCTTTTCCCTGTAAAGGGTTAAGAAGCTCAGGTAACCTGGCTGGCATCTGACCTAAAGGACCAATAAGGGGACAAGATACTTTCAAATCTTGGGGGGGGGGGGGGAAGGCTTTTGTTTGTGTTCTTTGTTTTGGAGTGTGTTCGTTCTTGGGACTGAGAGGGACCAGACATCAATCCAGGTTCTCCACATCTTTCTAAGCAAGTCTCTCCTATTTCAAACTTGTAAGTAAATAGCCAGGCAAGGCGTGTTAGTTTTCCTTTGTTTTTCTCAACTTGTAAATGCACCTTTTACTAGAGTGTTTATCTTTGTTTGCTGTACTTTGAACCTGAGACTAGAGGGGAGTCCTCTGAGCTCTTTAAGTTTGATTACCCTGTAAGGTTAATTTCCATACTGATTTTACAGAGATGATTTTTACCTTTTTCTTTAATTAAAAACCTTCTTTTTAAGAACCTGATTGATTTTTCCTTGTTTTAAGATCCAAGGGTTTTGGATCTTGATTCACCAGGAGTTGGTGGGAGGAAGGAGGGGGGATGGTTAATTTCTCCCTGTTGTAGATCCCAGGGGGGTTGGAACTTGATTCACCAGGAGTTGGTGGGAGGAAGGAGGGGAATGGTTAATTTCCCCTTGTTTTAAGATCCAAGGGGTTTGGATCTGTTTTCACCAGGGAATGGGTGAAGGTTTTTCAAGGCTTCCCAGGAAGGGAATCCATTGAAATGGTGGCAGCCGAACCAGAGCTAAGCTGGTATTTAAGCTTAGAAGTTTTTCATGCAGGCCCCTACATTTGTACCCTAAAGTTCAAAGTGGGGATCCAGCCTTGACACAAGGTAAGAACTAATTGTTTCAGTACGGTAAAGAAATACATTTACTTCTAGAAGCATTTTCGATCTGACCCGCCTCAGCTATCCCTTGGATCACAAGGGATGCGGTCTTGACTCTATAAACTGTTTTATGATGAATGGTAGTGATGTTCTAACATCCCTGGCAAACACAGCCACTCCAAACCAGAATGAACTCAGCAATTACTGAATGTCATCCAATCAGTGCCAATGAAGCTTCTGGTTCATATTTACTCTGACAGCTAAAAAACACACATGGGTACACCCATTTCAAAATGTACTTTATCCAAATGGAGGAGGAAATTGTTTTAGATTTAGAACAGTGAAGAACTATATTCTTCCTGGTAAGTACATTGTGAAGTACATGCTTTCCTTTCATATTGAAATCTTGTAGCATTTTAGTCTGTTCCATATGTTAACAGATTTCAGCAGAACCATGAAATCCTCAGTGTTTATTAGGCACATAAATGTGTCTTGTAAGAGCATGGGAAAATACCTTTTCACCCTGGGCTTTTTATACAGTGATTATATTAATATGACAACTGGTGTGGGTGTTGCCTTTTGTCTTACTGCTTCCTGCTCCCTGTTCCTGTTAATTTCCTGGTTTCTGCTCCCTAGACTCAGTGTTCCAGTTACTGTGTTTGTGTACACACAGTGTTGCTGTATCATTGTGAATGGGGCTATGATTGGGAGAGGATGTAGAGAGAACATGGCTCAATCACTAAGACGCACTCCATTCTATGAAAAAGCTGGAGAAGCCTTGTTCTTGTGCTATTGAGGTGTTATTTAAAGGAAATGGTGACAAAGAACAGAGCAGCACTTAAACCCATCATCTTTTTGGTAAGACAAAGACATGGGTCAGCACATGACTCGTAAGAGAATTATCCGGACTCTTTATTGCACTGTGAACAAGTTTCCAGATCTCTAGCACCACACAAGAGGGTTGCAGTTGTAGAGGAGGAGAACTGGACTAACATTTGTCATTTCTACAGTTGGAAAAGAATAAATTCAAGTTCCTGCAGCTGTGGGAGATCCGATCAATCCTGTCACTCAGAGAAAAATAGTGTGGGAGTCGCAATACGGTTGTGATAGCTCTAATACACTGCTTCCATCCAGCTGCAGTGGGCGTGGGATAATGAGGCACAAAGAGATATTCCTTAGATAATACTAACAACTAAAATGAAGTGTTGAATGATTTTATGTGTTTTGAGTGCTTGGAAGAATTACCTCCAAAATAATTTACAAATCTGATAAACTGATGGGCATATTTTTGTGCCCAACACACTCTCATTATAAACATGAACAAGGCTCTATGCCCCACTCATCTGTTGTTAAAGTGCACACCAATGCGGGAGCTGGACTCCGCACATGGACACATGTACAATAGTTCCTGTTAGTTGAGAAGATGAGGCTGTTCCTTTAGCTTATCAAATAGAGAAGCTGTGATTTGAAATGGGAGGTCCCAAGTTCTAATCCTATCTGTGTGTGCCTGATCAATAATTACAGTATCTGAATGTGCATTACCAACAGTCAGGCTGGGCCGCAATTCCTTCAGCTGTTCTTGCCAGAAAGCATTTCCTCACCCCATTCTGAATGAACCTGCATCACTGGCCATCATCTCTTTCCTCCCCTCAAAAAGACTGGAATTATGAGAACACTATTTTTTTGGTTTGTGCCCCCTGTATCAGGCTGGTCCTGTGAGTGTGTGCACCTCCAGATGCATATGTGGGGGTTTTTTTTGAGCCATATTAAGTTAAAGTAGCCACAAGAGAGTGTTTCTGAAATCTCAATATAATAGAAAGATATTATGACAAAGGGCAAATAATTAAAACAATTATAGTTGAGAAGTTAAGTTTCAAGAAAGGGTAGTTATTACTTCAGACCAAGTTCTACTAACATGCACGGGTTTGTTAAAAGCAGATGTAATTTATTGTACGATTTGCTCCATTCAACAAGGTAAAGTTGAGGAGAAAGAGAACAAGGATTTTTCGTCTTTAAGCGGTCAGATAGCTGCATGACCAGTCGAGTTTTGCACAGGACACTAGAGCAAGCAGGTTCAACTACACAACAAAAAGAATTAGCTTCAGGAGAGTAAATAGAACCAATTTAGGTCAAACAAGCAATGTCAGCCTCTAAAACACAGATATGTAATGTGCAAGTACAAATATTAGAACAGATTCTCAGTTCTCCTGACACAAACTTCTTGTAATGAAACAATTTTTATTACACATGCAGACACACACCATGGATGAACTACATATGAGGCTCCACAGCTGGATGGAAAGGAAGAAAAGAAAGAAGACTCTTCATAGGGAACTTTCCCAGTTTTTGTTACCATCTTGCACCATCTTCCCCTTAATTCTCTGGACTACTGACCTTCAAAATGTTACTAAACAAAACTAAGGTAGCTCTATTATACTTTGCATCCCATTCCTGGCACAGTACTTCTAAGTGAATTTGCCTTAAAGTGTAAAATGGTTTGAGATCGAGACAGCAGGTAGTAACTGTTCTCTCTTATAGCACATTTATTGAAATAATGATAATTTGTTCTTACTCTCTGACCTATATCGGAATTGCTTACTCTGTGTCTTGTTCACACTGTTTTTTATGTATTTAAAGTATGCATTTAAAGTATATGAACAGTCATTCTCAACTATCATCCCCTTAACCTGGAGGATACTGCCAATCTGACTCCCATGCCATAGTAACAAGAACTGGTGTTTTGGTCTGCTTGGAGTGGAATGAGGGAATTTTCCGTTTCTCATCCTATAAACAGGAAGGGAGGGTCGACTGGCATCACTGGATTGTTCACTAGATAATGCAGACTGGCACTCACCAGATCCTCTTCAGATGTTGAAAGCATCATTTTTAGACATCAACCCTCCCCTTTGTGATTTCCCATGTGGGTTTCTCATCTCTTGTGTAACTGGGCTCATAGACTCTATCTGGAAATCACATGCATAAAAATAATTTTTGAAGTGTTTCCCCTCCCCACATATTTTATGCAACACTACATGCAAAGAACCTAGGTTAGACTAAGGGATAAGGGAGCTAGAATTAAGGTTGCAGAGACAATCTTAACACCAGCATTTCCTAAATTTGGTATGTTTGACTTTGCAACCTTATTGCTCTTTTAACCTAGTGTTATTACATGTAATTTTCTAGGTTTCTAAAAAGGAAAAGTGATATAACAAATTCCATAAGGCGGAACCATATTGACCATCCTCCCTCCCAGTCAACAGAAGAGCAGAGATTAGAACTCATGATCTCCTCCAGGATTACAGCCCAATACCCCCTTCCCATAGGCTAAAGGGGCAAATGTTATTTCGCAACACCTGAAGCTCAAAATATGTGGGAACATGGAGCATGCTCCATGAAGAGGAAGGCCCATGGAAGCCATGGAGCATGCTCAGTGGAAGCATGCAGAAAGAATGTTCAGAGATTTTATCAAGCCTCTGACAAACTCTACTGTACAGATAGTGCTTTTCTAAGCCCCATAGCTTGACCAAATTGTGGTAGATTTTCATAGGGACAGCAAAAAGCACCTCCTACCCCTAGCAAATTTCAAGTTCCTGCTCCAAACCTTTAAGAAATCTGGAGCTCTTCAAAATAGCGATTGTGAAAATAATTTAATGTTGGCAAAACTACCTATTTTCCCCTAGCCTCATTCTCAAAAAAAGCTGAGTCCTTTTTGCTGAAACTTTTCAGCCACAGACAAAGAGCATGCACAGGCATTTTCACACAAATGTTTATAGTCTGGCAAAAGTATAAGCAACTAAAAACAGGGGCTCATAATGGAAACTGTTAGTAATTTTAGTGCTACCAGCTCCCCCTTCTACAACACAGCTCATCATACCTAACAGTCATTTGTTATATACTCAACCTTTGATGTCAGAGAGAAACTGAAAAATAGCATTTCTATCAAGCTTTTTTCCCCTCAAACTTTCCCTGCAGGTGACTGTGATCCACTTCTCAGATCACCTAATTTCTCTCTGCAGAATCTTATCAGACTAGAATAGAATAAACTAAATAAATAAATAAATAAATAAAACTTTACACTTCTGCTACGCCTTTCACTTTAAATAATGCCGATGTCTTCATCTGTGATTTTTTAAAACAGGGACTCTTTTTTTCATTTCACAACGGGTAGTAAAAGCAATGCAAAAATACCACCTGTGGCACAATGGGAACATAGTCTGTATGCAGAAAATGCAACCTAACATGGCATCAGTGGAAAACTGATACCGATTTTAGATTCAGAAACAAGACCAAAATCATCAAATTAGAAACAGGTTTTAAAGATGTTATCTTGATATAAAGGCTCCCAGCGCCACATGAGATTTTCCCCACGTGTTTGGAGCCCTATAGATATATTTCCCACCTTTCTTAAAATCCACAGGTATGTGACTTGTTATTCAAGTTTTATGCAGAAAACAAAGAGACATTCAAGTGATCAAGAAATAAATGCCAGAATGAGATAAGAATATAGACAAATCTGGTGCTAGGTCAATAAGAGAGAAAGCAGAGAAAGTGGCTCCCTTTAAAGAACTGCTCTTATTGTTTGCGTTTTCTTGACACCTCCTGGCACAAGCACCACAGTTCTTGTTATAGAGCACCCTTTATCCCACAAGGTATAATAGACAAGGGTGCCAAGTATAAATGCAGTTTAAAAAAAAAAATTAAAGAAAATAAACTTTAGGCACAAAAGAGTGAATTTTGTGCTGGTGTAGGATCAACACTCCTGGAGACTAAACAAACTGTTTAGTCGGTCAAAGCATACTAGGGAAATTTTAATGCATGGCAGCAGGGTCCACACAGACAGTGAGCTGGCACGCTGGAGTGCTATAGATTTAAACCCCAGCTTGCTGTGCAGTGTTTGCCTAGACATGCCCTTCAGTAACTGCATAGACACTGGCAATGTGAGCTTCCTTTCACGTCCCCCCACCTCAGTGCACCTCAACCCTGAGCTGGCCAGATCACTTTCAGCTTCCAGGGTCCATTCCAAACTTGGCCTCCATACAGAGACTGCAAAGGGCCAATTAGGATGCGTCTGTGGTGTGGACACCTGAGCAACTGGAACCAAACTGAGAACCACCAACTTATTTTACATGCTAAATCATCCAATGCCAGTTAGCAATAATTCTTGGTGACTATTCACTGGAGCAGAATCTGAACTGGCTTAAATAGTACATTTCTACAGCCCATTACCCAGACCCCAGAATTTTTTAAGTAAACTAGCTCTGAAATGATGCCAATTCTTCAGAGTCATTTTATGTATTATTCAACCAAAATGTTGTCGCTACATGTTCAGAATCAGAGCCAGCAAGAAATGTCTCAAAACGCATAGACAAATATGGTGCTGAATTTACAGTCATTTTGCACTGCTTACTTAAAAGCATTTAATTTATTTTCTGTTGTATTCCCTTCCTGCACTACCAGACCTTTGATACTATCTGTGCAATGGATGAAAGGTATTCTCGAAGACTGATTGTTAAACAACCACTAGTCGAGATAACTAACACATTCCAATAAAAGCCAGTTCATACGACCTTTCACATCTTTGATTTAACCAAGCCTGAAACATTCCAACCAAGCCATCTGCTCCTGTAATAAAAGCAGTAACACAAGGAAACTGAAGAATGTGAGCTATCCCCACAATGGTTTGGTCCTAGTTATGCCAAGACAGCATACAGTCAAGTTGCATGTTCATAAAGACACAATGCAGTAAACTGTTCCAAATTTCAGCTGATGTACAGTTGCCAAATTGTAATAATAAATAATAGACCAGATGCAGAAGCATTGCCCTACATAAAGCCTGAAGTGGCCTTTTGATTTCTTAAGTTCAGTCCCTCTACTTTTATCTCGTTACACTTAGTGCAAAGTTCCTACTATTGCACTTTTAATTTGTACTTGGAAAGGTTGCTAAATTGCTTGATCTTGATCCAATCCAACAGCAACTCTGGAAGGGAGCCAGGGAGGGCAAGAGGTAGGTGGTTCTATACATAGATTAAACATTTTAAGGCCAAATTTTCAAATAGTTGTCCACTCAGCACAATATGCAATTTTGCATGCACAGTATACGAACTAGCACATGCACATATGTACCTGCACCTTGCAGGTGCAAACCTCTGCATATGCACATTCAGAATTTAAATGTCTACACACACACACACGTTAGAATTTGCAGCTACAAAAACTAGCATTTTTGAATGCTCGGGTGTTAAAATTTTTCATGTGTCCGCCTGTGTCAAATCTACCATTCCCGAGCAACGTAAACTGAGCAGCAGGTGAAGAACCATCATCTCCAGCAGCACATACTAGACTCCTCAAAGCCAGGATACGGCAGCTAGATGGCACTCTTAGCTATGGATAGATATTTATATTCAGATTGCTGAGACACCTTGTAATAGGGTGGCTGGACTTGCACTATGCTGGCTTTGAACACTCCTCTAGGATAGATCAAAGCAGATTGTGGCAGGTAGCTGTTCTTTTGCTTTGACATCACTCACCTGTGAAGTCCCACAAGGCTCAATCATTTCCTCCCATCCTATACACAGCTATGTAAACCTCTGCAGAAGACAGAGATGCTACGGACTCCAATGCCAGCTGTAGATGGATAACACCCATCTTTACATGGCCTTCACATCAAATACAGGCAGTACCCTCACACAGCTCTCTTGATGCTTCAGTGAATAATGCACCTGCATGAAGGGCTGCTATCGGAAACTAAATCCAAGCCAAGACAGAGGTGATGTTAATAGGAAGACAAAAGTGTTCTGGAGAACTAGCCAAGCCGTAATATCTCCCTCAACCAAGGGTAAATGCTTTCCCATCCTGAAGATGGTGTGCAGTCTTGAGGTCCTTCTGGATTCTTTATTGCTCCTGGACATGCAAGTGGCCCTTTAGCAGGCTAGAAAATCACGCCCATTTGTGACAAAGGTGGCCACAATCTGCATCACCTCCAGGATCCACTACCAGAACTCACTGCTCCTGGGGATGAACAAAGAAACTCCAGAGGGTCCAATGTGTAATGGCTTCCCTTCTAACCCAGCAAAGCGTGCTGAGGACACATTACCCCTACTGCTCTACATACTGCTCTGGCACCTGGCCCAAAAATCCAATTCAAGGTCTGGATTTTCATCTTCAAAACTTTCAACAGGATGCTCCCCAACTATCTCCTAAATCACCCCCAGCTGCTCCCTGTTTGTAACCATGAGAGCTGCACTCCTCTCAATGATCCTAAAACTCACCTTGCCTAGGGTAAGACTTGCAAGTGCAGGGGATGCAGCTGTCTCAGTACACGGCCCACTTCTGTAGAGCTCGCATGCACAGGCTATCAAGATGACCATTAATGTTATCCCCATCAGAACAAAATGTAAGACCCGTTTCATTCAGTTAGCTTTCCTACAATAACTTCCTTCATATTCAGATTGCTGAGAGACAGAGCAGGGTGGGTGGATTGCACTGTGCTGGCTTTGAACATTCCTCTAGGGTAAACAAATACAAGGAGGATCAGGAGGAAATTTACCCAACTAAGCCAGTGTGTAGGCTGCAAACTGGCATCCTCCTTGTGTCATAGAGAAGTTCTCTGCAGCAACATGGCCGACTGCAGGCCAGGCAAAAGCCAACAGCATGGCTAGCGAGTCCATAAACTACACAGGTTTCAGAGTAGCAGCCGTGTTAGTCTGTATCCGCAAAAAGAACAGGAGTACTGGTGGCACCTTAGAGACTAACAAATTTATTTGAGCATAAGCTTTCGTGGGCTACAGCCCACTTCTTCAGATTCATAGTTTTTGTATAAACTACACAGGTTCACTGCCTGAAAACCCACAGAGGAGGAGCTTAGCAAGCTTTGATATCAACCATGGATGAGTGGGGAGAATTCTTTCATACACACTCATTTCATATACTCAGGCCTTGCACATTGGAGGAGATTTTCACCCTTAATATTTAGTCTCAGGAATAGCCATTTCATTGGTAGAGGTGGAAGAGTTAATAAAATATTTTATGCAAACATAAAATTGATGTTATTTGTTTTATTTAAGAAGCCACTGCCACAACTCACCACTTGCATATTTTGTATATATTTAGCTAACACTTGCTTTGGAAAAGAATTAGTAGCTAGAATACAATGCAAAAACACTTTCCAAATCCTCAGATTTAAGATGCATTGAACCCCCCCCCCCCACACACACACACAAATTACACAAAGCTTAAAGCAACGTAAGGATTGTGTCACAATCCATTAAAACCCGGAATTTCACAGTTAAACTTGATACTCGGGGCTAACTTGACTGGTGGCATAAGCAGAGGTAAATTCACTGAAGTGATGCATTTCCCTCCATCTAGAAACCTCTTGGTCTTACCTACTTATTGCATGTCAGAGTATATAAAATTATCTACTGATCTGAGACCTCCGTAATAGCTAAGCACAGCAGAATACTTACTAATAATGTGTCAGTCTTAACTAATTTGCTGGTTTTAACTGATTTATTGTGCAACTTGAACTTCATTTAAACATTATTTGTGTGCATGATGTGTGGGTCTGCTTTGTTTTTTAAAGTATGTTATTGAGAGAAGTATTCTGCCATATAAATGATGAAATACATATTTCTCTGATGAAATATACATGTACAGCTTTTATGAACTATTCATTGTGTGAATGTGTTTAGGGGCTATTTAAAATGCAGATTATTTACACAATAGATTATAAATAGGGGCCTACCAAATTCACGATCCATTTTGGTCAATTACGCGGTGATAGGATTTTAAAAGTTGTAAATTTAATGATTTCAACTATTAAAATCTGATATTTCATGGTGTTGTAATTGTAGGGGTCCTGACCCAAAAAACGAGTTTGGGAGGGGTGTCGCAAGGTTATTGTAGGGGGGTTGAGGTATTACTACTCTTACTTCTACGCAGCTGCTGGTGGCGGTGCTGCCTTCAGAGCTGGGCAGCTGGAGAATGGCGGCTGCTGGCCAGGAGCACAGCTCTGAAGGCAGAGCCACTGTCAGTAGCAGCACAGAAGTAAAGGTGGCATGGTATGGTATTGCCACCCTTCCTTCTGCGCTGCTGCCTGCAGAGCTGGGCCCTCAGTCAGCAGCCGCCACTCTCTGGCCAACCAGCTCTGAATGCAGTACAGAAGTAAGGGTGGCAATTCCACGACCCCATTAAAATAACCTTGCGACCCCCCTGCAACTCCCTTTTGAGTCAGGACCACCAATTTGAGAAAAGCTGATCTCCCCCATGAAATCTGTATAGTATAGGGTAAAAGCACACAAGACCACATTTCACAGCAGGAAGACCAGATTTCACAGTCTGTGACGTGTTTTTATGGCTGTGAAATTGGTAGGGCCCTAATTATAAATGTCCCTTTAGGAATAATATGTTTTTTTCATATAAACATGTATTTTTAAATACGTGGTTCTGTCTCTTTACTGAAAGGTGAAATGTTTCAAAAAATGAAATACCAAATCAATTAGCCTCTTATTTTACAGTACTTTTACTGACCACTTTAGCAAAAATATTGCCAATATACTGGGCTAATACACCTCTATCTTGATAGAACGCAGTCCTCGGGAGCCAAAAAATCTTACCGTGTTATATCGAACTTGCTTTGAACCACCGGAGTGCGCAGTCCTGCCCCCCCCCCCCCCCCGCAGCACTGCTTTACCGCGTTATATCCGAATTCGTGTTATATCGGGTCGCGTTATATCGGGGTAGAGGTGTATATTGGGCCACTAAAGTCAATTTATAACAAGGCCAATATATTTTGCACTATGAGAGTATTGGCCAGATGGATGCTATTCAGGGACCCCCAATATAGGGGTAAGGGCTTGTTCCCATCTGATGGTGCTCAAATGACCTGTAGTCCTAATGGGTAGGTCTCTTGATTTGGGGTCCAATTTTTAAAGGAGCTGTGATATTGCAACTCCCATTGGTTTCAGCAGGAGTTACAGGGCCCAGCAGCTTGGAAAATCAGGTCGCTCTGACAACAAAGCTGTAGCTTCCAGAGTTTCTTTTCTACCTCAGAGGGTCAGCGACATTGCAGTTAGGCTGTGACCTTGAATGTCAAGTTTTAGCTCCAAGCAAAAATTGTACAATTGACTTAAACTCCTTTATTAGTCAGGAACGTATATGGTAGAAATTATGATGCAGTCTTAAGAGTTGTGCAAGATGCCATCTGCTCACACAGATTAGCCATCACACTACAGCTCCTCAAAAGACTAAAAGACTAAATCCTCCTATTTTGATTTTGTGAGTTGCAGTTTAGAGCTGACAGGCAATAATTTCTGATGGCAGGTCAGCCAATTATACAGGAGATGCGCTCCATAGAAGACCATGCCACTTTAAAAAAAAAATGGCACTAATTATAATTAAAAATAAATTCAAATTAAGTTATTTCTAAACAACCTTCAAGTTAGAAGGTACCGTACAAGCAGCCCTGGTGCCTGAATTCTTCTACCTATTCACTCAGGACCTGATCTTGCTTCCACTGAAACTTATGGCAAAACTCCCATGGACTTCAATAGAGCAGGATAGGGTCCAGATGTGACACAGCATGGCCTAGCAGCAGCTTCTAGGTTCCTTATACTGCCCTATCAATTTATGGCAACCCTGTTTAGGTTGACAACTTCTAAGGTCAAGAAGGTAACTCATTCTCCATGCCCATTCAGTACACAGCCAATCTCTCAAGACTGACAACAAGCAAGCTAAATTAGCGTCAGTTGCAAAGGGGGCACAAGATAAACACCTACCCTCTAGGACCACAGATCAATAAACACCATCAGTGGGAACAACTTTAGGTCTGGCTCTGGCAGGGAATGACCTTTAGCAGGAGGAAGACTCCATATCCTATTACAAATCCTCATTCCATTCGGCCCTCTTATAATCAATTTAAAGACTGAGAGACTCTTATATGCATGTCAAGTCTGTGTTCATCGCTTATTTATTATGGGCCAAATTTTCAAACACTGCTTCTATTTGTGGTTGCAGAACTCTGCATGTACTATTTTTGCACACGACCACATGCATACAAATTACAGCCTTTATGTGTGCAGGTCCATCTGTACGCACAAACACCCACACCCTTCCCCTGGGGTGCTAAGTAATTTATCATTGTGGTTGGTTACATGGTAGTCCCAACTACATGCAAGCAACCAGAACTCAGACTGAGTTCTAATAAGGAAATTGATTTTATTTCACAAATGGCACCAATTGAGACAGATATTGCAATCTCATGCAATATCTTTGAGGACCATATTGTATTAAGTTTATGTATCACTGTGGGCCAGGGATTATACACAACTCCATGGGGAGGGTCATCACAACTCCTCAAGAAATCAAAAACAAGGGGGTGGTGATTAAAGTAAATCACTTAGGTTGTGCATACCTCCAGGAAGATATCAGCCTTAGGGTGGTTAGCATATACTCATTCAAATTGGGTTTTCAGAGACCAATAGACAAAGAGAGAGCGCTTTTGGCATCAAAAGGCTGCATCTGAACCAACTCAAGGTCCTCTTTCTGATCCTGCAAATGGACTGAACCTTCTGTCCAGTGGGAGCCCCAACACTTGCCCAAAGGTTGGAAAGACTTTGGCTTACTAGGGCTCCACTAGACTGATGGGGGACTCCTGGTACATTTTGTGTGTGTTCAGATCTGTCTATTGTTTTTACTACGTTTTGTATGTAATGCTTTTACCTTAAAATATAGGTGGTCTGTGGTATTAGGAGGTGGTCTGTGGTAACTTGGAACTGCTGGCAATATACTGTTGATAGCCCTGAGAGAGAGAAAACAATGCACAGGCACTAGCCTTTAGGCACACTAGTTTGCTGAGGATGCCATAATGTAAGGCAGGGAGCTGTGCAGCCTTAAAACCCCGGTCACAAGGGAATGGGACAAAGGTTCCTGGCAGATGACAGCTGGAGACCTGACTAGGAACTCCTGGAGTGGACGAGGGAGAGGAAGAAATAAATGTGGTTACCCTGAAATTGTGACATGTGCGGTTAACAGAGAGACACTAAGAAAGAGCCTGACTCTTAGCACATCATATCCTTAAAAGGTCACAGTGGTCAGGTGGATGCAATAAAATGAAATCTTCCCACCAGAGTATTCTTTTTCTGTTTAAATGCCTCCCTGATACAGAAAAAAATTAGCAACTGTCCGAGAATGTTAAAATCCCATTCTCTAGCCTGAGGACTGCTGGTAAAACCGGGTAATAGAGGTTTTTTTCAGCTGCAGTCACACACATGCCCATGATACTATCTGTTTTTCCTTGCCAGCTGAATTCTTGTAAGCAGGCATGGTCCTGAAATTGACAAGATTCCTCCTCCCTGAAGAGCTGGGAGAGCAAAAGTCTTGTCAATTTCACTCCTCTGCCAGCTCAGGGGATGAGAGAAAGCAGGGAGAACAGAGGGACAATGTAACATGCACAAAAACATCCCTGACCCTATGTGCTCTTGGTAGATCACTTAGCAGAGGACCTAGAATTTTAACACAGCTGCAGTCACAGTCCTGAATAGCCTAATACGTTTTTTTTCTGTATCATGGACACAGTCTAATATTATTAAAAAATAACTCTTTTTTAGAGTAGGGAGGCATTTAGGGCCTGTCAACCCTGACAGTGTCCCTTTAATTCCTAAAACCTATCTAACAACTAAAGACTCTCTGCAGTAGACCATAATTCATAACCTTCCATGTTCTAGGATAGGACTCGTGATAGGTCTTGACTCCCCAGCTGACCTTTCAGCACACAGAAGCTGCAGTGATCTGCATGGGGAGGATGCAAATAAGCTTCATTCCTACTGTGGCACTTTATTCTTGAGTCTGGAGGGCTCTCTACAAGAAAAAGGATTTACATTCAGGCAGCGTTCAACACCCACGACCCTGGCATATTTAGCAAGAGGTACAGTGATTCAGCAGCAAAGAGGCAGCCTCCACCAATGCACAGAGAAAGGCTTAAAAATAATGTTACTGCCTTGACTGTGTTTCCTAATGCTGATCAGCTCAAAGCTGCCACTTATGACGCTTGAAAACTGCCTGAGCAAGTGAAACTGTACATGTAGCAGATTATTTGGCACTCCCTAGACAGGAATACAAGACTGGAAGAAATTATTAAATTACCCCAAAGACAGAACACCAGAGGGCAGATGATTACTAAACAAAACAATACTCTTTAAAGCGCTTTGAAGGGGAATGGCGGGAAAAAAAGAATTTAAAAAGGGGTAAGTGTGGCGCAAGAGGCTCTACTGCACCACACTGCCCTGCGGTACTACATAATGGATGCAGTAGTGCTCAGACATATTATCTGCAATCAATATGTTGACCCTGGAATAAAACAGACATCCATAATCAATGCTGAAGGAATGCAGGATTGTGCCTGGTATACTGGAGAAACGGTTCAAGAATAGTTCATCCTTCTGGGGAGCTTACCCTTGTGCAACTGTCAGAGTCAGTGTCACTGTGAGTTATCAGCCACTATAAGTGCTGGCTGAGTAAGTTAAAACTGCCTGGAGCAAGCTTCAAACTTATTTGAAAAATGTCTGTCTTACTTTCTGTAAGCTTGCGATTCCCTGTTTACACAGGGCACATTCTCCCCTTATTCCTCCTTCTCTGCCCCTTCCTCCCTTTTTGACTCACATTAACCTTCCACGTGCACCAGGATGAAACCTCATTATAGAGAACTAAGTACTGCTCATCGAGATTCTTGATCCATAGGTTTTCCTTATAAATTAAATTCAAATTAGACGTACACAAGGCTAAGTCTTTCCAGTAAAGGGGCTGTGCGTACAAGCTCTCAGAAAACCTAAAAACTAAAAACAAAAATCCTTTCCTTCACCTTCATGCACATGCAGTAATCTTCTCATCAAATATGCTGCATGAGCCAAAAAAAAAAGCTACTATATCTGAAGCACAAAGACCCAACACACTTGTATTCTGAATGCAGCGCTTTTACTTTGGTTATACTGTTATCAAATATCTGAAGAGCATTTAGCAGCAACTTAGGCTACATCTACACTTAAACCATTACAGCAGCACACTACATTCACTTTAGCAACAGGAGGGGTTCTCCCATCACTATAGTTAACCCACATCCCTGAGAGGCGGTAGCTAGGTTGATGGAAGAAAGCTTCTGTTGACCTAACACTATCTACACCAGGGGTTAGGTTGGCTTAACTACATTGCTCAGGGGTGTGGATTTTTTTTTTTTTTAAAAACACCCTGAGTGATGTAGCAGGGTTGATCTACCTTTTTGGTGTAGAATTTGCTTTAGCTGCTTTCCCCTACCCTGTCAGAGTTGCTTATGGTTTTAGTTCTATTCAACAAGTAAAGCTTGTTGTAAAATTCGTTGTAAAGTCACACTGAGGTAAATCTCTACATGCTGCTTTGAGTACCTAAGAGGTTACATTTTTCTAATGAGATGTGAACTGTCAAAACTAGTTGCCAAATATATCTTTAGTGATCAATGTGGCAGCTCTACAGCCTTCTGAACTGCCCTGACCAAATGCAAGGTCCTTCATAATGAAAGCAGGAAAGCTTCAGTCTAGGTCCTGGTGAACACTGAGGGAAAATATCGAACTTTGGGTTAAATCTGTAAAAGTGCCTAAGTGACTCAGGAGCCTAAGTTCTATTTTCAAAAGTCACATAGGCATTTTGGCTCTTAAGTCGCACTGAAAGTCAACATGACTTAGGCTATTAAGGCCCAGATCCACACAGGAACTTAGGTTTGGCAATGCCAACAACTATTGCAGTATATGGATTGGGCCCCACCAACAAGACAGGTGGGGGAACGCTGTTCTTCACCTGGTTTGAGGATCCCACTGGGTCTCAGGCATCCAGAACCTAGAGCAAGGCAACATTTTGCATGCCCAGAGACAGAAATTTAGGAGATGTCTAGGGAACTTTTACAGCAAAAATTGCAGCACTGGCTGAGATTAGGCAGCAGCTCAGCAGGGGTTTTGTGGTCACAGTGACATTTACCATTGGGACTTAGGCACCTAACTCCCTTTGTGTATCTGGTCCCAAGTGCCCAGGTCAATGCTGAATAAAGGAGTCTCCTAAGTCACTTAGGGTATGTCTACACTGCAAAACAAAACAAAAAACAAAAAGAAACCATGGCAGCAAGTCTGAGAGACTGGGCCTACAGACTCTGGCTCATATTACAGCACCAAAAATAGCAATGTAGACATTCTGGGTGGGCTCTGAAGCCTGAAAGGTCTACATGGCTATTTTTAGTGCCATAGTGAAAGCCTGCATCTGTAGGCCCAGGCTTCAAGGCTCACTGTGATTGGGTTTTTGTTTGGGACATATCCACATGTACTTTTAAAATGTTAAACCTTTGATCTTTTTTCCAAGTCCAATATTTTCTCCATTCACTTTTGTTGATTTTTGCCATCATAGTGTAACAGCGACAGACCCCGGTTGTTGGCGGGATCGAACCTGGGACCTCTGAAACTCAGTGTATGAGTCCCTATTGCATGAGCTAAAAGCCACATGTCTCTTAGTCAAGGCTGTAGCAGACTCATCAATCTCTAACTGGGCAAGGTGCCACTAGAGGGGGACAGAGCACGACGCCAAGCTGGCATGGGTTACAATAGCTCCTCTTTAAAATGAAAATGAGAACTGCTTAAGACAGCTGCAGCAGCACAGGACTCTAATGAAACCTTTCCTCCGACCTCTGCGTTGGCTTCCTATAGACTTCAAGATCTCA